>NW_013952412.1:1945768-1947395 GCF_001266775.1 Austrofundulus limnaeus | reverse complement strand
GTATTTATATTTGTGTATAACCTGTTTAGATAGTCAAAAAACCTGTGTTTTTTTTAATGGTTATTAACAAAGTTCGTGTACTCAGACCAGTAATATTTGGGGTCACAAGTTTTTGCCGTGAATATTTTGTGGGTCAGAAGATAAAAAGTTTTTGAACCACTGTATTATATGACATAAAAAGCAAATAATGTAATAATTTGGGATTACACTACAGTAGATGTAGTTTGTAATTGTGCTTGTTTTAGTCTTGATTTCCAGTTTTGGGGTTTAATAATCACAGTTTTTCTTCACAAAAGTAAACATCAACAAGCAAATAAAATTTTTAACATACATACTGTGGAAGAGGTGATGACTTTAAATATTAAAAAGTTTGTTCTTTGTAAATGTCTTTAAAATATGTATTTTAACATTTTTAAATAAAATGACAATCATTTTTAAAGAGAACTGTCCAAATCAAATTTAAAATTTTATTCATTTAAACCCCACATTTACCATAAAACATTAGTTCATCCAGTGTTTCTCTTGCTTAACAAATAAATTTATTTCATTTTACCTATACAATACTCACATTGAGTGTTTTCTTATGTAAGTAAAAATCTGTTTAACAACCTGTTAAAATACACCAGAATGCAGGAAATGACATTTACTTCTTTAAAAGTTTTCTGGGGGAGGACCCCCAGACCCCCCACCAGTGGGTTCCCCCAAAATTATAAATACTTACTCATGTTTTTGTCTCTGAATGTCATAAAATCAGTGATATTATCTGTGAAATCATAAATTGAACATCTGTTGGTAAATCCATAGCTTTGTATTGCCGTAGTTTTCAATTTGTCATTTTTACAAACACTTCATAAATTTTCTGTTATTGGTATTAGTTTTGGTGTGCCACCCCTGGTTTTTCAGTGTTTACTGCTCAGTGCTAAATGTGCTAAATTGCTACAAAGCAAAGAGCCACTGTAGAATATTTCAACTGTAAAAAAAAAAACTCTAAGTAGAAACACAAACTAGAAGGTCTAATGGATTAAAATGTTTAAATATAAAACACTGATCAGTACTAATCTGTTTATTTTAATCAAATTCTGAAAAGATAGCTAATAATGTTATATATTTAGGTGTAGCTACCTTTGAGCTAATTTTAGCTACAAATTTTCTCATTTTAGCTTTTAGACACTACTGTATTTTGCTGCTACTAATTTTAACCTTAAGTAATTAGTTAATTTGGGGCCTTGGTTGTGTTTCTACTATGTTTAACGTTAACTGTCTAACTTTTAGCTAAAGTTTGGTTAATTTTATCATTTACTTTTGACTTTGCTCGTTATTGTAGTTGTTTTGCTGTTTTGTTAATTTTAGCTTTTCTTTTGCGCCTTTAAACTTTATTTGTTTCAGTTTCCGCACAAACTTTTCAGAGATTGAAGATTTTCTGTAAACACAGTCATTAATTTGCAGCTCTGCCACGTTTTCCTATTTTTAGATTAAATCCAATTAAAGAATCATTTGCTGAAAGTATGCAGCGCCCACACAGCCGTGGGAGGAAGTTTTAGCCCTTGACCCGTGAAGATGAAGAAAATTGTTCAAAAGTTTCATCTTCTGTTTACTTTCTGAGCTTCTTCTTCGTTTCTTTTTTTTT
>NW_013952412.1:1943144-1944623 GCF_001266775.1 Austrofundulus limnaeus | reverse complement strand
CACACACACACACACACACACACACACACACACACACACACATACACACACACACAAATAAACTAGAAACTGAACTACAAGCACACAGGACATCGCACAACTCCCACAAAAGATATGTAGATTTTCTCAGAGCTATCCAACCTTTTAACGTCATCACTGCTGAAGTTAAACATTCCTCCAGACGTTACACTCTAAAATAAAAGGTTATATTTACAAGATTTCCTTTGTTATTCCGCCTTCTTCAAATAAATATTATGTTTTTATTCATTTGTTCATTTCATTTCTTTAAAAAACAACAAAATTTATGTACAATAAAAAAACACAAATCACAAATAAAATGAAAGGCGACAGAAAGAAGAAAAAAATTTGATAATATCTGCGCCTTTTTTCTCAAAAAATAAGTTTAAACAATAATGATCTACAAACAAAAACTAAACAAAAAACAACCTCAAATCCTTATTAAATATTATTTCGTATGAATACATGTTACATTGTTTCATATTTCTTTAACAAGATGACTTTTATCGTTCTCTTAAACATAAACATTGATCTGGCATTTTTGACATCACTCTCCAGATTGTTCCACAGTCTTGTTCCTTGTATGGAAGTACACCGCTCCCTCAAACTAGTTCGAAATCCAGCTTTCACAAACATCTCTACCCCTTTCAGATTATAACAACTTTCTCTCTTAACAAAATTCAATTGGATGTTTAAAGGCAATATACATTTATGAGCCTTATACATAACCTGTAAAATATTATAATCAACCAACTCATTGAACTTCAATAATTTCTGATGAAATAATATATTTCATGGGTGATCGTAGTGTTTTCTATAATTCTTACAGCCCTTTTCTGTAAAACAAAAATAAGGTTTATAATTGTTTTGCATGCTTTCCCCCAGACTTCAACGCAATAAATCAGGTGTGGAACAGCCATTACGTTACACAACTCTATCATTAAACACGATTGTTTAAAATACTGTTAAGTGCCCAACATCCCTTGAATGCATATCACCCACCACAGTCCATGCCAACGTTTTAGACTAAGGTGATCTTATGTGAAGAGATGACAAAGTAACAGGCATTTTGTTTAAAGCTGAGAAATACCAACAGGTACAATCTTGTGAAATATTGAGATACACTCCTGATCAAAATCTTAAGACCAGTCAAAAAAGTGCAAGAATTTACATTTTGCGCTATTGGATCTTAAGAAGGTTGTAAGTAGAGCTTCACAATGTTAAAAGAAGAAATCAGAGCAAGAGACAAGAACTTTTGAGCAGGGAATTTTCTGAAAACTGCATTTACACTCAAACATGATTTTTTCAGCTGATCAAAAGTTTAAGACCATAGTCTTTAAAAGCCAAAAGCTGTGCAAAATCTGGATTCCATGTCATTTTCTGTCAAGTCTTTACACTGTCAAGACCTCCTGATGGCAAAAGCAAAAAAGTTCATTGACTTTGAACGTGGTAGGATTGTTG
>NW_013952412.1:1939762-1941996 GCF_001266775.1 Austrofundulus limnaeus | reverse complement strand
ACTTAGAACCTTCTTAAGATCCAACAGTGCAAAATGCAAATTCTTGCACTTTTTTTGACTGGTCTTAAGATTTTGATCAGAGTGTGTATCAGGGCTTGGTGAATGTGTTGTGAACAGCTCTCAGCCAAGATTTTGCTTAGTCTTTATAAAAGTCAAAGAGTTGATAACACTTTTGTGTGTTAGCTGTGGCTCCTTAAATTGGGTTGACTCCAAAAGTTTATCAGTTACAGATGTTGGAAACCATGTTCAGCTACTGGCACACTACTGAGCTAATTATCTGTACAATTGAGCTTGTTTTCTAAGGTTAGTTCGCTGTGGCAGCCATCTTTAACTGCATTAAAAATAAAAAAATAACCAGTTGTATAATGGTTTATGAGATGTTTTGCTAATAGTACAGACAAACCTTACAGACATTAGCTCTCGTTTTTTCTTACTGTTTAAAGCTTTTTATAGTTTATGAATTGCAATGGGTTTAACTGATTTCTCTCTCAAACGCACAACAAATAAACTGAGAATGGCTTCAAGTTGTTGTTTTTAGGGGCCTCTTGGCTTAATGCACATGTGCAAGGAAAGCACCTCGAGACACACTGTTCTGTACACAAAAATGTACATTTTAAGCAAAGTTTAGTTGCTTTAATATTTTATCTTTTTGTTTTAGTACAACAAGACCTTATTTGGACTGTTAAAAGTATCTAAGAACCTTAGATTCCAGATCAAATCCAAAACTCAAATTGTTTTTAGAGTGTAAATCACTAATGTTTGCTGGCATATTTAGTTTGTCCGTAATCTTCTATCTGAACTAATCAACCCGGTGGCCATAAATACCGAGCGGCTCAGGATAAGCCGGCAAACAACTCAATCATGCGCTTCCTGTTTTTGAGCACGTAGCCGCTGACCTCAGGAGGAGGAGCACAGGATGTGCTCCGGGTGGAAGATACACAGATTTCCTAGACAGCTTTAATTGAGACACATGTTGCTGGGAGCAGATAAGTTGCATCTGTTGTGCAACTGGAGGAACATTGTGTTGTTTTTTCCTGTAAGAACAACAGAAAGTCTGAGTCTCTTCTGCAGCTGAGACAAAAGCATCTCTTTACGATTTTTGTTTTCATTTCTTTTTATTACCACCCACTGCTGAGGGCAAAGGGGACGCAATGGTTCTTGCCTGTGTCTGTGTGAATGTGTCTGTTAGTTATTAAAATGCAGTATCTCATGAACTACAGTCCTGCTCACCATTGTTGGCACCCATGAAGTTCAAGTACATATAATGGAATATTTATTGAAATTCATCAAGTGAAACAACATTTTACTGCTGATGGCTTGTGCTTGATGCAAAACAGCAAATGATCAAAAACATTTAAAAAGATAAACATTATGAGGAAAACAAAGAAAAATATAATTTTTACCATGCCAATGGTATTGGCACCATTTGCTGCAAATCAATATGAAAACCCAATTTGGCTCACCTGTTGCAAATCACACATAACGATCACTTGTGATGGACTGCCTCCACACATGTGACATGAATTAACCAATGAATGATCATGTTGGTGCTTTAAAAGCCACCTGTTAATTCATCTCCACGTGTGACAATGGGAAAGTCAAAGGAGCTGTCTGAGGACATCAGAAATGCTATTATTTGCAAGCACAAGACCTCCAAAGGGTATAAAACCATCTCCAAAGACCTTGGTATCCCTGTTTCAACGGTGCGTAATGTTATTAAGAAGTTTTCCAGGCATGGAACGGTCAAGAACCTCCCTGGACGTGGGGGGAAGAGAAAAATTGATGACAGAAGTCTTCGACGGTTGGTGCRAATGGTGGAAAAAACACCACGTCTAACATCTAAAGACCTAAAGACCAACCTGGAGCAGTCTGGTGTGATTGTTTCAACAAGTACCATACATCCAAGTAACATACAGCATCTGGTACTGGAGGCCTTGACCGTATCACAGGCATCATGAAATCAAAAGATTATCAAGCAATTCTAGAGTGAAATGTCTTGCCCAGTGCAAGGAAACTTGGTTTGCGGCAAAGACCCTGGGTCCTCCAGCAAGACAACGACCCAAAGCACTCCTCAAAAAGCACACAAAAATGGACTGTTTTAAAATGGCCAGCAATGAGTCCTGATCTCAATCCAATTGAAAATCTTTGGGTGGAGCTGAAATCTGTCATTGGCGAAAGGAACCCTGCAAATTTACAAGAGCTTGAGCATATTGCAAAAGAAGTGTGGGAGAAAA
>NW_013952412.1:1937569-1939632 GCF_001266775.1 Austrofundulus limnaeus | reverse complement strand
TATTAAGAGTGGTGTCAATATTAGTGCACATGCTGGTTTTCTGTTTTGTCCTTTGGAATTAAAATATTTATGTTGAAATGGTAATTGTCTTTGTTAAATTACTYTKGACCTGAAATTGAAAGATCCTGTTGATATAAGTTTTGAACGTTTCCATTTATTTCTGAAGATATTCACTCAGCTATGCAAATCATGAAGGGGTGCCAATAATGGTGAGCAGACTGTACTGGACATGTTGTTGAAACTTGCAGAATATAATTATTGGATGTGATCTGCAAACATTTCTACAGAGCTGAGTGAGAAGCAACACAAAGTTAGCTGTAGCTCAGCAGATTTTACTGATGCTGATCTAGTATTTGCTGTGGTAGTGGCTGAGAGTCAGAAAAAAACATGTTTGAGCAGTAAAAATGTACAAGTACTTTGTTCTTAAGTAGAAATTTTAGTTATCTATATAAGTATTTTTCAGCCAACCTTTCTCCTTGCATTTTCACCGTTACGACAGGAGGAGGATTAGGGCCACTGGGAAAAAAGAAAAATTCTGACTTTAACCTCAGAATTTAAGAAAGAATAACAAAATCATATTTTTAAATATGAAGAGATCCATCCAATTGGCCAAATATGTGAACCACACCATTTGACTGGTGAAATACTTCAAGTTTCAGTCTGAATGACAAAACGCAAACTTTTGAGTCAACACTGTAAACATAAATGAGTAATCATCAGAGTTGTAAAGTAACTAAGTACAAATACTTCTTTACTGTACTTAAGTAGAATTTTTGGGTATCTGTACTTTMCTTGAGTAATTATTTTTCAGCCTACTTTTTACTTATACTTCTTACATTTTTACACAGTTATCTGTATTTTCTATTATTACATTTTTTTTAAAAAGTAAGAAGTAGAAAGTCGGTACTCCGTTACTTTATTTCATTACAGCTTGTTGTTAAAAAAGTGTTATCCTACTGGATAGAGTGAATTTAATTGTGGTTGGATGAGAAGTATAAATATGTATCGCTCTGATCCTGTATTAGTTTGTACACAACCCATCACAGCTGCAAATAACACAAATCACACTCCAGCAGAACATAGCAGATATACTGTATGTAGCCTAGTACCAAGATGTCTGTGGTATATATATATATATATATATATGCAATGACAATAAAGATTATCTTGTCTTATCTTATCTTATCGTATCTTATCTAACCAGATCTGACCACACTTAGACTTCCAAGATCAGACAAGGTCTGGCATCTAAATCATGCCAAGGCCCAGCAGGACACATGAGGCGTACTGTGTGTAGCCTAGTGTGAAAATGATCATGGCAGAGGTAAACATGCAATTGAAACAGGTAAATTTTACTTAATTTGCTCAATTAAATCTTGTAACATATACTTGATCAAATTAAGTAAAATTTACCTGATTTATTTACAAATATTTAACTGTATTCTTAATAACTTTTACTAGATAATCATGAGCAAATATTTCCTGAATTTGTAGCATTGACTTAACAAATAGAGATGTGACATTCACGAATGATTTGAATTTTTTGAACGGCTCGTTACAACGAATGATAGGAGCCGAATCGCGGGCAGTAACGAGCCATTTGTAGTTTTATTTCTTTTATTCCTCACATAATCATTATTTTTTCATGCTTAAACGTATGTTTGACGTATTTACCTGCATGATGATGTAATACATTCAAAATCCAACGGCTCTATGAAACCAACGGCTCCCCAAGATCCAGATCCCTTCAAATAGCCATTTATCTCATCTCTATTAACAAACATTTGTGTGAACTATTACGAGGATTTTTTCAAGTAAATCGTACAAGTTCTTCATAACAGTCCACATGCATCAAGCACAATATTGTATCATGACACCTCACAGCTACAGAGAGAGGTGTAGCTCTTGTTGTAGTTCAAGACTTCACCACCAGGTGGCAGTTTTGAAGAACCTTTATTGGATTCTTCTTCATGAACAACACAGACGAAGTGAAACTCAGGTCTTATTAATGACTAGGCCTACCACTCTCACTTATGGTTACTTCTGCTGAACGGTTTAACACA
>NW_013952412.1:1934421-1937161 GCF_001266775.1 Austrofundulus limnaeus | reverse complement strand
ATATAATATAATGCATATTGTTTATTTAGTAAATTCTAGTAGTTAAGAAATTTTGATATTTTTAGTCAAATTTAAAAGAATCATTAAATAAATGTTACCACACCCAAAAAAAAAAATTTTTTTTTTCAGTTTAGCTGAGAGCAACGTACAACATACTCAAAGTGCTAAATGTTTCACTTTGGCCTTAAAAGTTGCCATTAATTGTTAGAGTCAATCCTTTTTGTCTGACAGAAATATCTCATACACCACTGGGTGGATTTTAAAGAAACTTTCAGAAATGAATCATTAAATGCACTTCTACAACAGAATAGCTTCAGGAATCAGTCCAGTTCAAGTTGACAAATGTGGTAGTAGCTGAGAGTCATATTATGACACATAAAACCTCCCTCAAGATTGTGCAATAATACCCTGTATAAAGTCAATAACAAAGGTTTAGATATACTTTCTCTTTATAAGATCACAGTTTAAGACGATCACAGCTGACATGCATTCCTTTAAAGACTGATAAGCTTTTATTAACTACTCCTTTTTTATTTAAAATGTACAGTTTGGCCATTTTTGTTTAGCTGGACAACAGAAGTCAGATAAAAACCAGATCAAACGGTTTTTGGTTTTTTTTGTTTACTTTTGTCACCCTGATTACAGTAACCTCGCCTACGCTCTCCACCTCTCTTTAGTGTCACTGTCATGCTTTTGGTCACAAGATATCTCACTAATCACTGGGATGTTTCATAACGCAGCGATTCCCTTCGTCTGCTGAATGAGAAGTGAGACCTTTTCACTGTGTCAAGAAGTTGCTCAACTCGTCTTTCATCACTCCATATGTCTGGCTGAGTGTCTGACCGTGGATATTTTTAACCTCGGTTGTGTATTTGTTTGTTTGTTTTTGTAAATGAAGCTAGTATGGTGAGCCCAAATGTCTTCCGCTTTTCCCCTCCCTCAACCCCGTGCAGGCCTGAGACCACAGGCTCGATAAGATTTGATCAGCAGGAACCAGATCTGGGAGGATGTTGCTTATTTCATGTTGCTCAGTGTCGTTAAAACAGTTCTAAAAAACATATTGAAATGAGTTAAAAATCTTATGGACTCACATTTTATTCCCAATGACACGTAGTAGATATAGCAAATGTTTAAATGGGAAAAATTACTTTCTTTTTAAATTGGGAAAATGTGTAACTTTGTGGCAGCAACACACCTAGAAAAATCTGAAACAGTGGCAAACTAAAAGGAAGCTGTAAAAAGTAAAAAAAAAAAGAAACATAAGCAAATGAGTGAGCTCTTTGCAATGGAATTCAGAATAAGCTATGTCTCATTATGAGGAAAAAATATGTATTTATGAGTTTTGCAAGTGGCTGCATTTTGTTTTAATTTACATTTTACATAATGTTCCTTCATTGTCGAACTTAGCGTTGTAGATTTACTGTGTGAAAACAGAAGCTCCCAAAATGCAAAAAAATTAAAAAATGAAAAGAACTTGTTGATTTTTTTAATGACTGCGCAATGAAGATCATGTCTGAATGCTCGTAAAGTTTGGGATCTTTTGTTCCCGTCTGTTGCACATTAGCTGGTTTTTACCAGCAGGTTACACATTATAAAGTCTAGTTAATGAGACTGGAGTGTTTAACTGGTGAGTAAATGAATGAGTCAGTCAGTGCTGATCAAAGGCAAGTCAAAATTCATCTCTAAAGACATTTTAAAAAAATAACCTCTGCAAAGCAGCATGCTGAACAAACTATAAAGCTTATAATGACATAATTACAGAATCAAATAAAGAAAATAAAATACAGTCTTAGCTTACCTTAAAGGAATGCATATTGTTCATTACTTTTCATGCTATTATTAAATTAACCTTACAACAGTGTCATATCAATAAATGATGGCCTTTTGATCAAATCTTGGAAAGAAATAAAATCAGGAGTTATTATAGCCATCCCACACAGCAGACAGGTGTGGACCAGATCTGGTGTCAAGCTGGCACTGCTGTCTGGCTGCTAGCATGGCAGGTACAATGCATGTGGACCAGGTGATGATGGCACTGTTTATATGATGGCACACCATAACTGGCCAAGTTGTGATTTGGTTGATGTGGTGCTGGCCCATGCATGGACCATCTCATGGCAAACCACATCTAGGCCAACAAAGGACCATCATTCTTTGTGGTGTCTAGGCTGACTGTGTGTTTAGAGCACTATGTGGGCCAGAACTGGGACAAACACACTTTGCTGTGTTGGATACTTGTGCTTGTTAAAGGGATCCCCGATTAGTTGTAACATTAAACTTTATTTAATAAACATATATATATTTATTAACTGTAAAATAAAGACTGTAAAAATACTGTAGGATGTTTAGTTTTTATCATTTTTAAACTAAAAGTTTTAAAATATATTACACGGACGGGGCCATTTTATTTACACACAAGCATTCTGGGTAAATGATGACGTAGATAGGTCCTCGGTGTGAGCGAGCTATATCCACCCTGAAGGTTAATCTTGGACAAGATCTGATGATCGACTCTTTTAAATGAAACCAGAGAGCGTTGACAGAGAGGAGAAGGTAGAAATGACAGCCTGGAACTGAAAATATGGATGGAGGACTTCAGTTTAGCTTGTTTGTCGCACTAGCGCTTTGCTAATACATATAAGGTAATATAGGCTGTGTCCAAAACTGCAGTACGGGTCCTCCGAAGGCCGAATTCATCGGCCGCATATGTCACAGCGCCGCGACGAAGGCCGTCTAAAAC
>NW_013952412.1:1931706-1933009 GCF_001266775.1 Austrofundulus limnaeus | reverse complement strand
GTTTTAGACGGCCTTCGTCGCGGCGCTGTGACATATGCGGCCGATGAATTCGGCCTTCGGAGGACCCGTACTGCAGTTTTGGACACAGCCTATATTACCTTATATGTATTAGCAAAGCGCTAGTGCGACAAACAAGCTAAACTGAAGTCCTCCATCCATATTTTCAGTTCCAGGCTGTCATTTCTACCTTCTCCTCTCTGTCAACGCTCTCTGGTTTCATTTAAAAGAGTCGATCATCAGATCTTGTCCAAGATTAACCTTCAGGGTGGATATAGCTCGCTCACACAGAGGACCTATCCACGTCATCATTTACCCAGAATGCTTTGTGTGTAAATAAAATGGCTCCGTCCGTGTTAAAGTATATTTTATAAAATTAATAAAACTAAACATCCTACAGTATTTTTACGGTCTTTATTTTACAGTTAAAATGTGTTTATCAACTAAAGTCTAATGTTACAACTAATCAAGGAGCCCTTTAAGGTCTTAGCTGGTGGTCATCATGAACTTCATTAGCTCTAGAACAGAATCAGGTGTTGGTGTTTAACTGGGGATGCCATTTGGTGGTGGACAATAAATATGGAAAACGGTAAACTATAATTCAGGAGATCACTTATGCACTTTTTATTTCATTTTATTTACTGGTAATGTGGAACGTGTTTTTACATTATTTCATTTTGTGTATTAATGTCACTCAGTTTTTATTGTATTTGTTGATTGTGATTTACTGTTTGGTTAATATTGATAAGTTTTGTTCTAAATTCTCAGATTTATGTTTCATATTCAATGTTCTGTTTGTTTTTTACATCTTTTCTAATGTTTTTTATATTTGAACACAGTAATAACCTAACCACAGTTAGGTTATTGTCTGCTGCTGTGGCAAAACAGACAAAATGTGTATTTTCACAGTATTTACCATTCACATCTGAGTTCGTTATCAAAAATAAAATTGTGACTAATTTCTGTTTTCTCAAGATGAGTGTTCTGACAGATTTTATCCCTTCGTGTACAAACGTACATCCTCCAAATAAGCACAGGAGGTTACTGTGTTTGTTCATAGCTCTCCTTTTGACTGTACAGGAACTCATACTCTAAACACTAAGGATTGAGTGAGATCCTTGTTTAAAACATGGGCATTGGGCAACATCCTATAATCCACTGGAAATGTTGAGAAAGCAATCACTGAATGAACATCAACTGAACTTTTGGAGGAAAAGGAAAAAATTGTATAGGTCTTCTGGACGGGTTCTTCTCTAATGAAACGTTTCGTCTCTCCTCCAAGAGACTTCTTCAGTCTGAGAGTTTC
>NW_013952412.1:1927098-1928430 GCF_001266775.1 Austrofundulus limnaeus | reverse complement strand
CCCCCCCCCCCACCCCCCTTGCTGGCGCCCCTGTTTGTTGGGACAATTTCCTGCTGAAGCATTTTCCCAAGCAGGAGCTCTGTGATTGGCTGTCGGAAGTCTGACGTCACGCTTGGTGCTCGACCCTAAAAACCTCTCATTCGCTTCAGCCCGTGTGTGTCTTCGGAAGCTGAGGGGAAAGCGGTGAATATTTTCGCCTGTAAAACTGTGAACCGATGACAGAAAGCGGCTGACGGACAGATTTGAGGTCGGACTTGTCTTTTAGAGACTTTTTCCCCACAGAGAGGTAGTTTTAATATTTTTCCAAGACTTTTTGAAGCTGGTGGTTCTTAACGCCGCAGGGATTTGAGTCTCATCTCGAAGTTCCCAAGATGAACTTCGGCTCGATGGTCGGGAAACTTTGCGTAAGTAAACACGACCATAACTCCGTGTTGATTTAACTCCATGTGCATGTTTTATTTTCCTATCTGAGCTGGACTGAACGCTGATTGTGTTACAATTAGTTTGAAAAGAAAGGAGTGGTGAAAAGTTGTGTAGTGTTTTGGGGCCTGTGAAGCTGTGTGAGAAGATGGAACAAGCCTCCTCATTGTCCCACAGGAGCTCACACACACACACACACACGCACACACACACACAGGAAGCAACCATGTGTGTGTTGTTGCTGTTGATTTATTTCTGTCCATGTTTTAGTCCTTCACCCTCCTCAGCTCTTGTTTCTGGGCTCAGACATGTTGCAGCAGTGCCCTCTGCCACCATCTGTGTTGGACATCATGTGGTCACAGACACTCATGGCTCTGCCATATATAATCAATAATAAATAAACAATAATATAACACATCTACCACTGAGGACAGGCTCGATTCAGGGGCGCCACCAAGGGGGACCAGTTTTGGGCAATGGTTACACTTTTAAAATTGGTTGGACCCCCTCCACTGACCGACGAGACTGTTTTATCGTCTAAAGTTTGTTATTGGTGTGCATTTTGTATTTCCCTTAACCATTTAGGATTAAAATTTTAAGAAAATATTTTATTTAAAATTAAATACAAAACTTAAAATCTAGTCTCCTTGAATTTTGGGCAGTTTGTGTAGTACCCTTACATGTCAGGTTGTACGGATCGTCCGTAAATCACAGATTTCCCCCCATTTTCAGATTAAAATTTATTTAATGGGTCAAAACCTGAGGTGTGCAACAACACATGTACCCGTATCGAACAGTACTTTAGGTTCAATACACACTGTGTATCGAACAATACAGATTTTATAATTAACTTTTATCAGCTTGTCTTCTGAAGATGCTCTGTGTCGAAGGATCAGTGGATCTGTGTTCGAC
>NW_013952412.1:1918995-1926898 GCF_001266775.1 Austrofundulus limnaeus | reverse complement strand
AATTACAAGTTAAAGGGGGCATGGACATTTCTCTATTTTTGTATCGAAAAAATATCAAACCGTGAGACTAAAGTATCGAACCGAATCATGAATTTTTTGTATCGTTGCAGTCCTACTAATTAATTAATTTAAAAAAAATTAAACAATACATAAGAAGATAAAAGAAAAACAAATGGAAAAACTATACATAGTGTGTCACACACATTACATCCAGCCATAGTAGTGATCGTTTCTAAAAATAAATAATTGTGATTAATCGCAAAAATATCTTGAGATTAATCACGATTAAAAATTTAACCTGCACCCACGAAACAGATACGCAGACATCAACAAGTGGAAAATCAATGTCTGAGGTTGATATCTGCCCAGTTTTACTCATCGGACAGATTCTAAAAAAATGAACATCGGCTGATACGGATGTTGTTTCCGATATCTCGTGCATCCCTAGCTTTGTTTGACTGGACATTAGGTACTGCTCACAGCCGAACAAAAGGGCACAGTGGCTAAACTTCAGATCTTTGTTGAGGTAGATGAGAAACCGATTTTTTTTCTACCGATCGGCCAATCGCCCAAAATTAAAAGTTTCTCTGATAAATCAGCGGTGCACCCCTAGTACATGCAAGAGCAGTTGTCGTGTATTAACTCTCATATTTATCATCGGCTATACGCCACAATTAATCATGATCGATTTTTATGCCAACATAGCCCAACTCTAGTGCAGCATAACAAACGTTATGAAATTCTGTCACAGCTTTTGGTGCCACCCCAGGGTTCTCAGCGGTCCCCACATGGCCTCCCCATTAAAGCACGTTCTGGAAGGCGCCACTGGTGGCTCCCCCCTCCTCCTCGTGGAGAGTTCACCTTCTCTCTTCGTCAATTAAAGGCAGAAAACCTCTTAGCAGTTTTTTCCAGGAAGGTTTATTTCTCTGAAATCCTCACAGAGACGTCTTTTCATTCCCTTCACTGTTGTTTTTTCCATCTCCACAGCCTGACATTTTAAACACTGTGGGTTCACTGTCAGGTCTGACTGTGTGACACGGTGCTTTTCACTTTGGCATAGAGCTGGGCGGTATGGCCAAAAATTTATATCGCGGTATTTTCAACATTTACACCGGTTTGATGGTATTTGATGGTATTTTTCTTTTCATCACAGGTCAGCTGATATTAAAATGTACAAACCCTGCTTATTAACTTTTTTCTTGTACTGTACCTCTGTCTGTGTCACTGTTTCCCTCCTATGTGTCTTTTCTCCTCCAGGTTGTAGACAGTAGTCACGCATTTTGGTCCGGTCGTGAAGGAGGAGGATTACGAAAAGATTATGATCGGGTTTATTGTTTTCTGTTATTTAATAAAGATTATCAGCACGACTCACCTTGCACACCAGTCAATTCCAATTCCATTACAAACTACTTTCCCAGTGCTTTTCACAATAAAACCATGTTAAGTCTCCATTAGCATAACGTATCCATATTAACGTTAAATCTAACTGTGCACGTCACTGAAGAGGTGTTTACTACATTCAGCGACGGCAAAAACGGGATGTTTTTTTAAAGTCAGTCAATATAAGAAGTGAAATCGTCACCAGCCTCTGAAGCTGTTCAACAGTAACATTAGCATGCTAACGCACATAGCGGTGCTGCGAGGAAAACTGTCCCCCGGGAAACGGCTCATTGGCAGCCGCGACGAAACGTTCCGCACATGTTCAGGCTATTTAAACCGTTATGTCCGGTATTCAGAAAATTCATGTCATAACAAAAATAAAAACCGGTATTCGGTACAAAATGGTATACCGCCCAGCACTACTTTGGCAATATTGGGCCTCATGCAAGAACCGTTCGTACGCACAGATTTGTTCTTAAATTGTGCGTACGAGTGATTTAGGAGAATTTGTGGCATTCACCAATGTTTTCGTATTCTAAGATTTTTTTCAGATACGAACAAAATTTACGAGTGGTCCAGACCTGTCGTATATTTTACCAGCAGTCAGTCTGCTGTTATCCAGACGGGTTTTCCTCCCTAATAACTTTATATTTCATTAGTTTGAAGATATTTTGAGTTGAAACGGGGCGCAGCGCTGCGGCTTCTGAATGAATGAAAATGATTTAACACAGTTGTTTATACTTTTAGCAGCTCTTTTTATTCCACAGCTGACCTGCTAAAAATGACAGATTTTCTTTTCTGGATCTCTGACAGACGGACTTCAATCTCTGAACTCGTAAAGTTTTTCTTTTTAGTTTTCGCTGTCATTTTTATGAATGGACACTTCCTTGTATCTGAGGCAGGAAACATAGCCTTATATGGTGTTTTTGGGGTGGTAATTATGCTAATCTCCTCTCGCGTGCACGAGCAGCTGGATACAAACAGGTGGAATTTACGCAGCTCATTTACACACTTTTCCTGAAGATAGAAGAGTTTGTTGAATCTGACGTGGCATGTTCGTACGAACCCTTTGTACGAACAAAAGTAAGAGAAATTTAGGAGAAGAATACGAACATGTTCTTGCATGAGGCCCATTGTTTTTTGCCCGTGTTTGTGTGTATCTGTGCAACTGTTGGGAGTTAACTCTGTGAGCATAATGTCTCCTGAACGGCTGGACATATTTTAATGAAACTTTCATAGAGGAATCACTGGATGCAAATCTACAACTGATTAATCCAATTCAAGATTACTAACACAAAAACAACTGACAGGCATGGAGCTCATTTGGTGTGGTAGTAGCTGAGAGTCATACTCAACACACACTCTGATTGCTAACAACAGATTTCTTGAAGCGATAAGGATTCAGAGTTCGGTTTGTTGTGTGACTTTGTTCACTCAGTTACAGAGCGACTTGTCGTAGGAACGTTAAAGTGAACGTAACAACTGGATCTATTATTTGTGTGTTTTCTTTCTGATCTGTGTTTAAAGTCATGCAGCATTCCGTCACTGAAATCTGATTTTCGTCTCCGGGTGGCAAAGTCAATGTTTATCTCTTTTGTAAACCACAGCACATTCTGGAGGCCTTGTTGCTAAGGGACTGCAAGGAAACTTCACCCCACCACTCCTCCTCCTCTTCATCCCCAATCCCCCCCACCCCCCTCTCTGTCACACACACACACAAACACTCCTAAATTGCTAGCGCGTACGTGCTAGTCCACCCAGTAAACTTCCTGTCCAGAGTACACAGATGGGCTGATATTAGGGGCATCAATTTACTTCTTAGGATTGTCATGCCCGTGCAAATGTATACTAGATTGTTATCTTGGGTTACTTACTGTGTCTGGGTGTTGGTTCACACAGGAAATGGTCCACTCTGTCTCTGTGGACAACCAAACGAGGGCAGGATTGACATCTGGGACTTGCAGAAGCCAAACTTCTGCACATGGAGTTAAGCAGCAGGTTGTCCGAGACAACTTATTTTTGTTTTGAACAGCCAGATCCCGCCTCCTGGTTGTCTGGTGGACCACCAAGTAAAAAGGCCTAGAATAAACGTCTCTGCCTCAACGGATGTCCATCGTTTATAAAACTGAAAGAGGGAAAAATCTTCTTGAAGCCATCCAGGGTTTAAACTGACGGTTCTTTCAACCAATAAAGAGAACAACAGTCAAAGTTTCACCCAATCAGAGCAAAGCAGAGTGGGTTGCGCTGTCTGATTGACAGCAGATCTGCAGCGTTGAGTCAAACAGCCGATGAACGCTTGTGTTTCCCTTGAAATTTTTCCCCCGAGGTTTATATTTTTCCATCGTATCACTGTGTGTTCACATGTACAACAAAACCACAAGAGCACCAGCGTTTACGAAGCGGAGGCTAACCCCTAATTTACACTACATGCGTTGCGGCTCCGGTCCGACCTCCGCAGAAAATACGCACCCGTTATAATCAATGAGAGTGTTTACACTGACTGCGCACGGCGGCCGTGAGCGGACGGCGATCCGCTAAAATTAGATCCGATTTTATTTCTGCCGGATGCCGGAGCAGCGCCGGAGTCAATTTTTAAAGATTACGTCTTACCAGCAGGAAGAGGAACGAGCACAGCATCTGTATTTTCAAAATAAGACACTATTAGGCTGGATAATTTGTCGGAATAATGTCGAAATCCCAGCTATATTAATCAATATACGGATATATTTCTACACAAATGATGTCAGAATGTGTCATTCTGTTTGGGAAGCAGATGGAAACATGTAGCAGGAAGCATATTTGTAGATATCAAAAACCTTTATATCAATGTTTTCAGCTGTGTTTGGAGTTCGTCTTTCACAGAATTAATTACTGAACTACAACATAAAAATGAACGGCTGGCAGGAAAGTTGACATTTTAAACCTTGATTAAAAATCAATACAGGGCTTTAGAATGTCGATACAGTATTGGGAAATGAAATATCGCGATATTTCAGTGTATCTATTTTCTTACACCCCTAGTTTTTTCTATGGTTATGAAATGTTTAATAACCAGGTCTAATCTTCAACACCAGATTTAAACTTTTGTCCAATTGTTTTGTTTGTTTAATGAGAACATATAAAAATAAAATATAAGAGCATTCTTGCTCGAAAACTGAATTGTGATCCGCAGTAATGGATTTTCCTGCTTGGTAATTAGTGAAGTACAGGCTTGGCTGATCCCACCCTCACTGTAACTCAGTGTAAATCTAATTATTATTATTATTTTTTGTCAGAAATAAATCACAAGGGTGATGAGAATGGTTGGAATTATGACATTAAATAAGACGACTCAACGTAAGAAACTTCATTTGTAGTTTTAAACAAATTTTTAACTTGCTCTTTTTTTCTTTAGCCATTTATCCAAGTTAGACAAAGTCATTTGGTGAGTTTTTGGACTGCCAGCGGCTTCTTGTCTGGATGAAGACTTTGCTGTTTTCGTTAAACTCTGTGCTCTCAGATGTCACAGCTGAAAAGGTACCTTTTTATAAGGTATCTGTTTGACAGAACATGACTCAAAAAAGGACCAAACTATCCCTTTAATATTCCCGCTGCTCTGCTTGACGTCCTTGTGAAAAGCTCTAATAATTTTGTTTCTAAGAGAATCTGTTGGCACTGAATGATGCAACGCAGAGCAAGCCTTCTTCCTGCTGTCAGACTCCAGGTGCTTCTGTGTTTGTTACATCAAACACAGTTAACAGTGTTTTCGTTCATAAACTGAAGGAACCTGTTTTTGTTACAATGGTGAATCACTGCACTGTAAAGATATAAAGGCTGACTCACTCAGGGAGTGCCACCTGCTCAGGTGCTGCCTACTCATTCGGCACATACCAACACACACAGATCACACTTGAACCGTCAGTGAGAGTCAGGCCAATATAAATTACTGTGTCAAATGTCACGAGATAAACAGAAAAATGTCAGACAACATTATCACTGGACGCTGAAGATGGGCTTTTTTGCCTTTTATAAGCCTAATATTCACTGAAGGGGTAATATTGAAACTGTAAGAATTGGATGTACATAGACGTCTGTTTAACTTTTGAAATTATCCTGATCCAAGATGTCTGCCTCGGCTAACTGATCTTAGGAAACACAGAAATAGTTACGATTCAGTTTCACAGATATGGAGCTCCAATTTGAGCTGGTAGTAGCTGAGACTTATCCCCAGCACATACTTCAAGCTCATCATTTCAAGATTTTAGTCTTGTACTGTACTTTAGCAACAACTGTTGGAGGTGATCCTGTTTGTCTGTGTTAGAAAGTTTCATTAAAGGGCCAATATTATGTGTTTTTCAGGCATATATTTAAATACTATACCATAATGAAGTATCTTTAGCTGTTATTAAAATGCTGTTTTTATGTTTAAATTGGAAAATAAACTTAACTTCTCATCACTTCCTCTTCTAAACGCCTTGAAATTGGCCTCTGTCTCTTTAAGAACCACCTTCGGCTTCCGTTTTGCCCATTTCGGTACGGTGGGGGTCGTTGGTGCCATGATGCAGTTTACTTGGCATCTGAAAATACATTTCCTCAAAGGTATTTTTAATCTGAAAAGAGCTTCACTGAGTGAGAACTAATGTTGAGAGCTCAGCAGACAGTTAGGTTTCACTTTCACTTTCACCAGAGAGCCTGCAGGAATCATGGGCGGGGTGTGTGGGGAATGGGGTGGGGGTGCGCTCTGCCATGAGGAAGTTCGGCTTAAAGACACGTCCCAGAGGCGTTCCTGGTCCCAAAAGGTGTTTCTGGTCCCCACCTGTCGTTTTGCTCCTCAGCATGGCTTCATAAAAACGCTGCAGGATTTCTCAAACATGCATGAATGAGTCAGAGCAAGGCTTTGAGCATGTTTTTTATGAGTGTATAACATTATAACATGATATAAAACTCAAAAAAGTTGATTTTACATGATATTACCCGTTTAAATTCAGTTCAGTGGATCACACAGTATTTTGCTGAGATCTACAACTGATTAACTTTTGGCGTAAATCCAATTCAAGATGGCCGCCACAGCTTTCTGATCTTAGAAAAACTGGCTGCATCTCAGTCAACTTTACAGTAATTGAGCAAAACTTTGAAGCGCCTGTTGTTGAGTCGTTCCTGAACTGTAATCTGACCGTTAACAGATTGAGTGAACTGTTTTTACCAGGTTAGATTAATTGGTTACGCATATGGTCTACCTGACTGTGGACTGAACACTACTCTTCAGTTCACAATAGGGTTGGGCAATATTTGCAAAAAAATAAATCACGATTAATTGTGGTATTTAGCCGATAACGATTAATTTGATGATTAATCCCCTGGAGTCCCTGGACACCCTTATTTCGTAGTCACATGACCAATTTAGTGTGAAGGATTTGCTCTTTGTAAAGAAAATTGTTCCGAATTGTGTGAAAATTACAGATTTCAGGCTGTACATCATATTTTAAATTGTGTTGATGGATAAATAAATTACAGAACTTTATTTTTAATGTTCGTCATATTTGAAGCAGAGAGGAGCAGCGAGCGGACTGATTGGAGTAATTCCCAGTCCATCTGCCTGGTGGCGTTAATCGTATTAATCGTCAAGTGACAAAAACTAATCGATTAATGTTTTTCTGATGATTAATTGCACACGATACGATTATGCCCAACCTTAGTTCACAATCAGGGTTAAGATTCACACTTTCATTAATGCAGAAATTCACTGAAGTCATCTGATGGGTGAAGACGCATGATTTTGACGTTTGTTCTCGTCTTTAAGGACATCAGATATTAAAGTATAAATCTTCAACAGAGACCATGCTTCCCTCCGTCAGAAATAGTTCTGAAGAGCAGCTGATGAGATTAGAACGACGTCTAAAGAGGCAGTTTTTATTCTGAGGAAGACTAAATTGTTGTTTTTGGCTCCTCTGTCCTCAGGGAGACACCACAGCCAGTGAACTCGCATGAAAGATTTGGCAATTGTTTTGCAGTGGATCCACTTTTATCAGTGAATCACAAGTATTCCAAATTTTAAACTGTTCTACTTTAAGATTTGACAGAGTTCTTAGTCTGCTCAGTTTCCTGGTCTGTGAACCCTACCACAGTGGTTCCCAAACTTTTTGTCTTCTGACCCACAAAATATCCACGGCAAAAACTTGTGACCCCAAATATTACTGGTCTGAGTACACAAACTCCATTAAAAACCCTAAAAACACAGGCTTTTTGACAATCTAAACAGCTTGTATACAAATATACTTATTTTTACTTATTTTGTGTTTTTGTAATAATTATAGGGAAAATATTACATCAGCAATTATTTTATTACCCTTTACATTGATTTCTGGAGATTATCCAAGGTCCCTCATGACCCATAATTGGGTCCCAAGCCCAACTTTGGTTCCCAAAGTGCAGTGGTTCCCAAACTTTTCAGCTTTTGACCCACAAAATAACAGTAGCAGAGACCTGAGCCCCCAGCTGTTTTTGGATGATAAACATTTGTATCAGGTCAACTAAACATGGGCAC
>NW_013952412.1:1913896-1915617 GCF_001266775.1 Austrofundulus limnaeus | reverse complement strand
CAGTCCGATAAAATCCGATACTCGTTTTTTGGCTGATATCGGACCGATATCCGATATTGATATCGGATCGGGACACCCCTAATTATTATTCTTACACAATCAGTTTTTGTTTTAGTAAATCAGTGTCAAAACAAGATGAAAGACGTTTTGGCTGATATAAGATTTTAAAACTTGGTTAGGTGGACATTCTTGCAGTGTAACTCAGTTAGTTTTGCAGATATTTAGCTAAAATTGATGCAGTAGTTGTGGAGAGTCCTTCACAGCACATGAGTGTAAAAACATCTTGAGATTGCACATGTTGTATTCAGTGTTTGACCAAAACAGCTACAACTGTTATTTCTCAACATAAGATGATTTTACTGTAAAACTTTGAGCTGAAAGAGAGAGGGTAATATGTTTTTATTGAAATAACATTGTCTGAGAGGCATCAGTCAGCTCCATTGGGTAATTTGTGGGGTTTTCTAAGTTTGTTTGTTTTAGTTTTTTTGACTTGTTAGCTTGACATTTCAGCTTATGTTCTGCTCATCTGTACAGGAAATGTGATATAACATGAAGCCAGAGTGGTACAAGGTTTGCCAAATTCTTTTACTTCCTGCTCTCCTGAATGAAACAACTTTATTCCAACAAAAGTCTTTGAGTCTTCAAACAAACTCGGCCTCTGTCCGCAGATTGGACATCTGTTTACAAAGACATAAATCTGCCATGAATTCCAGTTTTTGATGGCCACTTAAGTCCTTGTTGATCTCCTCCACCAGGCACATATTCTGCATTTTTGCTGCGGTTTGTTTACGGAGAGGGTTTTAAACTGCCAGCACTCTGTGTTCTCTCGCTTTAACATGAAGGTGAGCTGTAATGTGATTGTTTCTTGGGTGAGCTGATGGATTCCTGCTCCTGTTAGTCATCTCCTGCTGCTCTTCTTTCACTCTCCTTCTCCCCTCACTAAGTTGTCTCGTGAGTTTCTGGTTCTCCGTGACAAACCCGGTCAGCATTTGAAATGGTTAACTCAATAGCCAATAAATTTAATTTAGAGTTTAGTCGCAGAATCTTTTCTCCGCCTGAAGGAGAGAAGGTATGACTCACAAAGGTGTGTGCTCTGCAAAAACACAAACGATCTGAAAATGTGTCACGGTGCACCTGAATACAGCTTGGTTCCTGCTCTTTTCTCCTCTTCCCCCAGTCACAACTTCACTGTTCATGTGTCATTTCACCAGAGTTGTAAAGTAACTTAAGTACAAATATTTTGTTACAGTAAAGTAGATTTTTGTGGTATCTGTACTTTACTTGAGTAATTATTTTTCAGCCTACTTTTTACTTGTACTTCTTACATTTTCACACAATTATCTGTACTTTCTACTCCTTACATTTTTAAAAAAGACAAGAAGTAAAAAGTCGTTACTTTTATTTCATTTTTGCATGTTTTCATTCCAGCTTGTTATTGTAAAAAATAAATACTATCCATATAAACTGTGGTTTCTAGATAGAGTGAATTTAATTGTGGTTGAATGAGAAGTATAAATATATAAAAGTCTGATACCGTACTAGTTTGTACACAAACAAATCATGTCACACTCCAGCAGGACAAAATCATTAAAATAAAAAGCCTGTACATAAAAAGTATTTGTATTTCATGATTTATATTGTCCTTGATGCATGTCAGTATTATTTATTGCATTTGGCCTGCATCCCTCGGATAGAATTTTATTTTGCGGACATATATATAT
>NW_013952412.1:1909542-1913877 GCF_001266775.1 Austrofundulus limnaeus | reverse complement strand
GTAGAAGTGTATGGTGATATATATTATAATTAATTATGAACATTTGTTTAACCTCAAAAGTATAGTTTTTTAATTAAATGTTGCTGAAACAGCAAGTTTCTCAGTGGATCTGCGCTCAAAAATGCAGCCTAGGTGGAGTAGTCGAACACAGATCCACTGATCCTTCAACACAGAGCATCTTCAGAAGACAAGCTGATAAAGTAAATTTTAAAAATCTGTATTGTTCCATACAAAGTGTGTATTGAACTTAAAGTACAGTTCGATACGGGTACAAGTATTGTTCTACCCCAAACGGCTAGACTGGTGCATCCTAAATTTAACATGAATTAATTATTTTAATATGGCATAGTATTTCTCTATTTTTTGTTATTACAGAAAATCTAACTACTCATTTTAAATCAATACTTTTACTTTTAATACTTAAGTGCAAAAAATATCCGATACTTTAAGACTTTTACTCAAGTAATATTCCTAAAGGAGACTTTTTACCAAAGTAATTATTTGGTAAGATACTTTTACTCAAGTATCACTTTGTGGTACTTGACACAACACTTCATTTCACTGACTCGTGGTTTTTAACTTTGAGGAAATTCATCCTTGTTGTCATCAACAGATCTGAGTTTGTTTTGGTCCTCATTTGATCAATGTCTTGTTGAAGCAAATCTGTCCGAAGCGGCTTGTGATTCCTCATGTAATCAGTGAGGCACACCTCCTGAGGAAACTAAAGAATTTGTGTCATGGAGCTGCAGCTTCCCTGAGTTATAAATACCCCGGCTGGCGGATGTGCTGTGGGTCTGATCGGGTGCTGGGCCCGCTCTGAGGGGAACCGTTTGGAGCTGAACCCTGCGTGAAGTCTCTGTATTGTCTGGAGCTTCCTGTGCTCCCTGAGAGGAGGGGGCAGCCACATTTCACACGCTCCCACACATACACCTCACGCACACTCGTACACACCATTGTGTGTTGCGTGCGTTCGTGGCCCAGCGTTGTGGTTTTCAAACTGCGAGCTGACAACAGAGTCATCCGCCTTCCTCTTACGACGTTCGCTTTTATAAAGACGAATGTATCCGAGCTTGGCTGGACTTTGGATTTATTCACAAAGCGGTATCAAGAGTCACGGTTAATTCTCCCGACAGCAGCTGCCTTGTACTTGTCTTCATCATCTCACACAAAATGTCAGTGTAATTTATCACTCGAGGAAAGTTGTGCATGGGCACCTCTCCCCGCCTGCCTCCAGGGAACGCCAGGATTTATCTGTAAAGCAGAGACCAAACATTGTCCTGTCAGGGTCGACCTTGAGAGATTTGAACTGTACGACAAAGAACCAACGGAAGCATTCGGAACACTTGGAAACAAAATCCTAATTAGGGTCGGAAGTACGACAATGTTGAGTTTTAACTCGGAGGTTAAATATTTGGTTGTTAGTTTTGCCTGTTGCACAGAAAAAGTCTGTCATGATTGTGGTGATGTTTTCTAAATGTTTTTTTCCGGTCAAAGAGCCTCCATAAATCCTTCACGACGTGGGAGTTATCTGTTTATTTAAAGCCAACACAATGCAATCCCCTTTAAATAATGTTGAAGATGGTAAACTATTGACCTACTCTATTTGTTTGGCTATGAACTCTATTTAAGGTCGTATTCAGACCTGATAATTTGCTCCGTTTTAAACGAACCAGAGTTCGCTTCCAGCGTTGGTCCGGACCTTTTGTGCAGGTGTGAATACACTCATGCGAACTCTGGTGCGGATCAAACAACCGGACCGAGACCCGCTTTTTGAGGTGGTCTCGGTCCKCTTCCAAACGAACTCTGGTGCGGTTCACTTTAGTTCTCTTCTGGTGTGAATACAGACCGGACTCTAACCGAACTAACTGCATTAAACATGCACCTTTTTGGACTTCACAGGCCACCGTTGCTGAGCTAAATAAACTGAAATCATACTTGTTTCGTCGTCTCCTGTTAGCAGCTCTGCTGCCGGCATGTTGTGGGTCAGAACACGCAGCGCACCTCGTCTCCTTTGGGTTGCGGGACACATTTACTAACGCCGCTCCAAAATTAGAATATCATCACAGAACCACCATTAAATTAGCTGCTTCTGACATTTTAAATGCTATTGCAGTTGTACTATCAGCATAAATGCGTGCATCAGAACCGCAGCATGCAGGACTTCCTTGTTTTCTTCTGGGTCTGTGGCTCAGTCCCGCCCCCGTCCTTTTTTTGTCCAATGGGAGCAATGATTGTCAGCCTCATGGCTTTGTTTACAACTTATAGTTCGTTTGCAAAAAAGCACAATGTGAATGCAAACCGCACCAAATGAAAAAAATAAAGTCCGTTTTTGGTCCGGACCAAACAATTGGACCAAAGGACTTTCCTGGTCTGAATACACCCTAAAACAAACAGGAGGACAGATTCTCCTGTAAGTGGAAAGACCTTTTTAAAAAACCCATTATTCACTCACTAAGTTCAGCAGACAGAAGGAATGGTCTGATTTGGACAGAATTTGGTCCAAATTCAGACCACTGAAGGGGATGTAAGTGATTTAATTTGCGAGAAGCTGCACCTTTAAAACAGGCACCTGTTGAACAAGTGATGGCATCACAGTGTTACCAGATGGTTGCTGGCAAGTTTGACAGTCAGTTAGAACAGAGAGTGAAGGTCAGCAGACACACACAATGGATTGTAGACTCATCATTAGATGGATTTAACAGGTCATGATGGTGGTCGCACAGTGGGTGTGCGTCAGTCGGATTGTTGTGTGAGGTGGGCAAATGTCAGTGGATGGAGGAACCATGAGGACGTACAAATGTCGTGACAGACCAAACATTACAAACCTGAACGTCATTTGAACAGAATTGTAGATGAAAGTTATTTTGGGGTGGATGTCGAGGCTCCACGCTAGAGATTTGGGGTTGTCCCGCCTACACACCCTCTCTTCTCTCTAATAGACTGTAATAATAGCTGTGTTTCTATTGACCATGAAAATGCACAAATTAGAACTTTGAAAATAAATTTGCTCAACGGAAACATGTCAGTTTCGGAAAAAAAACACGTTTTTCGACAAAATGTTTTTGCGGTAGGATGAGGTGGTTTTTCGACCATATCGAAATTGGTGTTTTTCGCAAAACTGCAATGGAAACACTTTTTTCACATCACGGGAGTCACGTTATCAACAACCGGCTGTTTCTACTGGCGAAAAAGATGATGACGAAGAAGATAACAGGAAGTCGAAGTAGTAGTAATATCACAGAAGTAGTATAAAGTAGTAAACTCACCGACTACCATTTCCCAAAAACACAGCATACGTAGCCGCTCCCTTGACTTTACTATTTTGCTGCAAACAGGCTAGTAGGGGTGCACTCATCAATGATAGATTCAATTTTCAGCTTCCAGTTCTTTCTCTAGTTGTATTTCAACTCATAAACTGGTTAGACTACACGGTCAGCCTCCTTGATTAGGTTATCTTTTACATTCGAACAGTCATTGGAACAGGCATTGCAACAGAGAACCATGGTTCTGGTGAGGCACCACAGAATGGATAATGATTGATACTGCCAATATTGTGGAGAGACACTGGTGTTCTCCTGGCATCACAGTACAGGGGATCATGGGATCCGATGGGTCAACTCTGGTACTAACTCAGAAACCCAGATGGGACAGTGACATCCTGTGTTTGCCTGCAGTATCAGATTAGCTGACCAACTCAGCTCCAGATCTTTTTGTCTTAGGTTTTATGTCAGCTACACCATAAAAATTTGCCTTAAAATGTTGTGATGTACCGTGCAAACATGCATACTTAAGGGCTCGACGCACGGGGAGCGAAAAACTACAGCGATTAACGGCTGTCATCGCAGCCAGGGCGAAACCCGACACACGGGACGCGATAGGGATCGCAGCGTTGCGAATTTTAGTAATCACTTGGTGAAAGTGTTAGCTAACTGCAGTGTGTAGCATACTCTCCTCTCAGTGGTCAGTCAATGAAACCCTCGCTGATTGGTTGTACGCTAAGCGACAGCGACAAAAGTTGAACATTTTTCAACTTTCATATGTCGAGTCGCATGCTCGTGTGTGCACGTCTACGTGTACGAGCGCGAAATTTCACATGCACTATTTTCGCCGGTCGCTTAGCTGGAGGAGGGCAAGTGATTGTCGCCTCATCGCACAGGCTCCATAGGAAATGAATGGAGAGCGAGCGACGTCGCCTCCCGTGTGTCGAGCCCTTTAGGAGTTTTTTTTTTAATGAGACCAACTCTGTAGCTCAGTGATTCCCAAAGTTGGGGTTGGGACCCAAAGTGGGGTCCCAAAACATCAAGGTGGGGTCCTGAAAAGATTTTCTGAATTAAT
>NW_013952412.1:1907209-1909172 GCF_001266775.1 Austrofundulus limnaeus | reverse complement strand
ATTTAAAGGGTAATAAAATAATCGCTGATGTAATATTTTCCCTATAATTATTACAAAAACACAAAAAAAGTATAAATAAGTATTTATATTTGTGTACAAGCTGTTTAGATTGTCAAAAAGCCTGTGTTTTTAGGGTTATTAACAAAGTTCATGTGCTCAGACCAGTAATATTTGGGGTCAGAAGTTTTTGCCATGGATATTTTGTGGGTCAGAAGATAAAAAGTTTGGGAACCACTGGTGTAGCTAATTGCAACCTTTGGTATTTCGTACGAGTTGAATTAGATATTTCAAATCTTAACCCTGGGCTGAGTACACAGAGTTTACCCAGCTAAGTCTTAAAGCTAACCTAGTTAACACTTAGGAGGAAACAAAATGGAAGAGAGAAGTTTCCACAGGACAGCAATAAGGCAGTAAAAACTACATAATGGATGACAATTTATTGCTCTCAATGGCCTCGTTTGATCAAAGATGTGCTGAGCTACATGCACAAACTTTTTATTTATATTTTGCTTGCTGTGCTATGTGGAAGTGGGAAAATCATTCGTTTTCCTTTTTGATATTAAAAACACAAGAGACAACTTAAAACACAGATCTATGGAGCTATGGTAATGACATTTAATTAAAAAATTTCAATGTACTTTATCAATTTATACATTTATTCTGCAAGTATGTTGGTAAACCATTCAAGTCTCAGATGAAGACTCAGTTATAGCAGATAATCAAGTCAGGGAAAAAAAACGATCTTGATTGTGATGCAGTTTTTTAGTTAGCAGGGGTCATTTTCAGTCTATTAAGGTTATAAAATGTCTTCGAAAAGTTCAGTGAAGTAAAACCCAGAGGATGAAACACGATGCAACACCTCCACCTTTGGTTGTTGAGGTTTAGATGAGTATATGACAGTGAGTTGTAGCAGCTGTAATGTACAGGTTCTTTGTTGTGGTTGTCGGAGGAGTACGGGATAAATATTGAGCGCGGTAAGGTCACGGGGAGGCGTACGCAGCTGACATTTGTACTGAAATAAGCCTTGCGTTTTTGAATCATTTATGAACTGTTACAACTCAGCAGCTGCGGTTAAAACATGCTTCAGTCCTCCTGCTGTCATGTGCTGGAATACCTAAATATCTTCAGGGTATTAACAAAAAGCTGAATTCTTCAGTGCAGCCCAGAAACCCAGGAGGAGTTAGTTGATCGTTGGTTTGTTCTGTTATTTCAAGCTTGCAGGGATCTAAAATCTGATTAACTAAATCGGTGTACAGCTGAGATTTGTTCAATATCCAACTCATATTAATTGTCCTGTCGAAAGTAAGCCAGCATTAACTTGGGTATTTATTTATTTATTTATTTATTTATTTATTACAATGAAGGCTGGGGGGAAATGTAATAACTGAAAGCATCTTGTGGGAACAATGTGAACTATGTTTCGAAACTACACTTCTATACCTTTACAGCATCAGAACTGTTGCATGATGGGTGCCATATTGGGAAGATAAATTATTTGTTGAGGAAACGCATGAAGATCAGAGTAAGGTCCTCTAGATCAGATATTCTTAACCCATGGACCGCGAGCTCCACCTTGAGGGCCTCAAAAGAACAATAGTTTTTAACTTTGGGCCGCGGGACGGCATTGATTTTGAATAAGGTGTAATACACTTTCTCACCACTAGTAGCAGTAGTGCACCACTCAGTTGTTTAACAACTTTTTTAATATGAAGAAGAAGAACCTTAGAAACCTGCTGAGAATGGAAACTTAGGCTGTGTCCAAAACGACAGGCCGGGTCCTCCGGAGGACCCAGACTCCCCGGTCTCGGCGGGCCGGGTCCTTGGTAGACCGGGAAGACCGGAAAAAAAGAGGCTGTGAATTTGGACGGTCTAGCCTAAGGCATCTTATTGTAGGGGAGACCGGGGACAGTTGCAACACTTTTTTACATCTGACTCTGTTACTCAGAGATGGTTTGAATTAGAC
>NW_013952412.1:1887994-1906291 GCF_001266775.1 Austrofundulus limnaeus | reverse complement strand
TATATATATATATATATATTTGTGCTGATAAGCCTGAGTGGTCTATTGACTGACCTTTATTTGTTCAAATAGTTGTTTTGGGCAGGTTAATAATTATCATTTTGATCCATACATTAGTAATGTCTGACTGGGCCTCGTGCCTTTTTATGTTCAACAAATTGGGCCCCGAGGTCAAAAAGGTTAAGAACCCCTGGTATAGATGTGATAAGTAGCATCATGTCATCGCTCACCAGTCGGCTTAATAATAAAATCATTTGTCCAATATGAAATGAAGAATATTCTGCTTTTTCCCCCAACTGTTAGGAGATATGGAGCGATCACAGCCCTGTAAATGGCCCATTGATGACCTGTGTCGTCTGAAAGGATATCCTGTCATTCACTCACAAATGCGTTCTCAGTGTACATGGCATTTGTAGAGATTGTGCCAAGGCAATTTGGAAGAACCCAGGGTGTTCAGAGGAAGTGGAGGAGTGCTACTGCTGTCAGATACACAGAAAGTCCCTCATTATTTTTTATTCAACCGTTTATTAGTTTAACTCGCAGCCACAAAAGCATTGCACAAACTTATCATAGACACGGACTGTACGACAATAGGACTGTGTTGTGTGAAATAATGTGCAGCAGAGCTCAGTCATTGTGCAGAGGATAGAGGAGACTGAAGTGGACTGAGCCACTTCAGCTCATGTTGGAGACTTTCCAGGGATTGTGGGTTTGAAAAGCTTTCCTCACTGAGGTTACGGTCACTCTGGTCTTCTTCCTCACTGGTTAAAGAGGTAAAGTTAGTCACTTCATGGCAGCTGAAGTGTTTGTGTACACAGTGGCTTTATGCCGTTGTGTTTTTCATGTAGTTTAGCAGATTTTGGTTTTTAAAGTGAGCCTGTGGTTGTATTTCTTTTATAGCTCAGTGTAACAAATAACACTTTAAAACAGTCATGAAACACCATAAAAACAATTTGATTATTAATTATTGAATTATTAATTGCAGCGTAATGGCTGTAATTATTTGCTTCTTTCATATGTTATTATATTTATAGATATTGATCAACAGAACACGCATCGATTGGTACAAAAACTATTTGTTTTGAATTTCTGATGTGGTCTCTCTGGTTTTGTTCTTTGTAGAAATGACTGGAGCTCTGTTTATTATTATTTAAAAACAGTTATAGGGAACAACCAGTCAGAAAACAAAACAAGAAATGTCTCATTTTTGGAAAATGACTCTTAACATCTAATTTTCACCACACAGAAAATAACATTTCTAAAACTGGTCACAAATGAAAACCTATAAGATTAACAGTTTTTATTCAAATCAGACACTTTGTCTGTGAAACAAAAAACACAAACTACAAACAATAAAATTTAGACAAAGAAATCTTCAGCCACATTCTAATTCAGACAGCTGTCGTGAGATTATTAAAGGATTATTTCATTTCATTTCTATTGAATCCAGGGTTTCCCCTACTGATCGTGGCGCACCGCCACGGCTAAATAAAAGCCACCACACCTTCGAAATTAATTTTTTTTTAAATCAACGTAAAAAGGGTTGACACAATCATGTCCGAGACACTCATGTTAAGATTATTTGCAGACATATTAACGATTCAGCAATGAAAATATAAATGGATTAAAAAAATACAGTTTTAAAACATGTTTCTACTAAAGGAAGCTACAGTAACTAAAAGGACAAAAAGCACAGCTCTGACGACCCACAGAACTTGACTGTAAACATCTACAATAATAACAATCAGATTTTTTTATTTGATGATTGATTCAAAATCTTCCCTAGAAATCAGAAAACATTATAAAACTTCAAGTCAGCTCCTTGTCCTTATTGGTTTTTGTGTTTTGTAGAATCAATGGGCCTCATGCAAGAACCGTTCGTACGCAGAGATTTGTTCTTAAGTTGTGCGTACGAGTGATTTAGGAGAATTTGTGGCATTCACCAATGTTTTCGTATTCTACGATTTTTTTCAGATACGAACAAAATTCASGAGTGGTCCAGACCTGTCGTATATTTTACGAGGAGTCAGTCTGCTGTTATCCAGACGGGTTTTCCTCCCTAATAACTTTATATTTTGTTAGTTTGAAGATATTTTGAGTTGAAATAAATTACACTCCATGATTATGTTGACAATAGGCCAGTGTTTCCCAAAGTTGGGGTCGGGACCCAAAGTGGGGTCCTGAAACATCAAGGTGGGGTCCTGAAAAGATTTTCTGAATTAATTACATTTTTGCCTTAGTTGTTACAAAGGAGTGAGGTTAGTATATTTAAAATGGAGAAATGTAGTATAAAATATTGTTACTATGCCCATGTTTAGTTGACCTGATACAAATGTTTATCATCCAAAAATAGTTGGGGGCTCAGGTCTCTGCTATTGTTATTATGTGGGTCAAAAGCTGAAAAGTTTGGGAACCACTGCACTTTGGTTCCCAAAGTTGGGCTTGGGACCCAATTATGGGTCATGAAGCACCTTGGATAATCTCCAGAAATCAATTTAAAGGGTAATAAAATAATTGCTGATGTAATAGTTTTCCTAAAATTATTACAAAAACACAAAATAAGCATAAATAAAGTATTTATACTTGTAAGCTGTTTAGATTGTCAGAAAGCCTGTGTTTTTAGGGTTATTAATGAAGTTTGTGTACTCACACCAGTAATATTTGGGGTGACAAGTTTTTGCCATGGATATTTTGTGGGTCAGAAGATAAAAAGTTTGGGAACCACTGCAATAGGCTATTCTGCTTGTATTAGAGTTATAATTTTAAATGTAATAATTTAGACTAACAATAAAAATTGTCCGTCCGTCCGTTTTCCGCCACGTGTCCGGGATCGGGTCGTGGGGGCAGCAGCAGGAGACCCCGCTCTCCCCAGCGACACCTTCCAGCTCGTCCTGGGGGACTCTGAGACGTTCCCAGGCCAGAGGGGATACATAATCCCTCCAGCGAGTCCTGGGTTTTCTCCAAAGTGCCAGACTTATTTTGAAAACATTTTAAAATGCTTATTTCAGAACCGCTACTGAGACCACTTCTGACCGCGCCGGGGGTGGTGGTGGGGGGGGCGGGTTTGATTTAACACAGTTTATACATTTAGCAGCTCTTTTTATTCCACAGCTGACCTGCTAAAGATGACAGATTTTCTTTTCTGGATCTCTGACAGACGGACTTCAATCTCTGAACTCGTAAAGTTCTTCTTTTTAGTTTTCGCTGTCATTTTCATGAATGAACACTTCCTGATATCTGAGGCAGGAAACAGCCTTATATGGTGTTTTTGGGGTGGTAATTATGCTAATCTCCTCTCCTTGTACACGAGCAGCTGGATACGAACAGATGGAATTTACGCAGCTCATTTACACACTTTTCCTGAAGATAGAAGAGTTTGTTGAATCTGACGTGACATGTTCGTACGAACCCTTTGTACGAACAAAAGTAAGAGAAATTTAGGATAAGAATGGGAACATGTTCCTGCATGAGGCCCATTGTGTTTTAGATTTCACAGACACCGTGGTATACAGTTGGTTCAGTGTAACATTTATTATTAAGCCACAAAACTTTATGTTGAACTTCAGCACATTAGGGGCTGTGGTGGACTTCACAAAGCTCACATTATAGAGGTTTCTGTGAACCTCCCAGCTTTTACCTTTTTTGGCACGGCCCAAACATTTATAGATTTTCGGGGCAGTAGAAGTACCTTTTAGTGCTGCCACATTTTTTTACACTTGTCTCTTTCTTTCCACATGTGCCTCTCTGCTGATTTTTCTCTCTCTACGTTTCACACGCCCTGCTACTTTTCCAAACTCCATGCCTTGCTGCACCCCCACCCCCACCGCCACCATCCAGCCGCTCTCTCACACAGAGTTGTGAAGTAAAAGCTCACCCTGTGTCGTGCAAGCTGTTAGTCTCCCCTCTCATTTCATCTGCCTCCCCTTCCCTTCTCTCTGCTGCCCCCCCCCACTCCCCCTCCCCAGAATGTTTGGATAGATCTAAATGGTGTGATTGTGACTGCTCCGCTGGTCGTCTCTTTTGGAAAGTCTGACGTTAGAGGGAGAGGAAGAAGGGAAAAGGCAGAGGGAATGTTTTAAACAACAAGGCATGGCGTCCCTCCAGAGACCCCAGTCTGGTGTCAGGAGTCTCTTCTTCAACACGTCCATCCTTCTCACTCTTTATTCCTCGTATTCTCCCACACACTCTTTTTAAACTCGTCTCTCATCTTCAGCTTGTTGTCTCGTGTTTCTCATCTTTGTTTTTTAAATCAGGCCCTACTTTCTCTGAACACTTTAGTGGAGGTTGTCAGGGGGGGGGTTGCTGGTGCACAAGAGATGCAAAACCTCTGAATCTAGGGCTCTCGTTTACCCAGGGAGGTGTCCTGTTGCGTTTTCGACGCTCCGTGCTGGTTTCGTGTGTCACGGCATTCAAAGGGCCCGGGCTAAAGAATGTGGGTCATTTGAAGTAGACGCACTAAAGTGTGTTGTTTGCCAGTGAATGGAGCCTTCTCACGTTGACATGGTGAAAAGCGTGTGAATAAACACCATCGCCTGGGGGCCACACTAAAGTGTTCGGCTGTATTCTCCTCCGTACCCCACCTACACAGGCCTGTTATTATCTGTCACATGAATGGGTTTCTGGGATCTCATCTGATACGACCAGGGCTGAAACCATTCCTCGAATAATTCGAGTAATTCTAGGGCTGGGCGGTATGACCCAAATTTTTTATCACGGTATTTTCAACAATTACACCGGTTTCATGATATTTGACAGTATTTTTTTCGTCACAGCTCAGCTGATAATAAAATGTACATTCTTTGCTTATTGACTTTTTTCTTTTACTGTACCTCTGTATCACTGTTTCCCTCCTTGTGTACGTCTTTTCTTCTTTGTCTGGTTGTAGACAGTAATCATGCATTTACTGTAGGTCAGATCGTGAAGGGTTGAGAAAAATCATTATCTGGTCTATCGTTGTGTGTTAATAAAACTTAAAGGGACGACTCACCTTGCACACCAGTCAACTCCACTACATTACGAAACTACTTACCCCCGGGCTTTTCACAATAAAAGCACGCTAGATTCTCCATGCAATAGCATCTCCAATATAACGAAGCACATTAAATCTAACCGTGCACGTCACTGAAGAGTTGTTTACTATTCAGCGATATTCAGCGATGGTGAAAACACTTTTTTTTTTTACGTCAGACCATATAAGCCACTGAAACACACCACCCGCCGCCAGTTGTTCCAACAATAACGTTAGCATGCTAATGCGCTTAGTGGTGCTGCGAGGAAACATGTCCTCAGGGAAACAGCGGCCACGACGAAACGTTGCGCACGTGTTCAGGCTATTTACACCGGTATTCAGAAAAGTCATATCATAACAAAAATAAAAACCGGTTTTCGGTACAAAACGGTATACCTCCCAGCACTAAGTAATTCGATTACAAAAAATCCTCCAGGCAAATTTATCTGCCTCCAAGCTTCGTAAAAAATACACGTTTACATGTTTTTTGTGTTACACCCAATGCTACTATGTTACCGCTTCCGCTAACAGTTAGCTGTCGAAGCGTCACGCGTGTATGCTTGCTAAGCGCTATATTTAGCTTCAGAAGAAGACGAAGAGTGCCGAAACGAAGCGCCCAAAAGACGACGAATTAAAAAAAAGTATAGGAACGTTTAAAACTAAACAGAAAAGACGACAACGTGCAGTACGCTTCACATCCGCGATGTTTGTGCCCCGGAACAAAAACACTGCTGCGTGTAACGAACATGTCCGGAGTTAAAGGGATCCCCGATTGGTTGTAACATTAGATTTTATATGATAAACATATACTTTAACTGTAAAATAAATACTGTAAAAATACTGTAGGCTGTTTAGTTTTTATCATTTTTAAACTAAAAGTTTAAAAATATATTACACGGACGGGGCCATTTTATTTACACGCAAAGCATTCTGGGTAAACGATGACATCAACTAGGTCATCGGTGCGAGGCTGCTAGTGAGCTATATCCACCCTGAAGGTTAATCTTGGACAATATCTGATGATCGACTCTTTTAAATGAAACCAGAGAGCGTTGACAGAGAGGAGAAGGTAGAAATGACTCAGCCTGGAACTGAAAATATGGATGGAGGACAACAGAGCTGCTTCATGGAAGAAGAACCTCAGCTTAGCGTGTTAGCTTTAGCATTAGCCCTGACGCTATCACCATATATATACATTAGCTCAGCGCTACACATTTTCCTCTCGTCACTGAGGTCCTCCATCCACATGACAGAGAGGGGAACACAAAAATGACTCTGTCTGCAACTGAAAATATGGATGGAGGACCTCAGTTTAGCTTGTTTGTCAAGCTAGCGCCGAGCTAACACATATCAGGCAATATAGCATGGGCGCTAGTGCAAAAGCTAACAGGCTAAGCTGAGGTTGTTCTTCCATGAAGCAGCTCTGTTGTCCTCCATCCATATTTTCAGTTCCAGGCTGAGTCATTTCTACCTTCTCCTCTCTGTCAACGCTCTCTGGTTTCATTTAAAAGAGTCGATCATCAGATATTGTCCAAGATTAACCTTCAGGGTGGATATAGCTCGCTAGCAGCCTCGCACTGAGGACCTATCCACGTCATCATTTACCCAGAATGCTTTGTGTGGAAATAAAATTGCTCCGTCCATGTTAAAATATATTTTAAAAATTTACAAAACTAAACAGCCTACAGTATTTTTACAATCTTATTTTACAGTTAAAATAAATGTTTATCAAATAAAGTCTAATGTTACAACTAATCGTGGATCCCTTTAACAACAGGTATCGTTCACTTTGCAAAATACGGTTACCTAAATCTGTGATAATCTGTCAGGTTACAGATGTATAAGGAGGAGGTATATTTAAGCAAACGTTATTTGTGCTGACTAATCATGATGGCAGGGTTTTATTAAACAGTGTGTAAGTTGTGTGATTAAAAACAAGACTTACTGTAAGTTTGTCAGATAAAAATAAAAGCACAGCAACAGATCGACAGCCTGAGCTGAAACATCTTCGTTGATATGTTTTTATCTTAGTTTAAATGAGATACTTGGAGTAAATATTTCAAGTTTAAAAGTATTTATAGAAGATAGTTGGATTTCTTTAATTATTTGCTGCTGCTTTTTATGATTTTAGCCTTCATTACTACGGTCAGATTCCTATTGCCTTAATGGGAGCCCTGCACCAACCTAATAACAGTCTTAAAAATTGTGAATTTTTTGTTACAATTAACAAGAGAATGCTACAAAACTAAATTGCAATACCCAAATGTTTATACTACCCATTTTACTTGCTAAATTTCTACCCCCCCCCCCCAAAAAAAAATAAATAAACAATAACAATAAATTTAAGCATTTAGATTTTTCTATGATGGTTAAAAATGATTAAATGACAGAGTGTTTTTAATTAATGCCTCCTCAAACCTTACATACATAAATACAAACAAATGGAGTTTAAAATGCATTAATTAATACAACTGGTGTAATTTTACTTTGATTGTAGCAGGGTCATCAGCAGGTGTATATTACCCCACCACAATATTAAATAATTGTATTTCTCATAAAACAAGATTAAATAATTACTGCAGAGCATGACAATTTTTTATATCCGATTACTCGATTAATCGTCAGAATAATCGATAGATTAATCGTTAGCTGCAGCCCTAGATACGACCATCAGTTGGTCTTATCAAGCTCTCCGTTTGTCCCACAGCGGAGGAAGCAGAAACCAGGAGAAGTAGATCATCATAATTAAATTTGTTTGCACGCTGCGCTCACTGTGTGTACGTTGGTGTATATGTCCATGTTCTGCACACACACTATCATGTTGCTTGTAGTTGTGAGGGGCTGCGTGGTTTCTTTAATTGCTTCCCCACAGCAGATGTTCCGATCAGATGGTTCACATTAAGTCAGAGATTGCTTACACAACGTTCCTTATGAAGATACGCTCCCTCCTTTACCGTCCTTCATCTCAGCCGTTCCACTGAGTGACTCTATATGTTGTGAACACAACCCGAAGAGAAATCAAAGCTCATTTTGTTTTCCTCCCTCTCTCTCTTTCTTTTTTTTATGGTCTCCCTGTCCTTGATGATGCAGGTGTTCGTGGCAGTGCTCCTCGTCGGGCCCGTTTGTCACGCAGCAGAACCGCCGGCGTCTCAGTGGTCTGGCGAGGATTCCAAGAACATCACGGTGCTCAGATTCCACCGGATCTGCCTGGAGAACGAGCAGTACCACCATCAGGGGCTCTGCTGCCTCAACTGCCAGGCTGGTAAGGATGGGAACGAGCCGGACACGGTTCCAGCGTTTCTCGTCTAAAAAACACAGAAATGAGTCATTTCCTCTTTTATCCTCTGCTGCAGCCAGAACCTTAGGGGCCAGTTTGAGCCAAAATGTGAACGGATCTAAAATCATGAGTTAATTCAGATTGTTTTAGAAATTTCATAAGATTAAGTTTTATTGCTGGCTATAAATTTAATTTGGCCAAGACAGTTTCTGTTAATGAGCCTCCACACAGCATGTAAATGTGTCAGATGAGATTCAGTTCAGCTTGGTGCTTTTCATCCAGTTTTTGGAGTTTTATAAGAAAACAGTATTTTTTTTATTGAGTTTTTGGCAGCAGTTTAATCCCTTTTATAACAGTAACTTTAGTTTCTAACTGAAACTAATGTTTGAGCTCTTAAACTTGCAGAGAAACAGCTGAATAATCATTTGTCACACACTTTTCTGTTCTTTTCAAGCAGCTTAATGTTAGTGTCTTGTTTCAAGTTTCAATATAACAAACATTTATAAAATTTACTGTAGTACGTATATCAGTTATATATGTCAATGTGCAGCTCGATCAGGAGTGTGTCCTGAGTTTTGGTAGCAGTATGACCTGAACAAACTTTATGCAAAATCTTGACTCTGTCATAAATAATGGTATTTATCCTGTTTCCAACCAGTTGTAGAGTGAATTCCTATCGAACTTTTCAAAATTTGCAAAAAATTAAATAAATAAAAATTTTGAATCTAGACTGTTTCCATCTAGTTTCCCTCTCGACTGTTTGATGCGAATAAACAAGGCTACACAACGCGTGATTACGTCAGACGTCGGCGACAAGCTTTGCGGTAGTAAACAGGAAGTGAAACTTGCTAACTAGCAGAGGCTAATCATCTCGGGACAATGGAGCGATTTTTTTCGTGAATGCCTTGCTATTGGGCAAGTTGTAATTATTCTATCTATTCAGCTACAGGCTATGTTTAACGCTGCCAGGAGACGTAGGGAAATAAACGCAATATTTTTGCACGTTTATGATAACATCCAGGACGAGGCAGGAAAACGGAAACAGCTGAACGTCATGTGAGGTAAATATGCGCTACGTCAGAATTTATTCGGCAAACGTGTTTCCATCTCCCGTTTTGCGCATTAACTACTTTGTGAATCATCCAAAAACCACCTCAAGCGAGCGTAAAAACTTTTTAGCGAATTGAGAATTTTTTTTTTCGAATTTTGCTGTTTCCATCTGACTTTTTTTCGCATTTTTAATGCGACACTTCTAAATGCGCATCAAAAAGCCTTGATGGAAACACGGTTATTGTTGTGAAACAGATGAGAAAACCTTTCCCACTTTGGAGCTCTGTAGCTCAGTCATATTTCACAGTAACCCTAACCCTAACAACATTCAGGGCTTCAATATTTCACAGAAACGTAGACTTTACATGATTGAGCTGATATTTTGAATACACTTTAGGTTTGGGTATTAATGGAAATTTTACCACAGAATGTTTTGAAAAGTTTGTTGATGTCGCTTACCAACTTTTTCAAAGTGTTTTCTAATGTTTTTTATTCCCACATGAGACATTCCTAAAATAATCACACCTGAATTTTTTTTTAAGTTTTTTGGTAAAGACAAAAAAACTTAACCAAAGGTTTACCATACGACTTCTTTTTAGATTGATTTGATTTGATTTATTTTATTTAACAGGAAAGATTATTAAAAATCAAGCCTGACTCAGCATAATTGCTTTTTTACAGCAAGTTCCTGTTCTGCAGCACATAAAACACTCAGAATTACAGCATCACAATCACATCATTATACACCATAGACACAAAGACAAACAAGCATACCAAATTTCAAAAAGGCAGCATTTGCAAAATAGGACGTCTAAATATGAGCACAACAAAAAGTGTCCAGCAGATGGCAGACAAGATTCTTCTTAAAGGGCTGTAGTTTTGAAATGGACTTTATGTTTTGAGGAATGTCATTCCATGCTTTAGTATAAACATAGAAGAAAGACCTCTGGCCGTAACAGTTTTTAAAAGTTGGTAATATCAGTTGTCCTTTTGTAACAGATCTAGTTGAATTCCTGACACGTTGGTGATTATTTTAGGAAGGTGTCGTTACCTATTCCACAGTTTATACAGGAAAATTATGGCTATTTATCAGCTTAGATTATCACAAAAGAAAGTCCCAAATTATATGGAAAAAGCTTGTTAAATGCCAATTTGACCCTTCATTCATTCATTCATTCATTTCATTTATTCATTTCATTTCATTAAAAATAAAATAAAATAAAAATAAAATACAAAATAAAAATACAATAAAATAAAATACAAACAAAAACAAAAAAACTAATAAAATTAAATAAAAGGCAGCAGAAAGAAGAAAAAAATCTTAAATCTGTGCCTTTCCTTCATCAAATATATTTACTAATAATAATCTTTATGCATCTTGACCCTTCAGCCTTCCTTCAGAAATAATCTTAATTTTAATATGTAGAAGTTATTAATCATTCTCAGTTATCCAGTTATTCCAAACTACATGACAGAAACTGTAGAAGTCAGCTTTATTCGTATAGCACAGTTCAACAGTGAATGTTTTGCACTTTAAGGAAATAAAATCAATTAAATGAGCAGAAATTTAAAAAATGTCAAATTAAAACCAATATTTCAATGTTTTAAACAGTTTAGAAATATCAGAACTGTGTGTGTTCATCACCTTAAAAGCTGAGAATGTAAATTATAATATTTACCCTCAGAACTCTTGAAGAGTTCCTGCACATCTTTAGCAAAAGTTTGGAATTTTAGTAATTTTCAAGTTGGGATAAGTATGTGAGGAAAACGAGGCATGAAAAACATCAGTTTTCAGATTTTTCTTACCAAGTGCATTTAAAAAAAATATATTTCTAAAAGAGGAACACAAAAACAACTATTTGCATTTTTGGTTCAGCAGTTTTTGCAAACTGAAACTCCTGATATTCTAAATGTACTGCATGGAAAACTAAAACTGTTTAACTGACTTAGAGGCTTAAATCTTTTATGTGTTTTTAGATTTGCACATTTGCAAGAAAGGAGTTCTGTGATTAAAAATAGTTTTGGCAGTTTCATCAGTAAAGGATAAATAATCGTATCTTTTGTAGTATGTAAAGTAAATAAAAACAAAACCTCTTAGAGAGGAGGAAAATAAAACTAATTTGACTAAAACAGACAGATCATCAAACAGCAAATCTGTCCAAACCCAGAAAGTTTCCCTACGTTCAGACATTTTTTTATGTCTAATAAGACTTCAAATGAACAGAAAACGTTCAAATGTTGAGTCTGGAGAGGTTTGGAATTTCAAAACAGACTGCAGGAAGCCTGGGTTTGGAAGGCGCTGTCCTCGCTCGTCACGTCTGGAAACACTGGGGGACGGCCAGGAGCCCAACGCAAACCCAGAGGAAAAACAGGGAGAAGTGCAGGATTTAAAGTCATTTTTTTACTCCCGAGCCGCTCAAAGCAAACGTTTTAATTAATCATGTTCATAATGTAATAAGGAGTTTCACGTTTTTCTCTGAGCTCACAATATAATTAAGTCCTGATGTAATTACTGCGCTCTGCTGTGACTCATTGGGTTATTTCATTCACCTCTCCGTTCTAAGAAATGCCCTGCTGTAATTCATCAAGTCAGGTTTGTTGATTTGTTTTTGTTTGTTTCTTAAAAGGAAACAACAGGCTCTTTGGTTCGTAAATGATCCCTAGAAAACTGCTAACTTTGTCCACTGACATTTGAATTAAATTGCATGCATTAATTTCTTGTGGCTTTTAGCCACAGGCTGGACAGATTTTCTTTCAAAGTAATATTTTATTTTTAGCTGATCTTTCCCTCTCTCATCCGTCCCACTTAAATGTCCCTTTAGTTGTTGCCACCGACTTAAAAGTTTTTGGTCAGTTCGAGTTCAACCAAAGATGTTTTTGTCCCGTGTAACATCCAACCCCAGTCTTTTTATTATTCTATTTGTACATCAGATAAATCCAGAGAACACATGAGAATCAAGTGGTTTGTCCTCACAACATGCTTGAACTGATCAGAGATAAGGGAGATAATCAGGCAGTGAAGTAGGTCAGATCTGTGTGTGCTTTAATGAAACTACTTCCATGAAATGGAGACACCGTGGAAAAAAAAGACGTTTTTAAAAACGAAACCTTCACAAATAAACACTCAGAAAACCAGCCTTAAACTACCTGCTGTAATCCCATCAGTTCACAGCTGTAATCCGTGTTAGACCTGCAGAAAACCTGCGACATTAATGAGGCTACAGCTGTCAGGACAGTCTGTGAGGTGTGCATGTGTTTATCATTGCTCTGGGTTTTGTTTGACGCAGGAACCTTCGTGCAGAAGCCCTGTGAAACAGACCAGGAGCAGGGAACGTGTGTGCCCTGCGAGCACGGACAGACCTACACGGAGCACTCCAACGGCATGAACCGCTGTTTACCCTGCACGCACTGCCGCCAAGGTAACCGCCTTTACTTCACACCCGGCATCATCACTTTACGTGAAACGGTCTTCAAATAAAGTGAAGCTGCTCGGTTTGTTTCAGTCGACTTCAGCTCGTCGTAGCTTGTTGATCAGCAGTCCACAGCCTCCTGCTTTCATTTTGAGTCTAAAACACTGACATAACCAGAAACATGCTTTGAACTTTGTGCAGCAAGTACCGTATTTATTCATGTTTAATACCATCTCATGTATAATACAACCCCCCCTTTTTTGAACTTAAAAAGCATAAAAAAATTAATCCTCAAACTACCTCCAATTTCATACAGACTTGAAGATTTTTCAGCCTTTGCAGTCTTTATACATATCAGTAAAATGATCATTGGACTGTTCATTTTATTTTAACAACATATGTACTAAAAGGTATTTTAACTACAAATATATATCAGCTGTAGCAGCATCATATGAATTCTGGTGTTTTACACATAGTCCACCAGGAGGCGCCAACACAAAAGTCAGAGACTTCACATGAGATTTGGACCATCTTGTGGGGGAAAAGCAGATTACTTCCTACTCACGAGCGCCCCCCCCCTCTGGTGAGGAAACTTTTTTTCAGGGATACAAACTTTTTCAGAACACCGGTAGACGGCAGCCATTACAGATGAACATGTGTTGTTGTTGTTCCAGGAGCGGCTCGATCACACGCTAATGTCATTAGTTTTGTTATCATTACTAAGATGCAGGACTACTTTCCCCCCCTTTTTTCACATCATGTCTCCTGCCTGGATCTGTTATTATCTCCCTCTGAAGCACAGAGGAGTGTCAGAGGTGAGCTCGTTTCAACTGCTTTTTACAACACGGTCTCATTTCCGGACTCAATAATTTTGTGAATGAAGCCGATATTTCAGTTAAAATACATAAGTAAAAATATTTATCTGAGTATAGTACTACCCCCCAACTTTATGGATGATTTTGTGGATTAAATTTTACGTATTATACTTGAATTAATACGGTAGCTACTTTGCTGCTCAGTAGAAAAAAAACATAGTTTCTCTGTATTCTGTGTCCTCGGACAGATTATTTGTGTCAGGTTGAACAACGAGAAACTTTGATCAGATTTCTTGTGTTGATTTAAAAGAAAAGAATAATCCAACACCTCAGTGAGTCTCCTCTTAATTCAATGCTTTTAAAACGGAGGAAAGCGCAGATTGGATCAGATAGTCCTTGTTGTCAAAGATCTGTTGTTTTAGGACAGTTGATCCGTCTTTGTGCCCCCCCCCCCCCTCCTTTCACAGCCACTCATGAAAATGGGGTCTTATGATGTTACACAGAGCAGCAGGGTGTGTCTTTGTTGTTTTTGTTTGGTGGGCTGAATGCGAGTGTTTCTCGTCTCTGGAGGTTTGCTTGTGCGTCGGTCTTACCTGGCTGAGCTGGGTGGGGCTGTGTGCCATTGTCTCCCTACACTGGGGTGTCTTTGTGTCCTCTGAAAGGCTTCAGAAAAAGAGACTCCTGTTACACGGGACGTGTCTCTACTCACTTATTGCAGTTTTAAAACTGAGGAAAGGGTTTTTTATTTTGTTGTTGTTATGTGTGTGTGATTCCTGACAGTGTGATGCTTCAGTTTTTAGTTCAACAAACATGAGTACAGTATAAGTGCATTGTGTAAATGCGCCAAATTTAGCTGCACAAGCTGAATATAGCTGAAAGGTGTTTGATGATTTAACCTGCAGCTGACTGGGTGTTTGTCTAATTTAATCTGGTGTCTTGTTGTTAAATCTTTAATTTTCTGACCTTTAAATCCCACCAGTTCCTTCTAAGATCCCCTCAATTTGTTACCTTGTAAAATAAAATTTGCTCACTCAAGTTAAGCTGTTTTAATCTTACCTGGAATTTATCAATTCCACCTCCTTTAAATATCTAAAAAAAACTTATTTATTATTACATTTTTTCCTGTTTATATATCTTTTGGACATTTTTGCAATCAAACTACTTTTGCATACTTTTCACTATTTTAACCGTTAATATCTTAAAACATCCAACTTGACTGGAAAAAGTCTGCTTTAATTTTAATATTTTTACTTTTTTATATTTTTTTAATTAACTTTGTTTACAAGACTTGTATTCATGGGTAAACAGAATTTGCCAATTCCTTTCTTTGTGTCCTCTCTCTGTTTTTCTGCAGGGTTCCTGCAGATCCTTAAAAAGTCTTAAAAGGCCTTGAATTCATCAATCCAAAATTAAGGCCTTAATTAGCCTTAAAATGTCTTAAATCAATATTTCAAACATCTTAAAAATGTTAAAACTTTGTAAGTAGGATGATTGTAATTCATCTCAAATATTAAAATAATTGTTAACATTTATTTATTTTTGTAAATATTCACATGCAGACATTCCTCTTTGACATCACTTCCTGTTAGTTTACATGCAAATATCTCAACAACTGTCCATCAATGTGAAATTTGTTTTGTAATATGTTAATGTTGCCAAAAATGCATCACTTTTCTTACAGTACAATAGATGTCACAGGCACATTAAGGTTTGATGTACAGCAAATTGGGGTTTAGACCCCACTGTGGGTCCTAAAACTCCAAATTTTGGGTCGTTAGAGGATTTCCAGAAATTAAGTAAAGTTTAAAACTGACTGCTAATAATGTTTCTGTATGGATAAAAATAGGGATGCTCGATATATCTGTATTGATATCGGTATCGGCCGATATTGTCAATTTTTTAGAATATCAGTATCGGTCCGATATGTAAAACTGGGCCCATATTAACGTCCGATATTGATTTCCCCTTTTTTATCTTTTGTGTTTCTGTTTTGGGAGGGGGGATGGTTGGTTCATTGGTATCTGTTTGATCATAATAGTGAAAATGACGCTACGTAACCAGGAATAACTGAAGTAGAGTCATGTCAGAGGTCTGGTTGTTTATTTACGGTATCAACAAAAGACCTAAGTGTGTTTGTGTGTATATGTATGCTATAATTTGTGTGTTTGTGTAATATCGGTAAATATCGGTTATCGGCCATAACACCAATAATTATATCTATATCGGCTGAAATTTTCATATCGGTGCCTCCCTAGATAAAAACAGTCTATTAGCAATATTTGAATACTTCAACCAAAAATACTTTGGTTCATGAGTTTCTGCCACAGATTTTATTTATGTATTTTTTTGTCATTTGTGTTTATTATTAAACTGGTCTTAAATTTAATTTCACCTGGCATTAAAAAGTCTTAAAAAGTCTTAAATTTAACTTTCCTTAAAATGTAGGAACGCTGTTCTTTTCAAACGCATCTGCATTTAGCTAATGTTTTGCTCATTTTAGCTTTTAACGGCTGTTTTGATCATTTTAGCCTCGTGCAAACCTCAAACGAAGAGATAAAATATTTAATAAGAACAAAAACAAGAATAAATCTCGTGTTAGTTTTGGTCAAAGCTTCAAAGAGCCGCTGCAGAGGGACCACATATATACGTATGGTCATATATACAGTAAATATGGGCCCTGGAGCCACAGGTTTCAGAGCCCTGCATTAACCTGAACCAGCCAGCCGGAGCTCCAATATAAACCTGAACATGTTAGAGGAGACCTCTGTGCCATGTTAGGATGCCCCAGCATGATCAACCCTTTTTAATTATTTGGTTTTGAAAGTTTGTCACACTGAGAACTTTGTGCACTCAGACTGAACCCAAGTGTTTTCTGGAACACTGGAGACTTTGCTGTTGGGAGCTCTTCTTATTGGTTTAATACATGATTTATGGTGTCACATTGAGAAGCTTTGCTTGAGGTTTTTCAAGTTTTCTGGGTCTTGTTAAAGTTTTTTCACCACCGACTGATATTGTAGGTTATTCAGAGCTTGTTAAGATTTTATAGCACAAATCACATCAGCTGAATGAAATATTTATCTGCAAATTAGAGGGAAATATCGCTCTGATGATCAAATTCTGTGATACAGACTCACTCTGAGCACACATGAGAATTTCATGAGGTGGCGTCATCCTCATATTCCTCAGTTCTCCTGCTGCTTTGTTTACAAATATTCGTAGAAGTTCTCTGTATGTACTGTAGTCAGCTGTCACTACACATCTGTCTGATTACGCAATTCTAATACAAAAAGTTGAATTAATTAAAGGAAAGGAATTCATATTGCCCGCCAAAAAATCAAACAACTGTCCGGCAAGACCTGTTTGTGCTTGGAGTATGTGTTGGAGCAGAGTTGTAAAGTAACTACGTACAAATACTTTATTACTGTACTTAATAGGGGTGCAACAATACAGAAAATTTACGATTTGGTTCGGTTCGATACTTTAGTCTCACGGTTCAATATTTTTTCGATACAAAAAAAGATAAATTTCCATGCCCCTTTTAACTTGTAATTTATTTATATTAATTATGAACATTTGTTTAACCTCAAAAGTATAGTTTTTAAATTAAATGTTGCTGAAACAAGTTTCTCAGTGGATCTGTGCTCAAAAATGCAGCCTAGGTGGAGTAGTCGAACACAGATCCACTGATCCTTCAACACAGAGCATCTTCAGAAGACAAGCAGATAAAGTTAATTTTAAAAACCTGTATTGTTCCATACAAGTGTGTATTGAGCCTAAAGCACTGTTCGATACGGGTACATGTATTGTTGCACCCGTAGTACTTAAGTAGAATTTTTGGGTATCTGTACTTCACTTGAGTAATTATTTTTCAGCCTACTTTTTACTTCTACTTCTTACATTTTCACACAATTATCTGTACTTTCTACTCCTTACATTTTTTTAAAAAAGGCAAGAAGTAGAAAGTCGTTACTTTTATTTCATTTTTGCTTGTTTTAATTCCAGCTTGTTTTTGTAAAAAATAAATACTACATAAATAATAATAATACATAAATACATATAAACTGTGGCTTCTAGATAGAATGAATTTAATTGTGGTTGAATAAGTATAAGAATATAAAATTCTGGTACTGTTTGTGACATGATTTGTACACAAACAAATCATGTCACACTCCAGCAGGACATAATCATTAAAATAAAAGGACTGTACTTAAGAAGTACTGTATTTATTCAAGTGTAATAGGTAAAGTTTAATCCATAAAATCATCCATAAAGTTGGGGGGTAGTACTATACTCAGATAAATATTTTTACTTATGTATTTTAACCGAAATATCGGCTTCATTCACAAAATGCCTGAGTCCGGAAATGAGACCGCGTCATAAAAATCAGTTGAAATGAGCACACCTCTGACACTCCTCTGTGCTTCAGAGCGAGATAATAACAGATCCAGGCAGGAGACATGATGTGAAAAAAAGAAAAAAAAGTAGTCCTGCACCTTAGTAATGATAACAAACTAATGACATTAGCGTGTGATCGAGCCACTCCTGGAAAAACAACAAGCACATGTTCGTCTGTAATGGCTGCCGTCTACCGGTGTTCTGAAAAAGTTTGTATCCATGACAAAAAGTTTCCCCACCAGAGGGGGCGCTCACGAGTAGGAAGTAATCTGCTTTTCCCCCACAAGATGGTCCAAATCTCATGTGAAGTCTCTGACTTTTGTGTTGGCGCCTCCTGGTGGA
>NW_013952412.1:1885383-1887514 GCF_001266775.1 Austrofundulus limnaeus | reverse complement strand
ATCTAACTGCTCATTTAAAATCAATACTTTTACTTTTAATACTTAACTACAAAAAATATCAGATACTTTAAGACTTTTACTCAAGTAATATTCCTAAAGGAGACTTTAACTTTTACCAAAGTATTTTTGGTAAAATACTTGTACTTTTACTCTAGTAATATTCCTAAAGGAGACTTTAACTTTTACCAAAGTATTTCTTTGGTAAGATACTTGTACTCTTACTCAAGTATCACTTTGTGGTACTTTATACAACACTGTGTTGGAGATGGTTCTCAGCTACCACCACACATGATTGTAGCTCAATATCTGACTGGGTTAAAGCCATCGTTGTGAGCTGAGTTTGATTAGCTGAGGCAGCCATCTTGAACTGGCGCCCAAAAGCAAATCAGTTGACGCTGTGCACAAACATTAGCACCAAAAGGTGAAAACCACAAAGCAGCTGGAATGAGTTTTTCCTGTGATGTTTCCCCTCTTCATCTGTAGCTCATTAGAAGGATCCGAGTCTCCTGCTTTGGTCCAGGATGCTCGTGTGCTTCAGGGCTCAGCGTTTAACAGCCGTGTAGTAAATAACATTTCCCCTCAGTCCTTTCAGGGTTCTGCCTTTCAGAAACAAGTGAAACAGCAACCAAATTGTTCTGTGATTTGGAGCAGAGTAATTGCATTTATATTATTGTATATCATTGGGATGGAGACAGTGAAAGCCGTTGTTTTGGAATGAGTAACGGTTGTAAGCTGTGTGACAAAACTCATGTTGTGTTTTTAGTTAGAACATAAATTGTGCTGTTTCTGTGGTTTCTAATAAGCTACAGCATCCGCTGAGGTGTAGGAGACTCACAACCATTTTGTGTTTTTGTTTTTTCCCAAATGAAATTAAACTCACACAGTGGTTTCATCCAACAAAAAGTTCTGTGTGAAGTCAGGTGAATTAGTGTCGCGCCTTTTTTATTATTATTATTAATATTATTACCCAGCATAGTTGTTTTCAGTTTTGTTCCGAGCCCAAAAATAAAAAGAAACAAACAAACAAAAAAAGCAGTTTGCCTCTGGTATCTTTATTAACAGGCATTTAAATCATAGCCATAATAATTACTTTTGATTTAACACCATAATTAACTAAAAAATTAGTACCATATATTAAATTTAGCTTTAAAATGTGACTTAAACTCATAAAATGTTCATTTACAAGCGTATCATTTGTCAGTCTGCCCCATGGCAGCTGTGGCTACCATGTAGCTCACCATCAGTGTGTGAAGTAAACGTAAAGTAGAGCTGCACGATATTAGGAATAGGGCCGCAACAGTGAATCGATAAAATCAAAAAAAAATCTATTATTAAAAGCGTTGGCAATGAATTTGATTATCGATTCATTGTGTCGCGTGTAGGGCTGCAAATAACGATTATTTTAATCATCGATTAATCTGTCGATTATTTTTTTGATTAATCGGCCAAATCATTTAAATGCTTAATTACATGAATATGAGTAGATATAAATTAACTCCTTAAGGATGCAAGTTACTGATAATGAATTGATCTGAAGTTGATTTATCTTATAGATTGATTAACAATTAATTAATAAGCAGCCATTTTTTAAACCTGAGTTTTCTCTTGAATCAAAAGGGTCTTCCCATAAAATGAAGGATTTTTTTAATAATCTCCTGAATTAAAAAAACAGAAGCACATAATACATATTTTAGCAATTTATTTTGCCAGCTGTATTAAATACTGACTGAAAAAAATGTGTATTTCTCCTACATGAAACATAACAGAAATTTAATAGGTTGCTGAATGAGGAAAATACATTAAAATAATAAAATATGATTTTTAGATGTAAAACTATTATTAATTTATTATAATTAGAATTTATTTACATTTAACATTTATTTTTTTCTCTAATTCTTTACTTTTTGCTTCATACTTGTTGTTTCTGTCTGACTTCAACCCAGTATAAGTGGTTCTGAAGCAGCACACCCTCCTCCCTCCCTCCTCTCTCCTCTGCTGAGGCTGACATGCTGCTTGAGTCTTTTTTTTTTAATTCCTTCGTCCGGAACCTTTTTAAATAACTTTGGCTACGTTCACACTGCAGGTCTTAATGCTCAGTTCCGATTTTTTGAAAAAATCCGATCTTTTTGTG
>NW_013952412.1:1884300-1885063 GCF_001266775.1 Austrofundulus limnaeus | reverse complement strand
AAACGATTAATCGATTATTAAATTAGTCATCGATTATTTTAATAATCGATTAGTCGTCGATTAATCGATTAATCGTTGCAGCCCTAGTCGCGTGGTTTATGCGTGCCTCGCCGTGTCGCGGAGCGGTTTACGTCACCCGCAGAGCGTTGTCAATGCTGGCTGACTAAATAAAGTTTAGGAAGAAAAAAAACTCTACCTGTAAAGACCCGCCCTCTCCGACTCTCGAATGAAAAGCAGAGACTTCGAACTTTAAACCAGTTTTTAAATCGTGTTGTTAGGCCAAGTAGATCTGAAGCTATGATAAAAAGTAAATGACACATTTAATGTTGTTAAACGATGGTCGAGCCGCGTCGCGAGGAGGAAACGCGAGGTCTGCTTCAGAACCGCTTACTGAGTCAGAACAATGTTTTAGTCCGACAGAACCAACAATAATGAAGCAAAAACGTAAAGAATTACAGAAAAAAAATAAATTTTACATGTAAATCATTTTTAATTATAATAAATTAATAATAGTTTTACATCTAAAAGTCATATTTTATTCTATTTTCCTCATTCAGCAACCTATTAACTTTCTGTTATGTTTCATGTAGGAGAAATACACATTTTTGTCAGTTAGTATTTAATACAACTGGTAAAATAGTTATGATGTGCTTCTGTTTATTTAATTCAAGAGATTATAAAAAAATCCTTCATTTTATAAAAAGACCCTCTTGATTCAAGAGAAAACTCAGATTTTAAGAAAATGGCTGCTTATCAATTAATT
>NW_013952412.1:1882161-1883560 GCF_001266775.1 Austrofundulus limnaeus | reverse complement strand
TTATAATTTTGGACAAAGAGCAACAGGTTTTTAAGAACGGGTCCTGTTCAGGTGGTTTGTTTTTACTCGTTGTGATCACATCTGAAATAAAACTCTTTATCATTTTATTTTATTTTAGGGTTCAGTGGTCTTTTTCCTCTTCCTCCTTTTTCTATTGAAACTAAATCAAAAACACACGGTGATGATGGTGCCAGGTCTGCTGTGCTCTCCGTACACATAACCGTTTCACACAGCGCTGACTGCTGGGACGGGAGCTGAAATCATCTTCATTGTTCTCCCCCCACAGATGAGGATGAGACCGCCCCCTGCACCACCACCACAGACACCAGGTGCCAGTGCAGGCCCGGTACCTTCTGTGTTCCAGAGCAGGCCTGCGAAGTCTGTAAACGCTGTGCCAAGTGAGTAACATTTGATGGTTTACAGCTGCTTTCACTTCCTCCCGGCTGGCAGAGGAGATGTAGACGACTGAGGAGCCTCTGTCCACCAATCGCAACTCATTTGTGCAACTATTGTTTACATTACTGACTGACTGCAGCCGAGACTATTAGGCCCTTTTGTTTAATCCTTAAAAACTTGCCAAACATAAGAATCCTACATTTGCACCTTTTTATTTATTTTATTTTATTTATTAAAAATTTATTTCAAACAGATTTTTAAAAAATAACAGGGTTCCTGCAGATCCTTAAAAAGTCTTAAAAGTCATTGAATTCATCAATCCAAAAATAAGGCCTAAATCAATCTTTCAGAAGTCTTAAAAATGTGAACACTTTGTAAGTAGGATGACCGTAATTCATCTCAAATATTAAAATAATCGGTAACATTTATTTATTTTTTAAATATTCACATGCAGACATTCCCCTTTGACATCACTTCCTGTTATTTCACATGCAAATATCTCAACATCTGTCCATCTGAGCAACGTGAAATTCATTTTGTAATATGTTAATGTTGCCAAAATGCATCACTTTTCTTACAAAAACTTGAAGTCACAGACACTTCAAGGTTTCATCTACAGCCAATTGGGGTTAAGACCCCACTGTGGGTCCTAAAACTCCAAATTATTTGTCGTTAAACTGACTGCTAAGAATGTTTTTACTATTTTTGATGAAAAAAAATTTAGATATGGATAAAAACACTATTAGCATTATATGAATACTTCGACCAAAAATACTTTGTTTCATGAGTTTCTGCCACAGATTTATGTCATTTGTGTTTATTATGAAATTGGTCTTAAATTTAATTTCACTTGGCATTAAAAAGTCTTAAAAGGCCTTGAATTCATCAATCCAAAATTAAGGCCTTAATTAGCCTTAAAATGTCTTAAATCAATATTTCAAACATCTTAAAAATGTTAAAACTTTGTAAGTAGGATGATTGTAATTCATCTCAAATATTAAAA
>NW_013952412.1:1879585-1881206 GCF_001266775.1 Austrofundulus limnaeus | reverse complement strand
TTGTATAAAAGATTTATTTTCCTAATGTTAAAGGAAACTGGTTGTTACTGCTTTATTGTTGGCAAGCAAAAATATTGATTGTTATACTAAAGTATTTTGTTGTAACCTACAATGTTTGGTGAAATTCTATCCTAGATCTTCTGGATCTTTTCTAATTATGAAGCTTAAAAAGTATCGATATCGGCGATACTGGCCCTGTATTTACTTGGTATCGGATCGATACCAAAATTCCCAGTGTCGCCCACCTCAAGTAGGAAGAAGTGAACACTTATTTAAACCTACCCCTTATCTCAATTTAATGAGGTTTTACTTACAGATGCACTAATGAACAAAATTTGCATTTAAAACCCTGTTGTGGTATTCATGTGCCTGTTCAACATCCTGTGCCAAAGAGCCAACAAACAAATTATACACAGACAAAATGATTACAAACTCACTCTCATAACAAAAGAAAATCTATGAATTCATTCTAATAATAATAAAAAATAATAATAAAGACAATCATAAATGACCACTGACAGAAAAACTATCTGATAAAACCTTAACTGACATGGTTTTATTTCTGTAATCCGACAGGTGTAAACCAGGTGAGGAGGAGGTGCAGAAGTGCACTCCTTTTTCTAACACCGTGTGCCGAAAACAGAGTCCCTCTCCTACAGGAACCACAACGCTCCGTCCCCCGCCCACTTCTGCTTCTCCAACAAACTTTGGTAAATTTTCCACCCTTTGAGGTCAACGTTAAAAATGTCTTATTTTTTTAAATTTGTGTGTTTTCATCATTGATTTGTGTGTTTTTCAGTGATCCCTGTGTGTATAAGCCTGGTTATCTTGACCATAATTATCATCCTGCTGGTTGTGTGGTGGTTTGTCTTCAAGCAGCACACATGTGAAATCCCATGTGAGTCCATTAAAGCACTGTAGCCTCGCAACGTTGTTCTGATTTCACGCCTTCCTAAAGATGTTTTCCTGTTTCTAACAGGGTCGACCAGCCGCTGTGACTTCAGTGAAATTGTGAAGATTCCTATCGTAAGTTGTGTCCTGTTTTATGAAGTTAACGTAGATGTTTGCTGTATGACGGGACAGTACGTCACACGTTTCCCTCCTGGTTAGGATGAGAGCGGAGCCACGGCCGAAGAGAGGCAGAACGATCAGAACTCTGGTGTGGAGGGGGAGGAGCCACGTCCCGAGTCCCGCCCACTGCTGCAGGAGACTCAGGCTGGGATGACCAAGGCTTCCCCTCCCTTTGAGGACGAAGACAGGGGACTTGGAGACAGTTTGCCCAACACCACCAGTTCGTCTCAGACCAGTCTGTCGGCTCTGCCCACAGCAGCGTCCTCTGGGAACACCCCCCACCAGAGCCCCGTCGTCACCAGACTGCTGCCTGTTGACACGGTCAGGAAAAACTTCTGGATCAAAGTTTAGATTTTAGTTTGATATTTTATCTCTTCATTGTTCCTGATTTTTTTTTTTTCTCAAAATACAGGAAAACCCTTTGCAACATCGATTGGTACCTTTACTTGGTAAGATTCACACATCTTCTATAATCCAAGTTTTTGAGGCCACTATTGCATTTCAACCTGCCTGTGACAGTATTTCATTATATTTATATACTGTATATATA
>NW_013952412.1:1874248-1876755 GCF_001266775.1 Austrofundulus limnaeus | reverse complement strand
ATACAGTATCGGGAAATGAAATATCGCGATATTTCAGTGTATCGATATTTTCTTACACCCCTAATAAAAATAATATTTCTTATTTATAAACCAACTAAACATCCATCCGCTGACTGAGTTCTTCCTGTTGTTTTTAAGGCTCAGAGAAATCTTTGAGGAAGAGCTTCGACCTGTTCGACGAGTACTTAGACGTGCGGATCCACAACAAGTTCTTCCGACGGATCGGCGTCAGCGACAACCACATTCGGATCGCGGAGAACGGCGCCCCCGCCGACAAAGTGTACGAACTGCTGAAGAACTGGATGCAGAGGCAGGGGCTGAAGGCCGACATCAACGACCTGCTGGAGGCTCTGCTCAGCATGGACCAGCGCCGCTCGGCCGAGTGCATCGCCTCCGAGGCGCTCCGGAAGGGCTACTACAAACAAACGGACACGCCCTGACGGCTGCACATGAAGTAAACACAAAGTACTCGCAAATAAAAGCACAAAAACCCGCTGTCGGCAGACGGGCTGACCTCTTCGTGGCCCTGCAGCCACGCATTTAAAAGCCAGTAGTTGTTTAAAAGAAGAAAAACACACACACATAAAAAAAAGGGGGAAAGTGGAGCCGGACTGATGCGTGATTTGATGATGTTGACCTGTTTTATAAAAACACAGCCGTAGGTTTGTGTTGGATCTGAACGTTATCATGGACGAGCTAAACGACGAGCTAAACACTGAAAGCACCGAAGTCTCCGGCTGGGAGTGGCTCAGCTCCAGCCTGGTCATCAGGAAGGAGACGGGGATTTTACACTGGTTTGTTGGAGTGGCGTTGATGATGATGATGATGATGATGATGATGATGATGCTCCTCCTGTGCCTCTTCGATGCACTGACCTCTGGCACATGTAGGATTCAAAATGTTTCAGCTCTTCATCCCAGAAACATTGGTTTATGTCTAGTTTCCTGACTGATTCTCGAAGAATGTGGATAAATATTAACATCAGTTCTTACTATTAACAGTTACACTTCTGCGTCTGTTTAAAAGTTCACTTTTTTTCTGAAACCTCGTTACGTTCTTTAAGACAAGTGGTTAAAAATAGTTGTAGTTTTTATAAAAGTCTAGTTGCAGCAGTATTGTTTTCACTCTTTTGGGCTTTTATGTGTTCAGTGTTATCACTCGCAAACCTAGAAGGATTTTTAGTTTCTGTTGATTATAGTTGAAGGGTTTTTTTGTCACTTGGATAAGGTCAAAGGTCATTTTATTTATTGACATATTTATTGAAATGAATGATAGTCGTCATTATTTATGCCTTTGCCAAAACGACCCTCAGAAAACACACACACACACGTTGTTTGTGTGGTGTTTTTGCTACAGGGTGAAACGACTGAGATCCAAGCTTTTCAAGTTGTAGCTGCAGCGTTTTGTTCTGCTCGCTGCACTCGTGTGCCGTTCACTGACCCCTCATTCAGGACAGCGACGAAGCTTTAATGATGCCTAATGCAGATTGTATCTTCTGAAATTTGAAGTTTAATTGTTTTTCTTTTTGTTTTTTTGTGTTTTTTACTGAATCGACCGACAAAAAGAAAGAAATCGACATGTCTAGGCGACATGGCTGCAGGTACGGATTGCCAAGATGAAGGAAAACTTTTCTGGATGTAAAAGGAGAAATCAAAAATCTGTCCCATATGTCCCATTCAGTGACATCACTTCACACACTTCAGACTCGTACCTCAAAAGTATTTTTCTGGGATTTAGGTGACAGACCAACAGAGGAGTGCCTGATTGTGGCATGGAATAAAAATGTTGCAAGTAAAAGTCTGAGAAGTGGAGTTAATTTAAAACCATGTGACCTGTCTGGTGTGTTCCTTGGTCTTCATGTTGCTGTTTGTTTACTGCTGTTGTGTAACAAACACATTGAATTATTCTGAGATTAAATTACACACAAATCTAATTTACTAACTCAGTGACTTCATCAGAGAGGTGCCAAACTAAACAGGGCTTATTACAAATGCAAAACCACACGTTAAAGGATTTTTTTTATGTTTAAGAAAAAAACTATCATTCCCCTTTTACTTTGCAATTATGTGCTACTTTTTGTTGGTCTGTTGTTTAAAATTAGAGTAAAATACTTTGACGTTTGTAGTAACAAAAGGTGGAAAAGTTCAGAAAAATGTTCATTTTCAGAGTTTCTGTCCACAGAGTGTTTGTTTTCAGGTGTAACAACAAAACAAAACTTATGAGTTATGAAAGTTGATATTAAATGAGATCTAAAGGTTTATTTTTTTCCACCCGTTTATTTTCTTTTGTAAAAGGAACAAAGTTTTATATAATTGCTGAGTGATGCTACAGTGCTGGCACTGCCATCTGCTGACAGAGTGTGGAACTACAGCCTGTCTCTTTTTGTCCTCAGTTGTCCCTTCTTTGTCTTTGTCCAGTTTTACTTCAGCCCTGAAGTAGCATGTCCTGTTTATTCTGAGAGATCTATTGTGTGTGTGTGTGTGTGTGTGTGTGTGTGTGTGTGTGTG
>NW_013952412.1:1870092-1872258 GCF_001266775.1 Austrofundulus limnaeus | reverse complement strand
AAAATTTCATGCCATTAGCACCTCTAGTAATATATTTACTGAGAAAAATGGTGACGTGTTCAATACTTATTTTACCCGCTGTAACTGAGTATAAATAATACAGGTACAACTATTCAGGCAGAACTAATACAGGTATACTATACATCTTTACTATCAATTTTATGTAAAGAAAAAAAATAAATTTTTACATGGTTTTTATGGCCTCACTGATCTGTTTCTCAGTTAATGTATTTAAGGATTATTTTAACAAACTTACAGATGACATAACAGATTGCTGCATCAGCATTTGATTTTACACCAATTTAAATAATAACAGTGGCTCAGAAGGGCATGTTTTTGTGCTCTTGTCAGAACTGATCAGTATGATTTTATAAAAAAAAGAGAACATGAGCCTAAAGTTGCAGCTGAAAACAGACCCATACGATAAAGTCACGCACTTCAAAAAGGAATAGTTAATGAGTTTTTCTTGTGTTGTCACAGAATGTGCTGCGATCAAAGCCCCAACATCCTGTTCAAGCTTCAGATCTGTGAGAAAACTTTTGCTATTTTAGGGAAACAGTACACCAAGCTCTGTTTATGACGACACAGGTGTGGTGTTACCATAGAATTTCCCTTATTAACAAATAAAACTTTTATTTTGTATGTTCAGATGACTTGTTAAGTCAGAGTCTTAATGAAAGACATCTATTTTTTAAAGCGAACACTAAAATTGTTAATTTTGAACGTAATAGAAAGTCTCTTGGTCGGTCCATCAGCACCAAAAATGACTTCAAGTTCTGTTTCTGGACAGGCGAAGCTGTGTGAATATAAAAATAATTACATTTTTACAGAAGCATGAGGTCAAACTAACCTGCAGGATGAGTTTCTATATTAAAAAGGGAGCAAAAACCAATGGACCACTCTTTAACAATTTATAGGATGTTAACAAGGTTAAAAAAAGAACTCATAAAAAGTAATAAACAGTTTTCATTGCAGAAAATGTGAACTGTGAAAGCAGCAAGGAGACAACAGGCACAAGATCCAGACACGAGGCAGTCGTGTTAAAAGAAAAATAAACTGAATAAGGTTAAAAACTGAAAACAGCAAAGTTTCTCATAAGTTTGGTCCTGCAGCTAAACTGCAACGAAAGGATATTTCATAACGTGACATTTAAGAAAATAAAGTGTGTACATGTTTTTACCTAATGGGGATGATTTTTGACCATTTTCCTGGTAAACACAACCTGCTGAGGACCCACTGATCCTTACAGGGACAGAAGCCCGGTCCCCATTGGGTCAAATACTGTTGGTGGGTCAGGGTTTTGATTTAGGATTAAGGTGAGAGAAACACTTTACAATAAGGTACACAAAAATTGTTTAAATACTGAGGTACAAAAGTAAAAAACAAAAAAGTAAAGGTAGAGTGTTATCTGGAAGTCAATGTAAAGAACCCAGATAGCAGAACAAATTGTGACCCATCACATCGAAACCAGGATTAAGTCTAAAAGTTGTAAATGGAGAAATAGGCAAATATAGTGTTTTGATTAAAATAAAAAAAATTGCATTTTGTCAAAATATAATGAATAAAAGCCTTATCAATGTATCATTTGAATAAACTGAAATATGATCATAAAACTAAATTTTGAAGCACTTTTTTCAGCAGTAGCAACAAAAAAACTGATTTTGAGGAAAAACGCCTTAAAATTTTGAGATTTTCCCTGTGAGTTAGCAAAGCTGTGTTTCTTTTTAGCTGGGAAATCTCAATATTTAAATATAATTTGAGGTTTCCTCTTTATAAATTTCCTCTTTATAAATATATTCCTCTTTTTTTCCGGAATTGCGCCGCTGAGGGTGGCAGCACGTCGGAGTAGCTCTGTTACTTTTATTGAGATTTTCTTTTCTTTTCAGGCGTTCATTCCTGCCTTTCTGCGGAAAACTAACTTTTTTGGACGGTTGTTCATTTGTGTTTTGGGTGCTGTGCAGCTGGATTGGTTTTTCCCAATACTTTTTTTTATACTTTGCTTTTTTGAAATGATGCGTAACCATAGCAACAGGGTGGTTTACAACAGGGAGCAGCTGATAAATATTGCAAAATCTGAAATAATACATCAACTGAAGCCGCAAATCCCAGAGGAGTTGAAAAGGAGGCATCGTGGATGCAGAGCTGGAGCAAAGAGGCGAGAGAGAA
>NW_013952412.1:1865819-1867002 GCF_001266775.1 Austrofundulus limnaeus | reverse complement strand
ATGGAAATTTCTCTTTTTTGTATCGAAAAAACATCGAACCGTGAGGCTAAAGTATCGAACCGAATCGTGAATTTTCTGTATCGTTGCACCTCTACAATTAACAGTCATCTTTTTAATCTGTGGAAACCAGAGAAAACCCACGCATGCATGGAGAGAACATACAAACTCTATTTTCATAATATTAACTCAAAAACATTTTTTATGTTAGCGAGGACATCTTGTTTGTTTTGACGAGACGTTGAAGATAACTGATCAGGTTTTCCTGAGTGTCTCCATTTTGTCCCTCTGTGGACCCGGACCTCCTGCGATGTCGTGGTTTCAGCCGCTCGGAGTAGACATGGAACTGATTCTGCACTTTTTTCAGGACTCCGTTAAAATAATAAAAGTGGTCGTCTTCATCGGTGAAAGGGTCTTTCTTGCCGACGGGTGTGTTTTCCAGCTCTCCCACCTCCTGTGTAGAAAGCAGCGTGGACGGCGGTCGACCGAGTCTCTCCACACAGTGTTTCCACCCAGACTCGGTGCGATGGATCAGACCTGTGCAGACAGGTCCCGTGGTGCCTGGGGTCTGTGGAGACAAGTCCTCATCAGAATGTATGTGAAGCTGCTAACACACAAGTTTTAGCTACATTTCTGAGTTTTAGCAACGTCCATTAGCTGTGGTGGCCATCTTGGCTTGGGCTGACTAATCAGACATGTTCAAACATTACTTTCTAAAAGTTTTATTAAAATCTGTCCAATGGTTTATGATATTTTTGCTAACAGACAAATAGAAACAGACACTTGAGAAAATCTGAACCAATTCGTTTTAGTTTTCACCACTAAACATTTTTCTGAAAACAGCAAAGCAGAGCCGGCTCTTGGCATAGGCGAACTAGGCGGTCGCCTAGAGCGCCATCTGCTGGAGGGGGCACCGAACTGCAGGAGAAAAAAGTAATTATTTGTAATCCCTGGTTGTAACTCTGCTCAGCGCCCCTTTCAATTAGCTTTGTCTTAAAAAACTATAATGAAGTATTACAGGAAAAATAAACTACTCTACCCATAAAACATCCCCCCAATGCAGCAATCGACATGTTTTTGCTGCATCAGGTGGACCATGTGCCATAAAAACACAGCCTTCTGGGGACAAGATGCTCCTCATGGGGACCAAAGCCCAGTCCCCAACGGTATGAAGGCTGATTATAGG
>NW_013952412.1:1847952-1864558 GCF_001266775.1 Austrofundulus limnaeus | reverse complement strand
TCTCACGGAGTACCTTCATTCTTGGACCACGTATTTCTGTCTTTGTTAAATAAATATTGCCATAACAAGAGTATTTTTTACAAGCTAGAATGAAAACATGCAAAAATGAAATAAAAGTAACGACTTTCTAATTCTTGCCTTTTTAAAAATGTAAGAAGTAGAAGTAAAAAGTAGGCTGAAAAATAATTACTCAAGTAAAGTACAGATACCCAAAAATTCTACTTAAGTACAGTAACAAAGTATTTGTACTTAGTTACTTTACAACTCTGAAACTATCCCATGAATCCCTGACTTTACGAAACTTTCAGAACTTAATGTCTACAACTGATTAACTGCTGGAGTCCATTCAAGATGGCCACCGCAGCTAATAAACCCTAACCAACACAAACATGGCTATAAATTCATAAAGTTTATTAATATTAAGCTGCAGTTTAAAGTGGTAAAGCTGATGAAATGATCATTTCCAAGTTTGAACAAATGGCTGCAACTCTGTCTGTACTCAAAATAAAGATGTTTTTTAGTTTAAAATGCATAGGTGATGAAAAGCTGGACCTTGTTTCCACTTCATCTTTTTTAGTGGCAGGCTAATAACTGAGTTATAGTTTTGGCCAATCGCCATCAATTTATGCCTCAAGTCCTCTAAAGTTTTACTTAAAAATATTTTAAAATTACTTAGCCAAATACATTGTACAGTAGAAACTATGAAAATATTAGTGTTATTAAAAAGTGCCTCATTGAGGTATTCTTGTTTAAAAAAAAGGCTTAAGGTACAGCATGCTGAAGGCAGTTTGAAATAAATTCCCTTTTTTTTTTTTGGTCCAGTAATTATAATCTGGGTGAGATTATGACTAAAACTCAGAGCTGAATTTGAGATCTTAAAATGCTAAAACATTTATGTCTATTTGAATCATTTTCATACATTACAAAATATAAATATGATTTTGTCATTGGCTTTGCCCACAGTGACAATGAGAAGTGTTAACTTTTTCTTCAGAGTGTAAGTAATTCCAAATGGTGGAGATAAGCCAGAAATCACAAGGAATAGGGCATAACAAAATACTACACAAGCACACATACAAGTACAGAAGAAACTCGATATATACACTGTTTAATAAGATTCAGGTCAAATGTTTCAGGTTCCTTCCTCACCAATTCTCACAGTATTTTACTGAAATTTTGTCCCATTTTTCCTGACAAAAGTGAAACTGAGTCGGTGTATAAGACGCCTTTTCAGCTTTGCCACAATTTTTCTTTGGGATTAATGATGGCCTCTTTAAAACATATGTTTGTTTGTTTTTTTTTTGTCTTTCAGCCACTCCGTAACTAATCTGGCCATATGCAGAGGGTCATTATCCATTTAGAGACCCATTTATGCCCGAGCTCTACTTTCCTGGCTGATGTCTTGAGATGCTTCAATATTTCCACATAATGTCATTTCCTCATGTTTTACATCACTCTGCCACCCCTGTGTTTTACAGTTGGTCCATATTTCTCCAGTTTTCTTCCAAATATGTTTCTTATGGCCTGACTGTTTAGTGTTGGCTTCATTGGACTAAATGAACATCTTTGTCCATGTGTGCATCAGAGTCTGGGCAACAAGGATGTCAGGCTGAACCCTCGACCACACGCTGTCAATCACAGTGTGACATGACATTTTTCTTTAAAGGGAACCACGGTTGGTTGTAACATTAGACTTTATTTTACAAACATATATTTTAACTGTAAAATAAAGACTGTAAAAATACTGTAGGACGTTCAGTTTTTATCATTTTTAAACTAAAAGTTTAAAAATATATTACATGGACGGAGCCATTTTATTTACAGAGCTGATTCATGGAAGAAGAACCTCAGCTTAGCCTGTTAGTCTATGCGCTAGCACTGACGCTATGTTGCCTTATACAGCGGGTAAAATAAGTATTGAACACGNCAGTGATTGTCAGAAACCCCAGGATCCAAATGCCTATTTTTAGATACAGTAGTTGATTAGATTTTGGATAGTTGTTTTTTTTTTAACAATAAGCGGAATGAAATAGAAGTAACAACATTCTACTTCTTGCCCTTTTTAAGAATGTAAGGAGTAGAAAGTACAGATAATTGTGTGAAAATGTAAGAAATCAAAGTAAAAAGTAGGCTGAAAAAAATTTACTCAAGTATAACCTAAATTTCTACTTAAGTACAGTAACATAGTATTTGTACTTAGTTACTTTACAACTCTCTCTAGTCATGAATCTTAGGTGTACCAACACATATTAGACAAGAAATATAACAGTTCAAACCGAATGAAGTTATTTGTGATTTTCTGAAGACCCCTGGTGGCAGAGGAGAGAAAGTAAAAAAAATCTGATTTCTCCATCATTTTATTTACAGCCATCTTCCAGGTGATGGCAGCAGAATCTGTAGCTCCTGTAGAACTTATTGTGAAACTTTTGTTGTTAGAAAAAAGCAAGAATGAAAAAAAAAGACAATTTCAAAAGGTGAAAAGTTAAATAACTGACTGATGTTTATTTTTACTGAAATAAACAAACATGTTTTTCAATATGGCTCATATCTGATTATGTTTTCTTTTCTTTTGCTGACAATCACAAAAGTTTTCTGAATATGATCGTACAAACAGACACGAGAAAAAAGTACAAACGTTTTTCTTTCTTGTAATCAATTTAGTGCACAGATTAAATGGTATGAGTTCACTTTAAATATGCACTCATGTGTGTCTGTTGATTTTTTTTTTTTACTTTCGACAGTCCATCAACAACAAACCTAAACATATTGCTACAGTATAGAATTATTTTTTTTTCAAAAATGACACCAACATTATACCCAAACAGTTCATTTAGAAAGTTTTTTTAAGCTATAAATGTTTAAAGTAAAAAAAACAAACAATAAAACATTATTTCAGTACAAAAACAGTAAGAAGAAAACAAATCCCATTTACATATTTTGTGAATAAAAAGAAAGTTTGATTTTCTATGTTAACTGGACTAAGGTGTCCTGAGAAAAACGTTTTTCCATTATGTCGAGGTTTGAAAGTAGAGGAGTTTCCGGAGAAAATTAAAATAACCCGGCATTTGTTTGAAAACCCCTTTAGCACAATTTTGTGAAACTTCAAGGTTAACCTGAAAAAAAAAAGACAAAAAAAAAAAGAAAACAAGAGTCAGAAAGGCCAGTTTTTAAATGAGAACATTGTTGACAGATGGAACAGAACTATTTAATAATAAAGCTCACCATCGTCAGCATTTCGGCCAAGTCTTTAGTAGCTGAGAATTCATCAAGAATGCTGTCCAGGGTTTCGATGTACCAGGACCCAGCCTGAGGGTCTCTCCAGGAGACGAAACCTGTTTGCCACATTATCAAAGACGTGTGAGGAAAACAAGAAGACTGAATCTGTATTTGGTTGTAATTTGCCTTTAAAAGCCTGTATCCTGTACACACCAGGGAAAGTGGAGTAGGACACCAGGATGTCACTCGGCGTGGGCAGAGAAGCTCTGGCGTCGACCTCATCCGATGCGCTCAGAGAGTCGCTGCTGGACGACGTCGGGATGGCGTCCGTTTGGTCGTCAAATCCTCGGACTGAAGGCTGAGCCTCATCAGGGGACACCTCGAAGCCTATGTCTTTTTCACCTTTAAGGAAAATAAAAACTAGTTTTCAGTTTGTTTTTAAAATATATAGTGGACACTTTGCTCGGTGTTGGCTACTTTACCTCCTCCACAGGCCTGAAGGAAAAAAAGTTTGGGTTTTCCTTGTAAAGAAGGGCAGTTCTGGCCGTTCAGGTAGTTTGTGATTTGCTGAACCTTGATAAACTGTCCATCCACACCATAAACGGCACCAGGGAAACGGTTATGATTCACCTACAAACATGAACATGAGCTCAGACCTACGGGATCAATCTTGTGCCAGCAGGAATTGAATTTGATTTGCTCAGATTCGGCCTCATGCAAGAACCGTTCGTACGCACAGATTTGTTCTTAAATTGTGCGTACGAGTGATTTAGGAGAATTTGTGGCATTCACCAATGTTTTCATATTCTAAGATTTTTTTCAGATACGAACAAAATTGACGAGTGGTCCAGACCTGTCGTATATTTTACGAGCAGTCAGTCTGCTGTTATCCAGACAGGTTTTCTTCACTAATAACCTTATATTTCGTTAGTTTGAAGATATTTTGAGTTGAAAATAAATTACACTCCATAATTATGTTGACAATAGGCTACTCTGCTTGAATTAGAGTTATAATTTTAAATGTAATAATTTAGACCAACAATATAAATTGTCCGTTCGTCCGTTTTCCGCCGCTTATCCGGGATCAGGTCTCGGTGGCAGCAGCAAAGAGACCCCCTCTCCCCAGCTACACCTTCCAGCTCGTCCTGGGGGACTCCGAGACGTTCCCAGGCCAGAGGGGATATATAATCAAGTCCTGGATTTTCTCCAAAGTGCCAGACTTATTTTGAAAACATTTTAAAATGCTTATTTCAGACCCGCATCTGAGACCACCGGCGACCGCGCAGCGTGCGGGCGGGGTACAGTGCGCAGCGCTGTGTCTTCTGAATAAATGAAAATGATTTAACACAGTTGTTTATACTTTTAGCAGCTCTTTTTATTCCACAGCTGACCTGCTAAAAAGGACAGATTTTCTTTTCTGGATCTCTGACAGACAGACTTCAATCTCTGAACTCGTAAAGTTCTTCTTTTTAATTTTCGCTGTCATTTTCATGAATGGACACTTCCTTGTATCTGAGGCAGGAAACATAGTCTTATATGGTGTTTTTGGGGTGGTAATTATGCTAATCTCCTCTCGCGTGCACGAGCAGCTGATAGAACAGGTGGAATTTACGCAGCTCATTTACGCACTTTTCCTGAAGATAGAAGAGTTTGTTGAATCTGRCGTGACATGTTCGTACGAACCCTTTGTACGAACAAAAGTAAGAGAAATTTAGGATAAGAATACGAACATGTTCTTGCAGGAGGCCCATTGAATCTGAATGTGCATAATTTGAAATTGAATGCATTGGTTTTAAAATGAATTTCTCTAAGCTGAAACAGAATTTAATGGTTTGATACTGAATTTAAAAAGTTTTTGAGTTTGAATTAATTTGCTTGGAAACTGTATTTTGGTTTATCAAAAATTCAGTTTGACTACTTTCACTTTCAGTTCCATAATTCAAATTTTTGTGTCACACATCCTGGTCCTTGAGAAAGCCAGGCAGAGTAATCAAACACAGATCGACAGATTTACGTTTCACTTTGGTGAAGTTTCCCTTCTGTAATGTAACAGAGTTGATGCAATCCACTGTAAAGACAAAGTTATTTTATTACAGTGATTAATTTTAGGTAGAAACTGTTACATTACAGAAGGGAAACTTCACCAAAGTCAAATGTAAATCTGTGGATCTGTGTTTGATTACTCTGGCTGACTTTCTCAAGGACCAGGATGTGTGACACAGACATATGAAATTTGGAACTGAAATTGAAAGTAGTCAAACTGATTTTTAATTGATCCAAATACAGTTTATAAGTAAATTAATTCAGTTACAAAACTTTAAATTCAGTTTCAATTCAGTAAAATTAATTTTCAAACCAATGCATTCAGTTTCAAATTATGCACATACAGATTCAATCTGAGCAATTCAAATTCAATTCCTGCTGGCACAAGATTGATCCCATATCAGACATCATCCACGTTTCCATTTGAATAAAATTGGGGAAAAGGTTTGTTAACATTTTTTGATATTTTGAACAGAATGATCAGTTTAGTGTAAATGTTAAGAGTTTTACTTCCAAGCAGCTGAAAGGGCAAAACAAGCCAGGTGAATGAGTGAAGCCAGGTGTCCTTTTCATATGAAAAGAACACTCAATTAAAGCTGATTACGTACCTCAGCCCCATGGGAGAGCATGGCAACCACACAGCAGTCATACTGGGAATGATCGATTTTAGACAGAGTTGACAGCGCCTGTTTGATTTGCTGAAATGAGAAGAAAAGTGTTGGCTTTGTGAACCTTCATGCGGCGTCACACACTATAGAAAAAAAAAGTCTCTCACTCTTTGTTTCAGGTTTGTCTTGACTTCAACAATAAAGTTGAGGGCTTTGAATCGTCTTTCCAGCTTCTCACAGTCTACGTTGGAGCCGTTGCGATTATTTAGTTTACTGTCAGGTTCAAACTCCACATTGTTTATGATGAGGCAATGGCCACATGGGCTGGCATCCATTTTATAGTTCTGTTGCAATGTGTGAAAACAGGAAGTAATAGAAAGGAGGATTAGAATAACGTAACTGAAGATTAAACAAATCACTTAAAGCATGATTGGTTACAGCATACCTGAATACTATCCCTGCATGGTCTGCCTTGTGGTCCTGGTCTTAAAGGATCCGTCCCAGGAGCTGTGGCATTGATATGTGTTAGACATTAAAGGACTTATATCTCATCTAATAATACTGCAAAGATCTGTTTCTCTTACATGGAGTGGGAGTATTGGGTTTCTTTACTGGATAGACAGGGAGGATATGTTTGGTTTGTTGATCAACATCCACGGGAGAGACTATAACAAATAAGAGCAAATTGAAAAAAAAAATATTTTCATAATTTTGCCTCTTATTAAGATTTCGTCCAGGAAATGACAGACTGATATGTGGCCATAAGAGCCAATGACAGCAGCTTTAACAATTTTTTTTAGTTTGATTTTTTCTATACTTCATATCTAAATGTAGGCATTTTTTTCCTACTTTACAAAATGACAGATTTTAATTAAGATTTCTAGGCAGCTGGCTTTACTGACACCTTTCAAATGTGTAGTTCCACACTTACTGAGTGGGAGAGGTTGTAGTTTGGGACGATCAACTTGTGTGGGTGTCGCAGGTTGAATACGAACAGGTGGAGCCCCATTCTGTAGGATTTCTACCAAACCGTGTTGACCAGTTTCCTGGAGACACTCCAGAAATATCGGAAAGGCTCTCCTCCCGCGGGTTTCCAAGTCCCGGACCAGTTGTCTGGCCTGGTCTCGTCTGGTCCCGGAGCTCTGACGGGAGAAATGATTACAGGTTGTTGTTTTTGGTTTAAACACCCCCCACCCCTCCACCCACCCCCAAATATTTATCTCGGTATCGTACAGTACCTTTATTTCATCGATCATATCTTGAGTGAAAACTCCTTTCGCAAGTAGGGCATCGTAGAGGTTAGATGGATCCAAGCTCGTCACTAAATTAACCCTGTTTTTTTGCAGTATTTTCTTGTGGTACTCATCCATCGTCCGTCCAGTTTTACCAAACCGGTGACCTTAAAGTACAAAAAGCTGCACTTAAACGATTTATTTGCTCCGGTTGACGTCCTAAAAATGATCTCCACTCCTTGGTAAAACTGAAACTAGTTAGAAATATCAGGAGTGACTCACAGCGTATTGTTTCCTACTGTTGCGCTTGATACTTCCTTGTTTACATCACCGCTATCTGTGATTGGTCAACTTGGGTGCGCTTGATTATGTTTACGGCGAGTCCCGTTTAACTAATAGCGGTGGCGTGCGGGGACTAGTGGCTCACAAGAACATCAAACCTACTAAAAAAAAAAAAAAAAAAGGGAGCTCAAAGCGGTCGCAAAACAAAACACTCAGTTTCCCAGGATTACTTTCGAGACGGGAAGCGTCTCCCCTCGATGTTCCGTTAATGGCAGCAGGTTATCGTTAGCCCGTCCTGGAGGAGCCGTAGGATGCTGCGGAACACACCCTGGGCGTCTTTGGTCGGAAAAGGAGCACAATCTTGGCTGAAAATGTGGCGCAACTCGAGTCGACACCGACTGACCACATCTGTTCGAGGTGACTGAAGTGTCGAGATGTTGCGCTGAGGCAGCCACTGATAACAGAGACAGACTGAACAGCCTAGAAACATCTGCTACTGTACCCATTGGGTTATTCTCACCATTTTTTGTGACACAAATAAACATGTCAGATTTTGTAAACCGTCTAAAATCCGAGATCCTGTAACCTGATGATGATGATGATGATGATGATGATGATGACGATGATGATGATGATGATGACGATGATGATGATGATGATGATGATTGATCTAATGTGTTGAAGGTAACTGATGACAGGGTCAAAAATGTCCCTGCCCCTGACTGTGGTGGTGCTGGTGGTCCTGTCTGTGCTGCTGGCAGGATCAAGCCATGCAGGACCTGAGATGGACCCGTACAAAATATTAGGAGTAACCAGGACTGCGAGCCAGGCAGAGATTAAGAAGGTCTATAAGCGTCTTGCAAAAGAGTGGTAAGTATTTTTCCCCGTACCCCCGTGTTTTAAAGAGAATCCTCTTTTATTTCCTAACCAACGATCTTCATTTCAAGGCATCCGGATAAAAACAAAAATCCAGGTGCCGAGGACATGTTTATTAGGATTACTAAGTCCTACGAGGTAAAGACCCAATGCACTGTCAGTGCATGAAAGCAGCACAGCATCCTATTGATATTTGTTCTGCCTTGCATCCAGATCCTGTCCAATGAGGACAAGCGTGCCACTTACGACCGCTACGGGCAGATGGACGATAGCCAGCCGTACGGTGGCGGTCGCTACGGCCATCGCCAAGACGGCTTCTACTTCGAAGAGTCCTTCTTCAACTTCCCATTCAACAGCAAGACCCACAGAGATTTTGGCGACAGCAGGTACGCGCTGCACTTCAACCAGTACGTAAACGAGCTGGTGCCCGACAGCTACAGGAGGCCCTACCTGATAAAGATCACCTCTGACTGGTGCTTCAGCTGCATCCACATTGAGCCAGTGTGGAAGGAGGTGGTGCAAGAGATGGAGAGTCTAGGTTTGAAGCGTTTATCCTTCAGCTCCACACACAAAACCAACATGGCAAGAGGATCCGAGAATGTTTATGTTTTGGTTTTTTTTTCCTGCAGGTGTTGGAATCGGTGTGGTTGATGTTGGCTACGAGAGGCGGCTGGCCAATCACCTGGGAGCTCACCGCACCCCGTCCATACTTGGCGTTATTAACGGCAAAGTGACGTTTTTCCATTTTGCCGTAGCAAAAGAACACCTCAGGCAGTTTGTTGAGGACCTTCTCCCACAGAGACTTGTGGAGCGGGTACGTATCAGTGCAGAAACAGTAATGATTACATTTATCACTCGCTGCTGAAACAAACAGATGTTTTGCCCGTGTCTCTGTGTTACTGATGGACAAATTTTAATGAAACTTCGTGCAACCTCTAATCACTGGACGTACACGTGCAACGGATGAGATTTTGGAGCCAAACACAACTCAAGATGGCCGCCACAGCCAACTGACCTTGGAAAACACAAAAGGGGTTATTCACAACACATAAGTGCTGCTCGTTGTGTGAGATCTTTGCCTAAAAATTATAGAATTAATTGTCGGAGTCAAACTTGTTCTTTCAGAAAGTAACCACTGGATGAACGTCCGTAACTGATTGCCTTTTGGAGGCTGTGTCCAAATTTAGGGGCTGCGTCATTCAAAAGACCCGACCTACCTGGTCTACATGGACCAGGTCCTTTATTGACAACAAGGACCAGAAGAAATTGGCTGTGAATTTGCACGGTCTCTAGTTTTATTCCCACCCTTACACCCATGTATGTCCTGTCACCAAGAAAGCCTGATGGCACTAAACTAAACTAAAACACGTTTATGGAAATGACAAAAGCCTACCACCAGATTTTTATTTAAAGTTGTACTCCTGTCTCCCACTTCATTCACCATTACAACAACAACAACAACAAAAATCTCAGAGAAGGATACACGGGACCCGTTCCTCAAATCGGGGGGAAAGGAAGACGCATTTGTGGGCCACAATTGGAGGAGGCTTCGAATTTGAACAGCCTGCTGTGACATAACTGGCCGACAAACCTGGCCTCTGAAGGAGGCAGCCCCTGAATTTGGACACAACCAGAGCTGTCCTAATTCAAAATGGCTGCCACAGCTAATTGTCTTAGTCTACGCAATAACGTCAATAACTCGTGTTTTTTATACAGTAGTAGCTAAGAGTCATTTACAACACTGTTTGAACGTAACACCTCGTAATTGCTTGAGATGGTGCAATATCTAAAATCGACAACTCTGCTAAGAAAAAGTGGTCAGCAATACATTCTTTTAAAGGCACAGTGTGTAGGATTTTGTCAATTCTTTTAGCCGAAATTGAGATAATCACTAATGACAATAATAAAAAAACATGTCTAATCATTACAGACAAAGACCTTGTTTTATTATTTTTACCTTATAAAAAGCTGTTTATATCTCCATGGTCGCGGGTCGACACAAGCAGCCACCATCTTGCACCGCCATCTTGTCTACGAAGGCTCATGAAGGACAAACTGCGGTGGCGGTGTCAAAAACTGTTTTAGTTGTAATACTATATATGTAATATTTGTTGTCTGTCATTGTAGCTGGGATACTTGAAACATCACTAGCCCTGAAGCTGCTGGTAGACATCACGGTTGGAATTATCAAAGGTTTTTGACACCTGAGAGACACCGTAGCAACTCCTTTGCGTTTGGAAGCGGGGGTGGGGGGAGGACCAGGGAGGATGATTCAACCACTCACCCACTAGATGTCGCTGAAAACAACAAATCCTACACACAGTGCCTTTAAGAAATATTGGATTCTTAAAGCATTACTGGTGTCTGTTTTTTTTTTATCTACTTTCCATGTTTCAGGTGACTGACAAAAACGAGCAGCAGTTTTTGAACAGCTGGCACGAGCTCAACAAGCCTCACGTGCTTCTGTTTGACCAAGTGCCTTCAGTCCCTCTGCTGTACAAAGTATGTTCTTATCCTGTTAGTGTGAAATCTGCTGTACTTGAAGCGTGCATAAACATGTTCTCTGATTGTGTTCATGTCTCCATAGCTGGCGGCGTTTGCTTATAAAGACTACCTACAGTTTGGTTATGTGGACCAGGGTCTTTCAGAAACCGCCGACCTGCAGAAGCGCTTCAACATAAACACCTACGCTCCGACCATGCTGGTGTTTAAGGAGAATGTCGGCAAACCCGCTGACATCATCCAGGTGAATGAGAACCCAGTTTGGTGCTGCCTCTTCTCTAGCAGACCGAAACGCCGACTTTTCCATGTCCTCCAACCCTGCAGGCTAAAGGCATGAAGAAGCAAATCATCGACGAGTTCATGTCCAACAACAAGTTCCTCCTGGTGCCGCGGCTCGTCAACCAGAAGCTCTTCGACGAGCTCTGTCCTGTCAAGCAGTTTCACCGACGCAGGAAGTAAACGTCCGCTCACGCGTGGCACAAACGGAAAACGGCAAATTCAAGCGGACCGTCTCATTTTTATTCCCCCACCGCTCTCCTCAGATACTGCGTCCTGCTGATCACCGACGACGAGGAGACCCTTTCCACTGGGAACCAGGCGTTCCTCTCCTTCGCGTCGTCCAACGCCAAGGAGGTGGTGAGGTTTGCGTACGTGTACCAGCGGCTGCAGCAACCGCTCTGTGACGCCCTCGTGGACGACAAAGACAGCTCGCCTTCGACGCCGCAGGTACATCTATCCCGCCTGGTGTGTCTTTAAAGATATCCACGATTAGTTGTAACATTAGACTTTATTTGATAAACATATGTTTTAACTGTAAAATAAAGACTGTAAAAATACTGTAGGCTGTTTAGTTTTTATCATTTTTAAGCTTAAAGTTTAAAAACATGTTACACTGGCGGGCTGGGGCCATTTTATTTACGCGCAAAGCATTCTGGGTAAATGATGACGTGGATAGGTCCTCGGTGTGAGCTATATCCACCCTGAAGGTTAATCTTGGACAACATCTGAGGATCGACTCTTAAATGAAACCAGAGAGCGTTGACAGAGAGGTAGAAATAATTCAGCCTGGAACTGAAAATATGGATGGAGGACAACAGAGCTGCTTCATGGAAGAAGAACCTCAGCTTAGCTTGTTAGCTTTAGCGTTAGCCCCGACTCTATCACCATATGTATTAGCTCAGCGCTACACATTCTCCTCTCATCACTGAGGTCCTCCATCCACCTGACAGAGAGGGGAACACAAAAATGACTCAGCTGCAACTGAAAATATGGATGGAGGACCTCAGTTTAGCTTGTTAGTTTGTCACGCTAGCACCGAGCTAATACATGAAAGGCAATATAGCGTCAACGCTTAGCGCAAAGGCTAACAGGCTAAGCTGAGGTTCTTCCATGAAGCAGCTCTGTTGTCCTCCATCTATATTTTCAGTTACAGGCTGAGTCGTTTCTACCTTCTCCTCTCTGTCAACGCTCTCTGGTTTCATTTAAGAGTCAATCATCAAATATTGTCCAAGATTAACCTTCAGGGTGGATATAGCTCGCTCACACCAAGGACATATCCATGTCATCATTTATCCAGAATGCTTTGCGTGTAAATAAAATGGCTCCGTCTGTGTTAAAATATATTTGTAAAAATTATAAAAACTAAACAGCCTACAGTATTTTTACAGTCTTTATTTTACACCTAAAATATGTGTTTATCAAATAAAGTCTAATGTTACAACTAATCAGGGATCCCTTTAAAGTCTTCGATGGTGCTGTTTGTTTGAATGTCAGTGTAGTTGGCAGCGTGTGTTCTCTGTGTTTGTACCCTCAGGTGGTGATCCTGGAGAGGCGTAACGCAGCGGGTAAGGCGTTGTATAAACTCGTCAGCAGCTGGAACGGCAGCGAGGAAGACGAGCGGCGTCTTCGAGCGGAGCTGGAGCGACTTCAGAAGGACCCGTCCATCCTCGAACGCGACGCCGTCCTGCCCGAACTCAACAACGAGTTTGCCTCGGTTTGTTTCTCCTGAACAAAACCCGTCCGTTTAAGAAAAAAATAATTTACTAATCCATGTTGTTATAATGATCTGTAGATATTTGTGATCCGGTGGGTCTACGCTTCATATGATTACCTCTCCGAAGTCATTGATGATATTCTCCATAACAACTGGTAGGTGTGGCAGCAGTTTCTGTGGAGTAAATTAAGCTGTTTATAGTTTTAGTTTGACATTTTGGATGCTAGTTTCTAAATGAATCTCCTTTTCTTTTGTTTTAATGTTCAGGCGAGAGATGATGCCTCTTCTGTCCCTCATCTTCTCTGCTTTGTTCATCTTGTTTGGGACTGTGGTCGTCCAGGCCTTCAGGTTGGTTCTTTTTAGTTTATTTTCCTTATTAGAACACGGAAAAAAAAAAAGCAAGTGTTAATGGGTGCAAAGGGGAAAGCACAGTCAAAAGTCTCTATTTTGCTGCAGTGACTCAAGTGATGAAAAACTAATGAAACCAAAATCAAAAGAAGCAGAAAATGGATCATCAGAGACCATCAGTACCTCCAGGTGAGAACAGGTTTTAATGGGAACTATTTTCTCAATGTAGGATTTAAGTGTAATTTTTAAGCTTTGCTGATTCATTTATTATTATTTTGTTGTTGTTTGTAGCCGGCCTCCTAAAAAGAACTTTGTGGAGGTGACGGAGCTGACGGACATCACCTACATGAGCAACCTGGTGAAGCTGAGGCCGGGACACATGAACATCGTCCTCGTTCTCACCGACGCCTCCAAGAACATCCTTCTGAGCAAGTTCGCCAAGGAGGTCTACTCCTTCACAGGGTAAACTGAAACCTCCTCTGGGGAACTGCTCAATTTTCTTTCTTTACTGTCTTAAACCTAAATCAGCATTCAGACTTGTATTCTTTTTATTTATTTATTTATTTATTTTATTTACCTTTTTTGCAATCTAACTACTTTTACTCATATATCAAAACATTCAGCTGATACAGGAGATGATACAGGAGATAGGTTCTATAACTTTTGTTTTTTTTTGTAATTTTTATACATATTTTATACATATATATATTAATATATATTAAAATGTTTAACTTTGTTACAAATATTTTCCTCATAAAATACATTTAGGACCCTTCGGTTTCTTTAAGAACATCGTTCTCTTTGACATCTGCTTCAGTGTACCTTACGTCTTTTTTTTTTTTTTTTTTTTTGCTACCATGCAGCTACTTTAGCTTTTAGATACTGTTTTGCTACTTTTAGCTTCTGGCTAGCCTTTTGCGATTTGTAGCCTTAACGTTTTGACACTTTCATCTTCTTGTTACTGTTTTTGCTTTTTTTAGTCTTTTGCTTTTTTTTTATCTTTTAGGTTATCCTTTTGCAGCCCTTAGCGAGCATGTTGCTGTTTGTAGCCTTTAGCCAGCTTTTTGCATCTTTTAGCTTGTAGACATTTTTAGCCACCTTTAGCCACAAAGTAGTCTTTTGCTACTTTAGCTTTTAACTAGTCTTTTGCTACTTGTGTTAACCTTTAACCTTTTTTTTAGCTTTTAGCTTCTTGACACTGTTTTGCCATTTTTAGCTACTAAGTAGCCCTTTGCTACTTTACATTTTGACTAATTGTTTGCTACTTTAGCTTCCAGCTACCATTTTTCTAATTCGTTTTTAGTCTTTTGCTACTTGTACTTTTTAGGTTAACCTTTTGAAGCTGTTAGCTAGTATGTTGCTATTTCTAGCCTTTGGCTAGCTTTTTGCACCTCACAGCATCTAGACACTATTTGACTACTTTTAGCTACCTGCTAGCCTCTTGCTTTTTTACATTTTGATTAATTTTTGCTACTTTCTACTCCAGCTAGTATTTTGCTACGTTCCCCTTTTTAGCCGGCATTTAGCAGCTTCTAGCCAGTGCTCTGCTTCTTTTAGCTTGAACAGTTTAGTTTTATCTTCAGCAGATTTCAGCAGTCATTTAGCGCTCAGTATGATTACAGCTATTTGCTCATGTCTCTCAGGAGTCTGACGCTGCACTTCTCCTTCCTGAACCTGGACAAGCACAGCGAGTGGATGACCACGCTGCTGGAGTACGCTCAGGACGCCATGCAGATCGACGCCGACGAGGACGACGGGGGGAACCGGAGGGTCGACTACACGGGCTACGTGCTCGCTCTGAACGGCCACAAGAAGTACCTGTGCCTGTTCAAACCCGTCTACACGGGGGAGGACCACGACAGTAAGTCGTCGGAGGATGAGGCGGGGGCGTCGGGGGGGAAGCCGAGGTCCGGTTCTCGCGACAATCTCCCAGCGCGCAAATCGAACCGCTCCCGCAGCACCGCCACCCTGCAGATCCATCACAAACTGGACCGCCTGGGCTTGTGGATGGAGAGGCTGATGGAAGGCACTTTGCCTCGTTACTACGTCCCAGCCTGGCCAGGACTCGACAAGATCACCCCCAAATAAATAAATCAAAGAAGAACTTTGTATTCGTATCCTGTCAGAGGAAAGTAGAAGGAAAGTTGTCTTTTCTTTTTACCATTTAGAAGAGGTGCAGTTTTAATCAAACAAGGTCAATTTGACCTCCACTAGGGGGCGATGTCCTTTACCTTCAACCCTGAGTGCATGCTGTTTTAAACTGTTGGTCATCATGTTTCATTCAAATGCTGCAGCTACAGCCTCGTAAAGATAAAATCACTGTGGCCGCCTGCACTCCTGTTATCACTAAAAGAGACGAGAATGACTTCACATCAGGACAAGAGGACAAAAGTGTCCCACGTTTTTAGACAGTAGCGTTCACACAAGAAAACTTGAACTTCCTGTTTGGATCTTTGACCTTGTGCTTTAAAGCAGGCGTGAAGAAGAAATCTGATCTTCATCTCCATCGGACCACTTAATAAACCATTTAGCAGAGCCGTTAAAGAATACTGTGAAGATGCATGTAAACTTATATTTGACCGTTTTTGCCTTTCATGCATCTCTGACCTTCTTTTTTTTTAAATTATTATTTATTTATTATTAATTTGCTTGTGCAATAGAGCTTACTGCTGTTATGATGATGCCTTTAACTCTGGACCTCGAGGCGTTTTTTTTATGGTCTTCTCGATCATGTTCTCTCACAGAAAAAAACAAAGAAACATTTTATTAGCTGCATTAAAATGGCTAAAACACATTTTAAAATGTGCACATTTGAAAAAAAACTTTGAGAAAAATCTTCATCTTTTAACTTAAGTTTGTAGCTTTATGTAGCATCGAGCAAGCTAGCTAATTTTTAGCCTTTAGCTAATGAGAGTCACTGAAATACCTTTAATTTTTTAAACACTGAAAATTGAAACTTAAGGCTTGATTATTTTTTCTTTGTAATACTTGTGTTTTGTATTTTGGCTTTTTCCCTCATTCTGTCCTAAAAAATCTTATAACTACTTCCTGTAAATATTGCACATAATGTTATTTATAGGATATTTATTTTGGAATCATCTAAAGACTGAGATGATTACATGACGATACTCAGACATGTGGTTATGTTTTTGTTTTGTGTATCAGTAAGTTATGCTGCTGTCAGATGTTCTCGGTTGTCTTCAGTGCATTTATTGTCTTGTTTGTTGTAATAAAATCATTTCGGTTCACTGACTGACTCAGCAGCATTTTGTAGTTTGATAATTCAGTTTTTGATTAGAAATATCTGCAGTGTTGAAGGATGGAGACCCCTCTAAGTTCTGTCAACTTCAGCCTCTTAAAGCTAATATACAGACATACAGCAGGTAAAATAAGTATTGAACACGTCACCATTTTTGTCAGTAAATATATTACTAGAGGTGCTAATGACATGAAATTTTCACCAGATGTCGGTAACAACCCAAGTGATCCATATATACTAAGAAATC
>NW_013952412.1:1828886-1839597 GCF_001266775.1 Austrofundulus limnaeus | reverse complement strand
CCCCCCACCCCCCATCAAGTCCATCTTCTCTTGTTTGTAATGCAGATATGGACGAAAGATACGAGTGTATGCTGAGAATTTGTCAGTATTCCTTCATTCTCTGGCAGCCGCCCGCATGGCTCTCGACAGGTGTCATCTCAGAGCCAGCTTGTTTTTGAAAATGATCCCATTTCCACCCCAGAACCCACCTGCAGCAGAGATTTGTGTGTTCTCACACACCTGCAGCTCCACTGACCTGGCTTCAGTTTGTCGTGAAACATCTTGCTTGTATCAGTTACACAAGAAAGACAAAATGAGATAATAAATGAGACAATAAACACCTAATTTCCCTCTGGGATGAATTGAAAACGATCTGATTGCATCATTAAAATGCAATGTTGCAACATTAAAATATAAATTTAAAATAACTTGCTAAAATAAAATACATGGTAAATGACTTGAACTTATATTTATTGCTTTATCAAGTCAATATGGACCCCAAAGCACTTCAATCATTCACACACTGGTGATGGTGCACACTGACAGAGGCAGGGCTGCCATGCACTGACCCACCGACCACCATCAGTAGACAATCGAGTAAAGTGTCTTGACCAGGGACACGACTGAGACAGCTGAAATGGGGGATCGAACCAGCAACCTACCGGTTACAGGACAACTCTCCTAATCACTTCGTCACAGCTGCCAAAAGTAAAATTACATATCTCAGCTTGTTCCAGTCAAAACAGGAAGTTGTCCCCTTTGTTTTCTTCTGTTGCCATGATGAGGTCACTTCCTGTGACTGAGACTGACAGGAACTAACTGAGAGAAACTTAATGAAGCAAATCGATGACTTTCAAACGAGTATCAAAGTCAACTCAAACTTTTTATTTTGCATCAACATTTTCTAATAAAATAATTGTGTTTTTAGATAGACTTAATGGTCAAATTTATTATATTTATTCAAAGACTGAGTCAAAGTGGAGAGATGAAGGATTTCAAAACGCAAATAAACCTCTGGTGTGGTTTAGAGTGACTGTAAAAATAATCTGTGAATATCGATGCTGGGGTTGGCAGGAATCAGTAAAAAGGCCAAATAAATAATTCAAATAAGCTTGAATTTGTAAAAGCAATCCCTGTAGCTTCAGTCTTCCCTCTCTTTGTGCTCACAGGACACACAGAGCCTCATTTTTCTGTCCATGGACACAGTCTGTCATTCCTTTTATTGCAAAGGATAGACAGGAAACCATGACGAAAAAAAAGATCATTAAAGTTGGTTAGTTTGCAGTTTTGGCTGCTTTACAGCAAATAAGAAAACAGCTGCTGCCTGTTTATCCTCTCTGAATGATTCTGGCTTTGTTTTTGTTTGCTTTTCCAAATTTTACATCATTAAAACCCCATATGCCTGGTTCTTTCTCTCTTTTTGTTCCTCAGCAGGTGGAATGAACACTTTTACAGCTGAAGCTTGTTTTCATTCTTATCTGTCAGACAGCATGTAACTCTCACCTACAGTGTCCTGATGCATCTCAGCAATCCAGGTAAATCAAAAAGAAAAAATTGTATAGGTCTTCTGGACGGGTTCTTCTCTAATGAAACGTTTCGTCTCTCCTCCAAGAGACTTCTTCAGTCTGAGAGTTTCAGGCAAAATTCAGACAGGGTGGAGTGATACTGGCTATAGCAGCGCTGTAGGAGGGGGACAGATGAAAACGGAGGCCTCCACCTCTGTTTAATGATGGACGGTCTTTCATCACAATCCTGATTATCCTGATGTGGCTTTCCTGAAAGCAGACAGGAAACAGACAGGATTCCATGCAACCTTCAGGTGAAAATGAAGACCCCAAACCAGTGGTTATTCCGTATGTTGCGGGTGTTTCAGAGAAACTGAGACGTTTATTTTCTAAACATGATGTCCCAGTGGCTTTCAAACCCCAAAACACATTACGGCAAAGGCTGGTTCACCCCAAAGATCCGGTGCCCCGGCACAAACAGAGCAATGTTGTATATGCTGTTAAGTGCCAGGAGGACAGCGACCAGTTATACATCGGGGAAACAAAGCAACCACTGTTCAAAAGAATGTCCCAACACAGACGAGCTACGTCTAATGGCCAGAACTCTGCAGTTTTCACTCATTTACAGGCCAGCGGTCACTCTTTCAGAGATGAGGATGTTCTCATTCTTGATAGAGAGGAACGTTGGTTTGAGAGAGGAGTAAAAGAAGCCATTTTTGTGAAGAAAGACCGTCCATCATTAAACAGAGGTGGAGGCCTCCGTTTTCAGTTGTCCCCCTCCCACAGCGCTGCTATAGCCAGTATCACTCCACCCCGTCTGAATTTTGCTTGAAACTCTCAGACTGAAGAAGTCTCTTGGAGGAGAGACGAAACGTTTCATTAGAGAAGAACCCGTCCAGAAGACCTATACAATTTTTTCTTTTTGATCTCACCTACAGTGTTCTAAAGTGAGTATTTTATACAAGTTAAAGACTGAATATTAAAAAAAAGACAAGAAATCACAATAAAATTCAAGAAACATTTATTTGTGAATTCTATGACAATCAGGGGGCAGTTAGATCTTATTTTTCGAGCTACCTTGGTAAAAACAAACATATCCACATCCTTTAAAAATGTCCTTTACGTTGGACACGATTTCCTCAATTTTGACGCCATTTTTAAATGTTTGACTTAATTTAAAATTTACCTATGTACAGAGGAAATGCTCAAGTGTTGATTACAGGAAGGAGAGAGCTACATATTTCCACAGCGACCCCCGGGTCAGATCAGCTGTCGACATTCAGCTTTTCTCAGAGAGGAAAAAAAAGGGGCGGGGGCAGAGTACAAACCTTTCCTTTCTTCGTTACAATACAAGGGCAAATGTGTACTCTTTTATTTTTTAAGTTAGCTTTCATAGCATTCTCCTTTTATCTATGAATCAAGCATCGTTAGAAAGGAAACATTCAATTACACGAAGCAAATGTACAGGCAGTCTCTAGATTTTAGCTACCATCATGAACAGCTAAGAATTTATTTACATAATCCCAGCATGTAATAATCCTTTGAACGGTACAGAAACATAAAAAAAAAATTAAACAGGAAATAAACGTGTTGCCCTCACAGGCTCACAGACATTTTGGCTGGTGATGTGTGACCTGTAAAAACCTTTTTTAGCTGATGAAATGACAAATACGCAAGAGGAAAAATACGCAGGACTTGAAATGTATTTCCATCTCTGTTGTGCAATATCTCACGTCGTATTAAATAAAACTAAAAGTCGAACAAAGATTCATCATTTCTGTGTTTTGAAACATTAAAATAAGAAATCCTATTCAACGTGCTAGAAGCATCGCATGGTCTAAAGCAGTGGTTCCCAAAGTTGGGGTCGGGACCCACAGTGGGGTCCCGAAATATCAGGGTGGGGTCCTGAAAAGATTTTCTGTATTAATTACACAAAAAATTACAACTGTCAATAATTTTTTTGCCTTTTTTGTTACAAAAAAATACAGTTAGTGTACTTAAAATGGACAAAAATAGCATAATAAATATTGTTACTATGCTCTTGTTTATTTGACGTGAAAACAATGTTCATCAACCAACAACAGCTGGGGTCTCAGGTCTCTGCTGCTGGTATTTTGTGGGTCAAAAGCTGAAAAGTTTGGGAACCACTGGTCTAAAGTACTTCATGGTTTCAGCTCAAAGACATTGAATCAAAATGCACTATTAGAATTTCTATTTTCATCACAGAAATGCCACCCTCCAATCTCGTCTCATATTTTACTCATTAGCTACACAAGAAGTTTTTAAAAACAGCTGCACATTAAAAAATGACAACATTTAAACAATTTCCTGATGTAAATAATTCGATGTTTGTAACAATAATAATGTGTCAAATATTTTACAATAAATTAGACATTTTAATAAAAACAAGACACTTTTTTTTAAGAGGAAAGGCACTAAAGTGGCCTTTATGTGTACAGGTTAGACTTATGAAATTGGGGGGAAAAATGACTTTGTTTGCAACTAATTGAATATTGTTATGATTAATATACAAAAAGATGTGGTTTGTGTTTAATGATGTCAGAGGTAGAACAGAATTTGGTAAACCTTCTGCCCAGAGTTTCATACATGTGATCAGAAAAACAAAAATACATGAAGTCATGTTAACCAGGTAAAATATATCAAAATCCCTGCCATACCGGGGTGTAACGATGTATTTTTTGTACATTGTGCAAGTTTTTTTTCCCGTTTTACACAAAAAATGTGTGTTTTTGACGTTGAAACACGTCACTAGTTTATATGAAATGCAAAATTAAGGGTTTCAAGAACGGATACAAAGCAATGGCTTATTATTTCTGACGTAAGTCTGCAGAGCATCTACAAACCACAAACGGTGCCAGTGGTAATTATTGTGGTTTGTTTATGTGTGGTAGGAGAGACTGGGACAACTGAATCACTACTGGCAAGACCAGTGGAAACAGAGGGCTCCAAACCTGTCTGTCTGCATTGTATTTTGTGCACAACTTTTCAAGATCTTTTTGTTTTATATACTGTATTTTGATAGATATTTTAAGTAGCCCAATAAAAACTTTGTGACCCACATAAGTTTAATTGACATTTAACTGATATATTTCTCACAAAAACTGATTATTAGGCCTGTTTTTCCTAATAATTTAAGCAGTGCCTTTAAGTTTACTCTTATTGACTGCTAGTATCTGACAAAAGCATATTTGGATAAACAGAATTTAACTGCAAAGACATGATTAGTATACTGATGGTGAGAGTAAAGTGTTTTTTTTTCGTATAAATAATTTAACCAGTCTCATTTTGTTTTCTTTCTGCTTTGTAACCCAGAGCTTTCTTTCAGTAGCCTAGCATAAAAATCATTGTAGCGGCTTCAAATTCATTTTCAAATAAACTCATTAATAAGTCCATTTAATTCATGATTCTCCTAAAACTGTTTATTATTTCTATTAACATCAAACACAGTGTCTTTTTTTGGCATTTTCCTTTGTGTTAATTTTTATTACTTAAAAAATGTTTTACTTAAACCTGCGTTAAGATGAATTTAGTTCTTCAAATCTGGCTTTTGACTGCAAATACAAAATAAATAAATAAATAAAAAAGCAGTGGTAGCTTCAGTTTCTTGGAAATGTTTGTAATACCTGGTATTTTGTGATTAAATGAACCAGACTGCTTGGGTAAAAAAAAATTATCTGCGGTGATTTCTATTTTTTATTTTTACATCAGAGAGTCCAGTCCTGTAGGACCCAGACCAGACACTGGTTTCATGCAGTTGGATTTGGACTCTGGGTGAGACAGACAGACAGACTGTGGGTTTTCCTCAGCGTGTTATTTAAACACACACACTGTTACTGTAATGCCCTATTTTAAACTGCTGAGTCATCAAACTGTGTGTTGGACTGCTACTCGTACACAGACGAGTGGATTCCTTGTTTTAGGGCAACAAGCCCACACAGCAGGTTTTTTTTACACCAAGTAGCACCAAGATAACAAACTAGAAACAAAAACCAGGCTAAAACAAAGAAAATATTACAATATTAAAACTCTCGTTATAAAAAGGTAATGCATACTATGTCTTCCTATAGCATTTCTCCTTCATTGTGATACAGTACTTTATTGTGAATTTAGGACAGGTTGGTTGTAAAGGCTGTTTGGCTTTCAGTGTGAGCTAACAGACAGTCTAACAGGCACTTTGATACGTTCATTAATCAGGAAAAACGACGACATATAAAGCAACTGAATCAGAGACGCTTGATTTGTTTATGATGCTCTCCATCGTTTCAGCTAACTAATAAACCTTGCATTCTAGTAGTTGTGCCAGACATTAACCTGAAATGCTTGCTATCTGGTCCAGTGTTAAATATTAAAGTTTGAATATTTAATTAAGTTAAAAAAATTCCTTTATCTATTTTTTTTTGAATTAGGTAAATCTTTTGGTGTTTTAACCACTCAGACTTCAGATAAACAGTTACAAATGTTCCCGACCTGTAAAAAAAAGTTTACATTGAAGCTACGTTTTTTTAAGTTTTGAACTGTTCAGTTTGAGCTTTTCTCTACCAAAACATCATAACGAATTCCTTCGTGTACTTAAATAAAAATAAAATAAAATAAAAAGAATGAAGGCTCCAGATGCACTAAAGTCAAGTTTTTAAACAAATGTCCGCCGTGTGGTATAACAAAAACGGAATGCAGTTTAAGTTTTTCAGATCCGGTACTCCGAAACGCTAAAAATACCTCTAAGTCTGAGCATATTGGTCCCAATTAGACCTGAATAAGGAAAAATCGCCAATGTGTGTAAACAAGTTATTTTATGTCAACTTTGGGTGTGGACATGTCTTCATTGATATATTATTCAAAGGTTTATGAATAATGTTGACATCACCATCTGCTTTTGAAATCAAGTTTCTTACTTTTATAAATGATGGTTTCAAAACTATCAAAAGGTCCAGGATCTGTGGTCAAACCCTCCAAAGAGCAGAGTGTACTCTTACATAAAAACAACCAAAACAGATTTTTGGCCGTTTTTGGTTTTGCTTATAAATGAGATCATTTTATGGTCTCGTTTTAGAGCCATTAGATCATTTAAATCCAAAGCCTGGTCCAGCTGGGAGACCCAACCCAACAGTTTTGGTTTGGTGAACTAACAGAGGACACGATGTGAGCTATCCGTCTGCGATGTGTGATCAAGGCTGGAATGCGTTTTTGTGCAAAAGCAATCGAAGCAGCGTGACTTTCCAGCACATCATTTGTGTTTCTACGTAGTTCATCACTCTGTAGATCATCTTACATCTCAAAGACGGAAAGTTTCAGAGCTTCTGTCTCAAAGTAAAACATTTTACAGCTACTACAAGTTTCATAGCTCCCAAAGTTTCATTACAACTTTAAATGTCTATAAACCTGACTTATGGCAACGACGATGATCTGAACTGTTTGTACCTAATATGTTGTGTTTTGTTTTATTCAGTCCTGACATCATGATTTAAGATCATCATTTGAGTCTCCTCAGCACATAGTAAGTATTGATTAGTTTGTAGTGGAGGAACGTGTCTATTTTCTGATCTGCTGGTAGTTTTGTGATGTTGGATCAGTCCTTGGCATCAGGAGTTAATTAGTGTGAAAATGAATGTGTAGGTGGCAGTGGGTCTGTCAGGCAGTCGGTGCTGTGTGCGCTCAACAAATAAGTGTGTGTGTTGGGTTTGGCAGTGCGCCTGTGTGGTAGGTGTGTGTGTGTGTACATCTGGTTTGAGAAGCTTCTTCGTGGCAGTAAGAAGTAAATGTGCGTCTTTTAATGGGGACATCACTCGTTACAGACGTCTCCTTTCTCCTCCGTCGGAGCCGGAGACTCTTGCGGACGATGCTTGCAGTGGCGAGCAGCTGCTCTGGACGGTCGGGCGAAGCAGGAGGACTGGGCGGCGCAGTCGCAGGGTGCATCCTGGGAAACAGAAAGGCGTGTGATTGCACAGCGCTGCGCAATTTCAAACGGAGAGAGAAAACTGCGCCGCTTCGGAGTTTAACGCGAAACTCACCTCCAGCGTTGTTCCTGCAGCCGCGGCGATGCTCGTTTCCTTCCCTCCTCCCATGATGCTGATCATCTCCTCCCCAGCTGTCTGTCTCATAAGCCTCTTGTTAACAATTCGGGTCACGCTGTCATTGCTCCCACCTAGCCCGGACAGAGCGCCCACACCCGCCGAAACACAGTCCAGCTTGGATTCATCCAGGCCGCCGAACCCAGCCGGAACGCCCACGCTTCCGAGGCCGGCGAGGGAGTCTCTTTGAGCTTTCTCCCCAGGCACGGCGACTCCTCCTGGGCTACGGCTGCTGCAGACATTGCGGAAGAACTCCTGTACCAGTCCTCCGTACTTCTGAGAGCTGGGGTCCGATCCACAAACTGCAGCTACGGAGGGCTTTCCTGCAGCGGGATGCTGCCGAGCTGGGCTGGCAGTCTGACTGGGTCCTGATGGAGAACAGGGATCACAGGTGTGTTTCACTAATGACAGACATGAGATCTGCTTAAAACAGGGTTCCCAGACCTTGGTCAACATCAAATTCAAGGACCTTTTAAGAACTTTCCAGTACCAATTTCCTCAAATTCTACTACCGCCGAATGTTACCAATTTAATTTCATGTAAATTCGATGAAAAACTGAACATATAAATTGTTGAGTCAGAATCAATGAAAGAAAGTGGATTAAATGTGTACCCAACATTTATATCTAAAATACATGGACATGTAATTATGTCCTGGGAGGTTCAGCAGCTCAGTTTGAGAGGAGGGGATGTGAACATGTCCAGACACTCGGTGAGGACAGGAGGAGCTGTGGTGCTTCACCTGGGCTCAGAAAGAAAGACCCGCCCTACTCTGCTCTGATTGGGTAAAACTATGACTATGGCTCACGTTATTTGTTGAAAGCCACGTCGGTTTACCGTAATCCTGTTATCCACCGCAACAAATGTAAGTTTTTTTAATTCTATTTTTTATCATTATTATTTTTTTTACAGATGATGAAAATCAGTCGAGTGAACAGAGAAGTTCAATCCCCAAAATCATTCAAGAACTTTCAAGGACAAGTGTAATTTTTAGCTGTTTTCACAAACTTTCCAGGGCCTTGTAATCATTTTTTCAAATTCACAAACTTTCAAGGGTTTCAAGGACCCGTGGGAACCCTGTTAAAAATATATATTATAAAAAATTCTGGTTAGTCGTACCCATTTCAGCCCTCCAAAGTGACTCTGTGCTACCAGAGTGCTCCACCACGCTAAAAAGGCTGGAGAGGCCGTCGGTGAGGCCGTTCAGGACGGGGCTGTCCCTCGTGGTGGTGGAGCGGGCCCACGCAGAGCCCCCACCCCCACCTATGGGCCTCTGCTGGAGGCTCCACAAGCTGCGGTCCCTGCTGGAGGACGCCCCGTCCAGTCTGGAGGTGGAGCCTGAAAGCAGACGTTCACTTTGTTACAACAGAGTTCTACAGTTTAGGCAAGTTAAATTTAAGACTTTTTAAAGACCAATTTCACAATTAACACAAATAAAGAATTAAAATTTTAGCAGAAACTCAGGAATCAAAGTATTTTTGGTTGAAATATTCAAATATTGCTAACAGACTAATTGTTTTCATCCATATCTAACTGCGATTTTGTTAAATATAGCAAAAAAACATTCTTAGTAGTCAGTTTTAAACCTCATTTAATTCCTGAAAATCCTGTAATACATGGGCTCTCAACCCCAGTTTGCTGTAGATGAAACCTTAAAGTGCCTGTGACATTAAATTTTTGTAAGAAATATGAATGCATTTTTAGGAAAGACATTACAAACATATTACAAAAACGAATTTCTCACTGCTCAGATGAACAGTTGTTGAGATACTTGCATGTGAAGTAACAGGAAGTGATGTCAAAAGGGAATGTTTAAATGCGAATATTTCAAAATTAAATAAATGTTTGCAATTATTTTAATATGTGATACGAATTACAGTCATCCAATTTACAATGTGTTAATATTTTTAAGACTTCTGAAGATTGATTTAAGACATTTTAAGGCTAATTAAGGCCTTACTTTTAGATCAATGAATTCAAGGCCTTTTAAGACTTTTTAAGGATCTGCAGGAACTTTGTACAATGCAAAAAAAAAATTAAAATAATGTTTTTTTAAATAAAAGTTGAGAAAGCGGCGCTTACCGGACGACACCCTGCGCTGTAATTTTGGAGATCCGTACTTGGGCGAGCAGCACGGCCTCTCGATGCGGCTGTGAACTTTATCCAGAGATGTCGAGATCTGACGAGTTCGGGCCGACGCCAGCGAGGAGGAGGTTGTCGATGACGGGCGGGGAGACCAAGCTTTGGATTGTAGTGCTGTCCCTCTGCTGCTGGGAAAGGTCTCAGTTTGTAGCCCGATGCTGACGGACTGAGCTGCAGTCTGTGTGGACCTGGTGCAAACACCAACAGGCTGGATAGGGAAAAAAAAATCAGAGAGGAGTTTGATGGAAACTTTATCGAGACGAATCCTAAAGAAAAGCCCTACCTGAGTCCCAGGTTCCTTGCTGGACTTCCTCTCCAGAGAAGAAGAGCGAATGGCCTGACGGACGCAGTTGGTCATTTCCTTCATGTCGTCGCTCAGGTTGGCCGAAATCTCTCCGATCTCCAGGCTGTGGAACGGAGACGTGGACGTGATCCCGTCCACCACTCTGTTAGCAGTCCCGCTGCTCACGCTGTTGATAATAATGCTGGGCATGGAACTGGAGATGCAGCTGCTTCTGCTCTCCAGCAGCTCCCGGTGCTGCTGGGACAGCGAGCTCAGCCACTGCTCATAGGAAGAGGTCAAAGAGGTCGCGAGCTGTTGGTGCTGACAGTCGGCGGCGGGCGGCAAACCAGCGTCGCGTTCCAGAGAGAAGCTGCCAGTTTGGACGTGATGAGGATCTGTGGCGTCCTGGTTATTTCTCCGGTGCTCCGTGCGCCTCACGGCCGGAGGGCTGTAGTAGATGCGGATGCCGGTGCGATCGGGAGCCGTGTAGCTCCGCCGCACCGATTCGGCGTCGAGCTGAGATGCGACCGAGCTGCTGTGTGAGCCGCTGGGACCGTCCCAGGTTTTACACGTGTCCATGATCTCTGGAGTCTAAAGGAAGAGAAAACAATCAAATGAATACTCTCTTTGTTTAAGATAAGATAAGATAAGATAAGATAAGATAAGATAAGATAAGATAAGATAAGATAAGATAAGATAAGATAAGATAAGAT
>NW_013952412.1:1806687-1828871 GCF_001266775.1 Austrofundulus limnaeus | reverse complement strand
AGATAAGATAAGATAAGATAAGATAAGATAAGATAAGATAAGATAAGATAAGATAAGATCAGATAAGATAAGATAAGATAAGATAAGATAAGATAAATCTTTATTGACATTGCTGCACTGAAAAGAACACGGAGGTCCACAGACAATGAACGACGAAATAACTTTGCAGCTCCCGTAGTGCAAATAATCAGAACATTAAAAAATGTAAAATAAGAGGTAAAAAATGAATAAGAAAGTTAGATAAAATAAGTTGAAAATGTAAACAACAACCGTAGCAAACAGAACATTAAAAAAGATAAAATAAGAGGTAGAAAAAGATTTAAAAAAAAGTAAGATAAAATAAAATAAGCTCAACGATTTTCTAAAGTTTGTAAATTAAAATCTACAAACCTCGTTGCTCAGGTAGGTCCAGTTCTTCCTGGTCATGTGACCGAGCTCGGGGCGCGCATCAAACGTTTTCTCCTCCTGACTGTCAGTTTTGCTGCAATCTGGGCCCTCCTCTTTTAATGTGGATTTAATCCTTTAAACAAAAGAAGTAATGAAGAAGAAGTTAGGCTGTGCTGTCACAATAAACACAACACCTAGGAGTAATAATAATATACGGATTATTAACAGAGTTTAATTAATGGAAAATATTCACAATCAGACCAGAACAAGCAGCAGCGCTTTTCATTGGCTGATTCAATTACCTTGGTAAAACTGATCCATTAGCAACAGCTGTGTCTGAAACCGACTCATCGGCCGGCAGCTTCGACTGGGAGGGAAAACAAACCGATCAGTTTATAGGAAAGCATTTGTTTGGTTTTTTGCAACTAATTAACATTTAAATGACCGGAATCATGGAGACATTATTACACCTTCAGGATTTTACTTTTCATTTTCATTTCCTCAGTGAATGTTTTCACACACACGCACACATATACACACACGTTTGTATTTCCATCCTCATGGGGACTTTGCACTGACTTCCTTTCATTTCTATAGCCTAACCCCTTACCCTAAAGCTAACCTAAACTCAGTTCACACTGTAATTCTGAACTTAACCTCCAACCTAAAAATGGAGTTCCACCATATTAGGACTGATCTTTGGCCTCCATAAGGACTACTGGTCTTTGCGAGGTAGGTGTATATACAAGATACAGTCCTAAAAGGTAACAAATACAAGTATATACAGTATATACACACACAGACACACGCACACACAATGATGCTGACTCATTGCGTCTCACACTTGAAAGCCTGATCTAAAACTAATGAGTAATTTCCTTTCAAAGTAAAAAGAAAGGATGAGGGAGACTGTAAGGAGGAAGAATTACATCTGCAGATAATCTGTTCGGTTGTGCTGATGCACATTTTTCCACCTCCACCTGCAGCTCAGTGAGCCGAAGCCCGAGCTGTCAGGATGAGGAAACTGTGCTCACGGAGAGCTTTAGAGACGCTAAATCAGTTTCCAGTTCCGTGCACCCCCCCACCCCCTCCTAAATTTCAGACCTTCTTTTAACAAACCGTCAGATCAGCCGAACAATCCGGCAGGCTTTGCACTAACTGGCCTAATGGGGGCGCCACGATTAAACATCACAAGTGTCTGCACGGTCGTTGGTTTTACAAGAAGAGTGAAAACACTTGGGAAGTGTGGGTGACTGAGCACAAAACAGTTTCTGAAAATGACAAGTATATACTCCTGCTCCATTTCCTCTGCACTAGGAACTAAACAGAAAGAGGGAAGGAGATGGAGAGAAAGGAAAGGAAAGAAGGTGAGGAAAGGTGGTCTTTATGAAACTAAACACTTCAAATAAACTTCATCATTCCTTCCTGACACGCTGATCTGATTTTTACAACTTCATACAATATTCAGGTTAAAATAAATTAAAGTAGGAGGTAAACATTGGATTTGGTTGATACACCCTCTAACAGAACCTCCAACATGTCTCAGTTCGATACATAAAACTGCTCATCGTACCAGCTCCTGCTGAGTGGCCTCCCTCAGTCTCTGCTCCCACTGAGCTCTCTCCTGACTGAACCGCTCCAGCAGCTCCAGCTTCTCCCTGCTCCAGTTCCTCTCTCCAATTTGAAGCTGACCGACAGAACGATTGATCGGTTCCGCAGGTCCGATGAGCCAAACGAACCAGGAGATGGAAACAGAAAAAAAAAAAAAAAAAAAACAGAGACAAGTTAGAGTAAATGTGCATCCTGTCACTAATACAGCTCAGTTTATTCATTTTAAAAAATATCAGGTTTCCAAACCTCAGCTTGACTCTTCAAGTTACACTTTTATTGTTTGTTACAGGTTTTTATCCATGTTCATATTTACCTGTTTAGTTAGGTCCATTACCGCTGCGTAGGACTCAGCGAGGAGGTGCTGGTGCTCCTCGCGCTCCTTTTTGAGCGCCACCTTCAGGTCGATGGGGTCCGGCGTTTCGGAGGAAGACAGGGTCGCTTTGCCTGCTTTGCTCTCAAGCTGGAAGACACAAAGCAGGAATTGCAATCATTTCTAATTTCTTTTAAGCAAAGAGCAGCTGAGCCAGTAACACTAACATATGCAAGACACTAGCAAGAAGCCAAAAGTAGCTAAATGTTAGCTGAAAGTCAGACATGTATAGTAAGTACATTCACTTCGTTACAGTACTTAAGTAGTTTTTTTGAGGATTTAATTGTAACTTTTACTTTTATTTTGTTCCATTCAAAACATAAAATGACACTCTAACGTCTTTACTTTAAATTTTAAGACCTCGTTACATGTCACAAATTTAAATACGACCAACCTCCTCATGAAGAGTTGGTTATGCACTATAAAAAATGAAGTGTTGAAATTATTTAACCAAGTTAAACAACTGGTTCCACTAGGCTATTCAACCAAATTGCTCCAGGGGCAACAGTTAAGGCAGGTCAACAGCTCAGGGGCCAAACATCCAGGAATTAAAGTCATTATGAAAATAAGCCAAGTGTTAAAAATATCTGTTACCTTTTCAAATAGTTTATTTTGCTGCATTTAACTTACAGAACCCTATGTAATAAAAGTAGTGATATTAAAACAATCTAAAAAAATACATTAACACATTATACCATAATTATTTTGACATCTCTGACTTGCCAAATTTTTAAACCAATTTTATTTTCACTTTCATAGTTTTATCTTCAAACTGGTTGTAGTTCTATTTCATCCCTACTGACCGCCAGAGGGCGGTGCTAAAAGCACTGAACGTTCCCTTTGCACATGCACCATTCGAGCTGTAATACCAACAGTCACACCTGTGACCAATCGGATGACTAATCAGAGGCTATATAGCTGGACGTCATCCGAAGCTCTGTTCCTCTTTTCTTCTCGCATACAGTTCTTTTCTCTTGTGGAATATTTCGCTGTCGTTTGGACGTCCCGATTGCCAGTTGGCTGGAGTAGCGGTGTATCGCCCTCCATCACGTTCCCACTTCTACGGAGTCTGTGTCAAGATGCTCCATGGTGTCTTCCAACCAGGAGGGACCTATTGTCTCAGTCGGGGGGGACTGATCTGGCACCCCAATCCTCACCACCTCAGGCTGTGGGTGTGGCCACTGGGAGGCTTGAGCAGCAGCTGACTGGATATTCAGACTCTGTCAGGTACACTATTTTAAGTGCTAGGGCACATTCTACTCGTCAGCAATATGAAAACAGGTGGCGTTTGTTTTCCCAGCGGTGTGCTGACCGCGATGAGGACCCAGTCTCCTGTGTGGTGCCCACTATCCTGGAGTTTCTTCAATCTCTCCTCGATAAAGGGCCGCTCTCCATCAACACTTAAGGTATATGTGGCGGCACTATCATCTAATCATGCTGTCGTTGATGGTGGTACAATTGGAAGCCATAACCTGGTTTCTCTTTTTCTGAGTGGCGCTCGCAGGTTGCACCCGCCAACAGTTCTGCGGGCACCTGCTTGGGATTTGCCCTTGGTCCTCGAAGCCCTGCGCCACACTCCCTTCAAGCCTTTGCTTCAGGCTGACCTCAAGTGGCTCTCATGTAAGACAGCATTTTTATTAGCTATTGTCTCAGCTAAAAGGGTCGGCGAGCTGCATGCTCTCTCTGCCAGCCCGTCATGTCTCAAATGGGCCCCAGATGGCTCTGGTGTTACCTTGTGGCCAAACACTGCATTTGTCCCTAAAGTTTTTTCGCATTTCCATTGTAACCAGCCACTGAGATTGGCGCGTTTTCCGCCTACGTCAGGAGGGACTGGCGATAGGCCTGACATATCGTGCCCAGTGAGGGCGTTGGAGACATATATTGCTGCTACTGCTCCTATAAGACGCTCAGACCAGCTGTTCTTATGTTATGGAGGCCCTAGATTAGGCCATCCCCTTTCAAAACAGTGTCTCTCCCACTGGATTATGGATGTCATCTGCCACGCCTACAGGGCAGGAGGCTGCGAAGGGAATATTCAGTGCTTTTAGCACCGCACTCTGGCAGTTATTCAGGATTCATAGAACCGTAGTTACATACGTAACTTTCGTTTTAACTGTCTTGGATGATCATAGAAATGGTTTTTTACCAGCCGTTAGTCAAGATTTGGATGTTTCTGTAGATACCAAACATGTACGTCTAACTAAAAGAACTTGTAGTAATTAAAGAAGAAAAGTGGGAGTTTGTGCTTAAGAGATGACAGAACCAATGGACGGGCAACAGTTGAGAAACCGACGTACCAAGCTTAAAAAAATAATCAGTGTAAACTGCTTAATTTACGCAACTCGGTTAAATGGAACCAGTTTGGTTAAGTAAATTTAACACATCATTTATTAGAGTGTGTATAACAGTACTTTTACTTTTCTGATTATTGTGAGCAGTTTTACTGGTATGTACTTTTCTTATAGGTGAAATTTATTTTTACCAGTCATATACTGTAAAAGAATTTTTACTTTTACTTAGTTATTTCTTTTAAGTACTTTATATACTGTATCTCTTCTGAAATAAAGTTAAATACTTTTAAAAAGTAAAAAAATTACAAGAAAAAAAACAGAATTCGAAGCACTCATTCCCTGAAAAAGCAGCTGGATGTTTTTATATATAAAGAACACAAAGCACGCAGGCAGAATTCATTAGACTGCAAAAAATGTGCAGAGAAACAAAAACAGGGAAACAATAATGTGAGAGTTGAATCAGCACACAATAATAAAATATTCCTCAGAAACATGTTATTTGTTCAAAGTTCCTACAATAGAAACAGACGAAAAGAAACAAAAGTCTACAAATACTGACAGGAATCAGACTCTTAATGGACCAATTATTTGAAAGAGGAAGTCCCAGCATTAATGCGTACTGTGTCTTCCTTTACTTTTCTGTTTCTGTCTTCCTCCTGACATCTTCCCTGTCGTTTAGCCTCTCTCCTCCTTCTACCCCGTCTCATCACCTCTCATCCCTGCAGACGTCTCACCCTTTATTTAGAGCTGTCCCACCCCGTCTTTCACCCTCTCTTCCAGCCTGCTGTCACAGACCCTGTAGGTGGCATGGCCTAAAATATTTATGAGGAGTTTTACATTTTTCCTGTCCGTGTCTGAGCCGCACGCCGCACACAGCCAACACCACGGACCCATCAGTTTGACAAACGGGCGCAGACGATGGCTCTGCAACAGCCACACCTCCCAGACCCATCAATCCTCCCTCTGTCCCGACGAGTCTGGCTCCGTGGCATCTGTGTGCGGTGCTAATGGTACTGACGGCCAACCAGGCACGGTAAAACACACGCTCAGCCCAGCTCCCGTCTCTCATGGCAACCCTGTATTTCTTGTTATTGAACGTGGCCTAATGAGACCCTCATCTCAACGAGGTTTACAGCTCAGGCAGTAAAATGGAGGCTGTTTCGCCGGCTGACTGGTGTTTATTGGTCCATCAGAGGCTCCTGATTTAACACTCGCTACTTAAGATTCAGTAAGTTCGAAGCCTCTATTTGGGTAGCAGGCACTCCTGGATACATTAGGCGACTGGAAAGAAAAAACAATAAATATATATATATTTTTGCTTTAAATGCACAAAGTTCACAAGGTATTAGCGAGCAGATTCTTTTTTTTTCTGTTTTCAGAAAGAGTCGAGTCGCTTGGTTCACCTTGCTTCTAGTTTTTATTCTCGCCTCAGCAGAAATGTCTCCTGAAACAAGCAAAACGTCCTTCCATCAAACACACGCCTACACGTAACCATCAAGGTGGTAAATCAGAAACACTTCAGGCTGCACCTTAAAAGAAAACATTTTTTTTCCGCACGTGGACAACACCGAGTCCCACCTGCGTTAAATTTACCAATTGATGCGGCAGCTGTCATCCTTTGTGAGTGAAGAGCACAGAACAGATGCGGCGAATCAGAGCTTCCAGCTGCTCTCGCTGTTTTTACGGGAACAGCATGTGTTTGTAACCCCATCCTACGACCGGGGCAGGAAGACCGATCAACCCAAACGATCCGACACAACCTAACAGGTGACCTTGGCTCTTCACGGATTCGCAGAAAGGAAAACAGTTTTAAAGTTCCAGCCATTATCCGCAGTTTGTTGACACTTTCTGAAGCTGAACAGTGATAATTTCCCATCATTCTCCTTGACAGGTTGGAGAGTGTTCGAAATGCTTTTGACTTGTTTGGTTTAAGCAGCCAGGGGAGCCACGGCGAGCAGCCAGAAAGCTTTGGCACAATCAGGTAGTTTAGCAAACTGATGGAATAGAGAAATTGCTTGCAGATGTGATATTTAATTTAATGAAACAAATACACACATTGTGGTGGTTGTGTGTGGTTTCAATTGACTAAAATTATGATAAACGTCGAAATAATGCTTCGTTTTCTGGATTGTTGGAATCCTACGCAGTCATTTTTATGGGGTAAGGTTACTATCAAAAAGAATTGTATGCGTACGAGTCTATATTTGTACATTTAAGTCAATAAACGTGCATGAATTTCAGATTTGTACTTGTATTAATGTAAAATCAAATATTTTATTTGTGAGAGTACAAGTTTAGAAGTTACAAATACAAGATACAAAGTTATAGCTTTACAACAATACAAGTACGAATCACAGAGTTACAAGTACAATGTGCTTTTGAACTTGCATCATTTTTCTAACATGCAGTTGGTTTTATGAATCTATCATTTCTTTTCTTTGCAGTGTTTTTTTCCTTGCATTTTTTCTTTCGTTTGCAGAGCGTTTACTGTTTGCTGCGCATTTGCACCTGCCGGCCACCGTCTTTTTCACGCAAGCGCAGTATGACGTTCGATCGATCTTTTCAGAGTTCCATGCATAATGTCTGTTATTTTGACAGCTCCTCAGGGTAGAAGAATTGTACTTGTAAATTTGCGATTTGCACTTGTATTGCTGCAAAGTTGTAGCTTTGTAACTTCTAAACTTGTATTCTCACAGATAACATTTGATTTTACATCCCTATAATTACAAACCCGAAATTTATGCACGTTTATTGACTTACATGTACAGATTTAGACTTTACGCATACCATCCTTTTTGATAGTAACCTTACATTTTGCTCATTCCCTCTCATAAAATCTGCAGGAATATCACTTTAAGGGAAAGGGGAAGCATCTCCTCTCTTTGCAAGCTGCTCCCGTCCGCTATGGGACATCAGAAGACAAATGATCTTGTACCTCAATGTAAAGGCCCGACTCGCTCAGAACATGACGATGATTAACGATGACTGTCAGTGTTTGTGTGCATCTCTGTGAGTCATATTGAATTTTGGGTGCTGGATGGAGCAAGATAAGGCTGAGAAGATCCTCCAGTGTTGGAACACTGACTGCATTATGAAACATTTTCATCCTCTTTTTTTTTCTTTAAATCAGTGCGTTATCTTCATTTTGACAAGTGATAAGTGGAGGTTTTCTATGGATAAATAATGCAAATTTACATGTTTTTTCCAGAAAAAACATTTAGCTTTTTCAGAGCAACGTTTACCAGATGATAATAAAGTTCGCAAAACAAAATCCAGACACAAGCTGTGAATTTAAAGACATTTTATACATTTATACATAGATCTTTTTCCAATGACAACATGCCAGAACCTGATATCCTCAGATATTAAAAGGCCCTTTTCAAATTGCCCAGTATTAACAGGCCTTCTGCCCTCTTTTAATTCATCTGTCGCTCATCTGCTCAATTACACAGAGGGTGTATTCCATCTGAGAGCCTGTTAATTAAAACTATTACAGCTTTAGCTGCTGTTATGAAACAGAGACATAAAAGTAGGGAGGGGAGGAGGAAGTTTAAAGTCATTACTCAAAACTTGCAGTTGAGAGAACAAATCAGTTTATACAGACAGATAAACCACCTCACAGACGGAGGTTAGCCTGGAATTTAAAGAGGCTGCTTTACACAAAATATCCAGGTTCAGGTTTTACTTTTGGGTGGTTTTAATAGAACAATTTTAAACGCTTTAAAAAAATGTTTATATTGTGATAGCACCTAATGTCAGCTCATGCCTGAAATTGTTTGTCTGAGCTCACGTCTCTTTAAAGTGCCTGTGACATGCATATCCATGAAATCCAAAAAAGTCAAAGAAAATATATTTATATTTAAAAAACTTGGCATAATACACATGATTTTACCTGTTATGTCACATAATTGGCACATTTTCTTTTGAATTTGGCTCAGCTGATGTGAAACAGGAAGTGACATCAAAGGGGAACTCTTTGAAAAAGAAAACTCCCTGGGTTTTGTTTATTTAAACAATATTATTTGAACTATCACTCTTTCTCATCTCTCTATGGTAGTGATTAAAATAATCTAAAAAAATATCAGATTCTTCTCTACAGTCTGTGTTGTTAGCCATTTTAACAACGCTGTGTTCACACGCAGACATTCCCCTTTGACATCACTTCCTGTTACTTCACATGCAAATATCTCAACAACTGTTTATCTCAGTGGCACAAAATCTTTTTTGCAATATGTTATTAGCGTTATCCTTCCAAAAATACATTCATTTTTATTACAAAAGTTTGATGTCGCAGGCACTTTAAGTCCCCTGTCCTGACAGATAAGATTGCTCCAGATTGTTGAGCTGATCGGCCAAAATCAGCAGAGCCTAAAGTACCCATTTGTTTTCATTTTAAGCCGTGCCAAATTAGCCACCCGGCATACAATTTGCAAATCTGTTGAGGAGAAGACAGGTGGGCCAAGAAAGACCATAGAGTGATTTAGTGGATGAAAAACTAAGTGTAGCCCATAACTCAATAGGTTGGAGCACAAACTTGCAAAATTCATCTTCTCTTTCTCCTCATCAGCTTCACACATTGTTTGCTGTCCTTTGTTTATAAAAGCTGTCTTATTCAGGTGATTAAATCTTGAAAGAATTCAAAGTTTAGTTTGTGATTACACCACTGCGCAAGCTGCTTTAGTAAAGTTACTTGCAGCACAATGACTTCATTATTACCTGCGTGATGAGGCTCTTCAGCTCGGTTCTCTCCACTTCCCAAGATGCCTTGGCCTTGGCAAACTGCTGGGTGAGCTCCTGGGAGCCTTGTCTCTCCTGTCTCAACTCTGCACTCAGATCCTGCAGCGCAACCCTCAGGTCTGCCAAGGTGCTGCTCACAGCACTCGACTGCAGGGAAACACAGGTAATCCATTAGACCAGCTGTGTGTGTGTGTATTATTTATATTGTGAGGACAAGCTGAAGACATGTTTAGGTTGAAGTTAGGGTAACAGTTTCAGGTGAGTTTAGAGGAAGTGGATTTCAGTCACTAAAAGTCCCATGAATGTGTGCCCACGCTGCCATCTCTCTACCTTTATAGTTGGACTGAGTGGTTGCTCATCTGCAGAATCTCGCTTGTCCATTTGGGTCGCGGGGCCGGAGAGGTTGTCATCCTCCAACAACACGTACAGGTCGTTCAGGCTGTTCATCTGAAGAACCAATCAAATTTAGGATTTAGTGAAATTGTGTCCCTTTACATGAAGTCTAGATTTAAATACATCGCGGTAAATTTCCGTTTTTTTTCCACCCCAAGAAGTCGTCTTTATTAAAACCACAACCCAGAAAAATGAATTAATCTGTATTTCTTGGATAGAAACATGTTACACAGACACAGACAAACTTTGGCACCTCTAAAACGTCCTTCCACTCTGCGTCCTTCTTGCAGCCCAGCCTCCACTGTTTGAGGAAGCAGCGGAGTTTGAGGCTGAGCAGTAACAGAGCCTGTTTGAGGTGCTGGGACTCCTGGACCAGTAGAGTCCTTTCCTGGTTCCACAGCTTCTGCTGGAGCCGAGCCTGGAGGTCCAGACTCTGCAGCTGGAAGTCCCGTCGCAGTAAGGCCTTCTGGTGCTCCTCTTGGAGCTGAAGGAGAGGGAAAAAATTCAAGACTGTTAAACAGCTCAACATCTGTTTGTTTCTATAGAAAGGTTTCAATTAATATGAATATAAATATAAATATAATAAATATTGCAAACTGACCTGTAAAAGTTTGAGACTGATGTCTTTGTAATTCTGCCTCTCTTTCTCCAGCTCCTCCTGAGTTTCTGACTCCTCTGCTTTGGACAACTGGACACTGGCCTGGATAGAGAGGAGAACAAAAAAGACTGGTGATAAATGAAGAGTACACTGATTAAAACAGTGGAGAACAAATAAGAAAAAACAGCAATAATGAAAGAAAGTACAACACAAATAAAAAAAAAAAGATTGGTTGCCTAAAATAATAATAATCCAGAAGGCGGTTGGTGTGAAAACTACATTAAAGAACTTTTGTGCTACAGCACCTTTTAAATTCCATTTCACACACACACACACGCACGCACGCACGCACGCACGCACGCACGCACGCACGCACGCACGCACGCACGCACGCGCGCAGTTATCCTCATGCACTCTCCCACGGCTCATTACGCCGCTGAGTGAGTGCAATCCATCCACCAACCGCTGTACCACTAATGTCCTTTTTTATCCTCCAGTATGCTCTGTTTCTACCCTCCATCACCCTCAGTCAGGAGCACCACCCTGCCTGCTAACTGCCTCCACAGTTAGTCAAAAAATAAATAAATAAAAAAACCTGCTCCGTGAAAATGTGCAACAGTGTTAGGGTGTGTATTAAGAGTAAATAATAATAAGCAAAGAGTTTTGTTGCTTGAAGATTATTATTATTTGAAATTATTTTTTGAAAAATAGGGTAAGATAATATAATTTTCTTTTCTTCTTTCTGCTTTCATTTCACTCGTGATTTGTACTTTTTGTTGTTATAGAATTTGTTTTGTTTTTTACGGAGCCCGTGAGAGGACATGGGAGACTTTTTTTATTCTTTTGCGTTCCCATGCAATAGTATTGCGTTACTTCGCGATACCTTTTGCGTTCCCTCGCAAAAGTCGTTTATCACTGTTGTGCCTGCCAGTTTATCAACAAACTCCCATGCTATTAGCGAGTTAGCCTACTACTTTAATTCAGCTTCGGAATGACTATATCACACAGCTACGCATGGAAATACGATTTTTAACACAGTGCAGCCACGCAACATCAATGTCGATTTCACGAACTTGTGGCGACACATCCTGTTTTGGTAACCAGATATTTCAAAATAAAAGTCTGATTTAATTCAGTTAATACAAAACAAACTTTTGCGTGGGAACACTAAAAGTATTGGGAGGGAACACAAAAGAAAATAATCCCCCATGTCCCCTTGTGGGCTCTGTAGTTTATAAAATGAAATGAATTAAGATAAAAAAGTAATAATAATAAAAAAAAGTTTTACATATTAATGTAACATGGGTCAGGAATTTCATTGTAAAATTCATTGTAAAAATTCATTGTAAAAAACAAAAAACAAAAACAAACATAACATTTAAAACCTAAAATGTTTGAGTGCAACCTAGCTAAGCTAATGAAGACTAAACTAAGCTAAGCTAATACAAAATAGGCTAATCAAAATTTAGCTACGCTTATTGGACCAAATATCCACATTAAAAAGTGAAACAGGCTAGGTTTAACTTTAAACTTTAACCGTTTTAATCTAAGCTAATAATCGAGGCTAAAATAAGCTATTCTAACACAAAACGCTAATCGAAATGTAGCTAAAGTTCAGGCCAACATGAACAGTTAATGGCAAGTTTTTGAGAAGGTATCTGGGTGTTACAAATTCCTTGTAAGCACATTATAACCTAACACAGCAGACAAACAGACAAGACTTTCTACGGTAGCTTCAATTATTTCCCACATCATGTTAAATATGATCTGCAGAATTATTCTAAACACCAAATTCTCGCTGAATACAAACTCTTGGTGCTGGTTTCCTGTTTGGCTCCATCTGTATCTGCCTTTCTCCTTTTTTCCTCTCTGGTCTTATTTTTGTGTCTGACCCGTCCGCCCTCTTCGTCGTGAATGAAGACGCAGACAAGCAGAGCGCCGGACGCCATGGAGACACGCCGGCGAAAAGGTCAAACAAACAAGAGGTTTATTCCTCCTGTCAGCGGCCTGGCTGACAGCGAAGCACCTCTGCTTGTTGTGTTTACAGCGCAGTGCTGGTCAGAGCATTTTTTAAATTTAAATAAATATATAGCCTATATTTAGATGTTTGTTTTTCTGTTTTGGTATTAAAAGAACTGGTTTCAGGTTGAGTTGGATATGAGCCATCTGATGTCCAAAGCAGACACAGAATAAGTTTGTAGCTGTCATGTTGTTCATCAGTGAGCTCACCAAAGCCTGAGCTGCCTCCGTCTCCTGCTCCATCTGGCTGCGTTCCTGATTTTGCGACTCGCTGCTGACAGATTGGCCATTCTCCTTAGTTTCATCGCTCACATCTGGCTCGGATTGGTCCCTATAATCGGGCTGCTGCATGCATGCATGGGCAAGTTAATGAAGAAAAAACAAAAACAAACAGAACAGAGAAAAAGAGATGGGGGTAGGAGACATTTTGGGAGGAAAAAAACAAACAAAACAAAAAAAAATGGAAGAGATGACAGACAACAAAGAAACACAACAATAAGAAAAAACAAGACAACCAAAATAGTGTCCGTTCAAGTGACAATAAAAACATGAAAAAAAAAAAAAAAACATAACTCACAAGACAAAAAAAAGAATGTAGAGGAAAAAGAGCTTGGTCAAAGAGGAAAAGGAGAGGGTGGAAAAAAGGAAAAAAAGGAGGATGGAGGGGAGAATGAACAGCTGAGTGGCGAGGAGGGGACGTGGTAGATGAGGACACAAGAGCGCAAGGAGAGGGGTAAAGAACGACAGAGTTACGGGACGGAAACGAAGGAGGAAGAGAGAAAAAAAGAAATGGAATAAGGCAGTTAGGAAAGTCAAAGCAGAAAGAAATTAACGAGGAAGAGATGTTAGGCAAAAAAAAAAGAGAGAAATAATGAGAACAGGTGATGTGGGATGTGCAGGAAGAGGGCAGATGATGGTGTGGTGGTGGAGGGGAGATGTGTGAAAATGCGGGAAGGAGGTGGTGTCAGAGGTGAGGAAGTGGAAGGTTATGAGCAGAAATCGATTGATTATGGTGCCCGTGCAGACAGAAAGAAGGGAGACAAGAGAGGGAGGACAGATTGAAGGGGTTGGAAATGGCCTCTAATGGAGTCTAAACATTTTACTTTGTTATTGTTATAGAATTTATTCACTGCTTCCTCCAAACGAGTCAAATAAATCAGATTTGAAAAATAATGCTAAAGCAGAATTTCTAAGGTCTCTGCTTTAGTCTACATAAAAATAAATGCTAACGTAGTGACTTTATTAAAGGGGGGGTGTTATGCAAAATCGACTCTTGAGCTTTATATCATATTTTAATATCATTCTGTCATAAAAAACACACCCATAGTGTTGCTTTGACTCATTCATGTTTGACAAATCCTTGACTCTCCTGTGGTAAAGTGGAGCTGCCTAAACGCTCGCTGGCACAAAGCCCCGCCTATTTACACAAAGCTCCTCCCTCATCGCACCTCCCCTACACACAGTTCCACCAGACTAGCAGCAGGAGAGATAATTCTTTACAAATCACTATGATTTCATTGCAAAACGTCTCTAAAAAATGGTCGAAGTTCATGATTTTATTGAAAAATTTTGCTTCATAATATTCTATATTTATAGTTTCTTTGCAAAAAAGTAGCTTGACATTGACGTATACGTATGTATGAGAGGATGACTGGGAGATATATTACCAGGCTGAAATGTCTTGTAAGAGTCTCTGTACTCAGATTCTTCAGTAAACGCACATGAAGCATTGTTGTGAAGACGAGCTGAAGTGGAAGTGTAGGAAACGGTAGGAGGTTTTTAAAGAGAAAGGGGCCAATTTCAAGGTGTTTTTTAAGATGCTATGATGCAAATTCAAATTTATTTTTCATACATGCCGCATTGTGGTAGAATGTGCCTGAAAAATACATAATACCCACCCCTTTAAAGAAATCATAATGGCTTTTATACATCTCCAATCAACAAAGGCAGGAAAAAGATCTGTCATCAGGTAAAAATGCTGAGTCAGTTGTGGATTTCTAATATGTGGATCTTACACTGAATTTTGTTTGGATCATTGCAGAGCTGAAGGTGCATTAAAGGCTCCGAGTCAATCAGAAGACCCAGAGACGTCCCGGTGGTGCATTTCAATTGAAAATGTGATTCAAGGAGCAAGGCTGGAAAACAGTTTTCCGCCCCTGATTACCTCGGTACATCAAAGCCATTTCAACTTTGAATATTTTATTTTGGCTGAGTGCTAATGAAATTTTAGACGTTTTTGACATGTAAAGGAAGAAACGAGCAGCTAAAACTGCAAAAGAGCTATAGAAACAGAAAGCAGCACACGTTAAAGGCTCACTCAGGATGCCAAACTCAACTCAATCAAATAAAAATCTATATTAAAACATGAATATGCCAAGTCAACATCTGTATAACTGATATATGGAAGGACGAACAGTATTTTAAAAACCTACCGATGTTTGAGCAACTGGCTCCATTTGAGGCACAAGACAGCAATCAAACTGGTTTGGAAGTTATTTTATCAGCATGCAGAGGACATGGTGAGTTTTACACTGACAGCACAAACATGACACTCCAGTATGAGTGTCCGAATAATTTGAACAAAAGGGAATGTGTTTGTAATGATCGGGACTAAGCTGGAGCTACATCAGATTTGAGCACGCTGTGTAAATGCATCCCCCCACCTACCCCAGGTGGAGAAATTAAAGTAGCACATCGGGATGGGATTGAGAGTTGGTCAGCCAAAGTGATGTTTAGGCATTAAAAGAAAACATTAAAAAAAAGAACCAAGCAAAAGAAACACTAAATAAAGAAAATGAGAATCAAGGGAGACAGGAAGTGAAGGAGAGGATTTGTGCTTCTTGTCTTTTACCTTTTCCTCCTCTCTGTTCTCCTGATCCTGGCCGTCCCCGGAGCAGGGGATGGAGGCGCGGGGGGAGGGAGGAGGGGACGCACCTTCCACCTGAGCGTCCCTCCCACCCGACGGAGCTTTCCCCAGGGCGTCGACCTGCTCCACAAAGGCCTGCAGCTGGGAGTGCAGGGCCTGAAGCCTGCTGGTCAGAGCGCCCACCAGAGGGCGGTCCGTCAAATCAGACAGCTCGGAAATCTGAAGGAAAAGAAAATAATAATAATAAATTAATAATAATAATAATAATCAATATAAATTTCACTGCTGGTCAGTCCTGGCAGTGAGAACATGAAGATTTGATGAATGATGATGAGCAAACAGAGAACTTGTACCTGGCAGTGCGGCTGAGCTTTCTCACACGGCTCTGCGGCGTCATCGTTGCAGGCCTTGTGATACGACGAAGGGGCCGAGGACAGGCAGTTGGACTCGGGGGAGGTCAGGAGCTGTATGGCCGTGGAAACCAAACGAGCCTGGTCCCTCATGGCCAGCAAGGCATCGCGGTCCTTTTGCCCCAGGCACCCTGGGAGCGAAGTCGCTGGGTCGGCGTTGTCCTCGAGCCGCTTTCTCTGTTCGTCGACCTCCATGGCTTCGTTCTCTCCGCCCACGGGCTCCTTGCGATGCGGCGAGCTGAAAGAGACGCGCAGAAAGCTCTCGTTAACCTCCAGGTTATTAAAAGAGGTTTTAGAAAAGTTTTTTTTTTAATGGACAAAACAAACCTTCACAAATACTGGTAAATCTGGAAGAGGATTAGGGCTACAGAGACATTTTTTCTAATTCTGAGTAAAATAAAGTCAGAATTCTGAGATTACATCAAAGTTTTTCTCCTGAGTTCTTCTTTTTTTGTTGTTGTTTTATAATTCTCACTTTAATCTCAGAATTCTGACTTTTTCCTAATTCTGAGAGAAAAGTCAGAATTCTGACTGTGCTTTGCCGGGAAAAAAAAGAAAAAATAGTCAAAATTCTAAAATTACAAAACAGGTTTTTTTTTCTAAATTCAAACTTTTTTTTTCTAATTCTGAGATAAAAAAAATCAGTTTTTACTTTGTGGGAATAAAAAGTCAGAATTCAGAGATTACAAAAAGTTAATTTTTCCTGAGTGAGTTCTTACTTTTTTTTTCAGAATTTTGACTTTAATCTCAGAATTCAGATTTTTTTAATGAGAAAAAAAAAGTTTGATTTATAAAATAAAAATCAGAATTCTGGGGGAAAAAAACTAAATCTGAACTGAGGACAAAACGTTTTTAAATTCCTCTGAGGCCCTAACCCTCTATAGGTAAATGTATATTGAGTACTTAAAACTAAACTGACCATTTTGTTCTAATATTTTCCTGGATTTTTACTTGTTTAATTTCAAACAAAATAACTTTAATAAACAGTAAGTATTGGATGTTTACATTTGATGAAGTCAGGTTCCTCTGGGTTTCTGTGGAACAGCTGGAGGAAAACATTTCACTCCAGATGCCCTTTTTTCTCACCATCTATCTTCCTCATTAGGTGCAGTTTCTGTTTGTTTCTCATTTTAAGGTATAGAGCACAGGTGGACAGGCTGAAGCTAATTAGTATTTGGTTCTTTTCAAAATGAGTTGATGAATGCAGTAAATATTGTAGCTGTGTTATTCTCTTCAAACATGTCCTAAATGTTATTTACTTTGCATAGTTTTCCTTCAGCTTCATTCAACTTGTTCAGAATATTCTGAAGACGTGAATAAAAATCACTTCCCTTAAATCAGCTCCAGGTGGGTAAAAGAATCAGGACAACTAAAGGTCACTGTCATTGTTCATGATAAAACAAGAAAATATAGAATTACCTGAACGGGAGACATTCGGCTGAGTCTCCTGCCTCTGCGTCCGTCTCCAGAGCGAGTCTTAACGACGAGGAGGAGGAGGAAGGAGCGTGGTAGGAGGCGAGGTCGCAGCGCTGCAGGTTGGACAGAAGAACGCGGTTCTCGTACTGAAGTTTCTTAACCTTCCCGTTCAGCTCCCCCACCTGAAGCCTGGCCGCTCGGAGCTCCTCCTCGTGGGCGGGGGCGTCCGTGCTGATGAGCACCGCCCCGTCCTGGATGGAGCGCGGGGGGCCGTCGTGGAGCAGCCCGTCCGTCAGGGACAGGAGCGAGTGGGACGACGTGGTGGACGCCGCCGGGGGGAATTCGGACTTGTAGCGGTTGATCTCGTTCATCAGGAGCTTGTTCTGCTCCTCCATCTCGATCAGAGACCGTCGCAGAAGCTCCGCTTCCTCCTCGACAAACTGCAGGTGTCTCTGGAGCTCCATGACGTTTTCAGACGTGGCCCCGCCCCCAAGCACCGAGGCCCCTCCCGTGAGACCAAGCCCTGCCACCGGACTACCGCCGATACCTGTGAGATCTTGAGGTCCATCTAGGGATGAAAATGCAGCCAGAGGTCAGACTGTTTTTCCAATTGACAAAAAAAACCCCTCAAAACTTTATAACAAATCAGCTAAAAGCAACCTTGTGTTCCCTTCATGTCGTCCATCTCCGCCCGGAGGCCTCTGTTCTCCACCTCCAGCTCCACGATGCGCCGACTCAGCAGGTTGGCCTCCTCCTCCACCAGCTTCATGTGAACTCTGATCTCTGCTTCCCTGGTGTGCGGGGAGTCAGCAACCTGCAGAGTCAAAGAAGATTTTATTATTTTTACCTAATCACCAGGCTGTTAGCATCATTGAAGACGGGAGGGGCTAAATCAACTTTTTTGAGCTTTATATCATGCTTCATCCAAACCATCCCCGGAGTGTTGCTTTGACTCGTTCACGAATGTTGGAGAAATCCTCGACTCTCCTGTGGTAGCCATGTGGAGCTGCCTAAACATTGCAGGTACAAAGCTCCGCCTACCATACCCAGCTCCTCCCTGGAGCTCAGTCTGCAGCCGAGCTCCGAGCCCCCCTCTAACAACAGTTCACACTTTTATTTCAGCTGACACTCATCCCTCAAGGACACCTTTTACAAAGCTCATGCAGAGAAAACATGAAGAGACTTTCAAGGATATAGCACACATTTGTGTATATTGTTGTGTACTTTCATTTTTTTTTTTACTAAAGCCATTTAACAAATATTTACTTATTTATGCATTACAATTTAATATTACAGTAACAGAATTCTCAAACAGCAACCTGTTTTTTGTTAGATTTTCTGTCAGTCCAAATGGTCTACTTTGGAATGAAGAGTCAATTAATCAAAAAAATTATAGATTGATTAAGCGATTACTATAATAATCGTTAGTTGCAGTCCTAATGAGAGGAGTTTCTTAAAGAGACAGAGGGAAATATCAAGGCGTTTAGATGTAAAGTTAAATTTATTTTTAGTAGGGATGCACCATGTATCGGCATTAATATCAGTATCGGCCGATAATGGTCATTTTACATACACATCGATATCTGTAAAACTGAGCCGATATTAACATCTATATTGATTTCCCACTTTTTATCTTTGTGTTTCTGTTCTGGGAGGGGAGATGGTTGGTTGAGCTGCATCTGTTTGATCATGATAGTGATTTTGATGCTGCGCAGCCAGGAATAACTGAATTAGTGAGCCATGTCAGACGTCTGGTCTTTTATTTACTGTATCAAAAAAGACCCAGGTGTGTTTGTGCGTATATGTATAATATAATTTGTGTGTTTGTGTAATATCGGTAAATATCTCTTATCGGCCTTGACAGCAAAAATTATATCGGGTATCGATATTGGCTGAAGTTTTCATTTCAGTGCATCCCAAAGTTTTAGCCTTTTCATAACAAATGAAGGTAACATAGTTACTTGATGGTGGTATAAAATTAAATTATGTGCCTGGACAATACATAATACACTGCAAAACATGTCCATCGATTCAAGTTTTAAAATCTTATATCCAGCCAAAAAGTCTTTTTGATCTTGTTTTGAGACTGATTTACTAAATAAGAACTGATTGTGTAAGAATAATCATCTTGTTTTCAGAATATGTAAGATTATTTGTCTTGTTAGACTGAAAATTTGACTCAAATTAAGTCAAAATTTTCTGCCAATGGAGTAAGGAAATTTTACTTGGTAAGATTCTTGAAATACTTGATTTGACTCAATTTTTTCTTATCTTACACATTCTGAAAACAAGATTATTATTCTTACACAATCAGTTCTTGTTTAGTAAATCAGTCTCAAAACAAGATCAAAAAGACTTTTTGGCTGGATATAAGATTTTAAAACTTGGTAAGATGGACAGTTTTAGCAGTGTACCGCCATTTTAGGGGCTTCAACAATAAAAAAAAAACACAACTACGAGGGATAAACTTGTTTAAAAAAATCCTCTCTGCAAAGCTTTTCTGTAAAATCTTGCCAAAGGTTATTTAAGGTTTTCATTGGTAGAGAAGTGATCACTCTCAGACTCCAACCGATTTAATATCCTGATGACTGTTTTATTTCAGCCATAAACATTAGGCAATAAAGACTTAAAGGCTGTAAAAAAGCAGAATATTTAGTGTTTGATTTCCCTTAAAGTGCCTTCAGAGAACAGGGAGAAAAGAGGTGAAGTTTAACAACTTCTTCCCACAGTTCAGAGAGCTGCTGGTGACGCTTCCTTTTCGTCTCGGCCTCAGCGTGCTCCTTAACCGATGAATCTCCAACATCCCTCCTGCGGATGTAAAACAGCTCCCTCCGACCACCTCCTCGTCCTCTCACCTCCTCCACGGTCAGCGAGGCGTTGACGTCTCCGTATAGTGACCGGTACTTGGCCAGCTCCTCCTTCATGGCCTCGCTGTCCCTCACCAGCTTGCTCAGCTTCTTGCACATCAGAGCCGACTCCTCTTTGGCGAAGTGGAGCTGACACTTCAGGTCCGAGCTGTCCTCCTGGAGGGACGAGACGGAGGGGAACAGAGACGTTGACACAGAGATCCAACAAAGGCACGTACAGAGAAAGTGCTGGGGAGTATTCTCAGCTACTACCACACCACATTTTAGCTCAATAGCTGCATAAATGATGATATAGCCCTTCTTGTGTTTGCTAAGATTGATTATCCAGCTGTAGATGCTCATGTGATGATAAATTCTTAGGAGTTGAATTAAAATTCAGGAGATATTTTGCTAACAGACAGAGGGATAGACAGTCCCACCTTGCAATAAACGTGAGACAAAAAGCGGCAGACAGTCAGGTAAACCAAACAGAATCACCTTCAGGCCAATTTGCATAATTGTAAAAACACTTTCCCGTCTATTATTTACATAATTTAATAACAGCGGTTCTACAGACCTGATAGGACAGAAAAGCTGAGCAAACACTTCAGATCACTTCATGAGCCGATTTGTTCAACTTTGACCCTTGAATATATCAACATCCAGAGTGAAGCATGGGTTACAAGTGCAATAGAGCTTGAAACAACTAAAAGATTGAAATATTGATGTAATAAAGAAGTCAAGTCCATTTTAGTATTGACAAATTGCTCTATTTTTTTTCCTGCCAACAACCTAGAAAACTTGTGAAGATTCTGCAACAACAAATGGGCACAACTTCTATATTTCTTGAGAAAATTGGATGAAATTGTTAACAGTAGGACATGGAACGCTCTTAACATTGGTTACCTACATTCATTAATCATTAATTTATTAATAACTAACCAAAACTGCACGCTTTAAAACCATCATGCACCAGAAATAGACACTAATATTAAAACTAGATGCAAATAAAAAGGATCAAAGAGAAAACAATTATTTTGTTTAGTTACTGCCACAGCATTTTCACCTTTGAGGCCTTTAAAAAAACCATGTTCGCCCAATCAAATTATTATGAAAGTCAGCCAATATTTAGACAAAATACAATGTTTTGATGCCATCTACTTTTGATCGGATGCTGTAAAGTTTTGAAGTTTGTTGAACTAGAGCGTCATTTTCATCACCAATAAACTGCAAGAAGAAATCCATTCAGAATCCATTCGATCAGAAATGTGGTGAAAGATTAACTTCTTTGCTACGTCGTACTGAAAAAATCTGACTGGAATACACCGAGGACTGAAAAAAAAAATGTGTACCTAAAAAAGAGGACCCAGGAAAGACGACTGTTACGAGGAGTAAAATAACAAATGATTTACTGAACAACAGCCAAACAAAAGGCTAACGTGGCAGTAAAAACTAAAAGCTAACTAAACAATGAAAAGGCTGGGACTGAGGAAGTAAATGTCTTACAGCTGAGACTAATATGAATGGGGAACAGGTGTGAGTGGGAGGAGCCAGATTGAGGAGCAGAGCCCGAATGAAGGTGATGAAACTCTGAGGGACAACCAGTGATGGGCAGGTGAAGCCTCATAAAGCTCTGAACCTCTCCTGATTGTGTCAAAAAAAATTAAAGCTTCACTTTGTCTACGATCAGGGGCATCTTGTGGTCAACATTAGAAGACATTAGATCAGGGTCGTCCAATCCTGGTCCTCATGGACCACTATCCCCGTTTGAACTCCAAATGACTCAAACTCAACTGGAACGGCTTTTGATTCTCTTTTGCCTGATCCTAAATATAAAACAAAACAAAGCTCGGCTTGACTAACTTGTGGCTTTCAGCAACTGAACAGTGAAGTCGGGGTCACGCCGGATTTGTTCCTCGTTAGACTTCGAGGGAAAAAATAATGACTAGGCCGAGCAAAGGAACTCCAGGAGACACTCATTAGTGGTTGGCCTCAGATACTAGTGTATGAAAAGAATACCGCTCTGGATAAAATCGCTCACATTCGAATGAGCAAAACTGTGGAAGGAACGGCCAAAACATTCTCTAAAGAAAAAAACTACAATTTTGGTTTATGCTTCAGAAGAAAAATTATATATGAGTCACAAATAGTTTTCAATAATTACCTTTTCTTTTTACTTTTAGAACCTTTTAAAAATGTAATTTGATAAATTTGTAGGAGAAAAAATATGTTCAATACCC
>NW_013952412.1:1802831-1806436 GCF_001266775.1 Austrofundulus limnaeus | reverse complement strand
TTTTGTTGCCTTTGTAAGGGGTCCTCGGACATAAAATGTTTGAGAACCCCTGCCCTAAGTAAAAATGTGTCATTTTCTTAACATCTACCTGCAAAAATGACTATTTTACTTTCATCCTGTGCTGTTGAACATTTAAACAACTTTAACTGTATTTATATGTCAGACAAATATTTTGTGTCACTTTTTTGACCCCTAGTGGCCAAAAACAGAATAGTCAAAACGATACACTCCTCGTACATTCCAGTTAATTTTTTTTCGTATGATTGTAACTTTTAAAAATTGGGGAAAAAAAGAAAAAAAAAGTGACAAGACTGAATTGTTTCTCCAATCTACGAACATAAATCTGATCCAGGTTGTTTCTAAAGTCAGCTGTTGGTGCAGCTGACCTGAGCTGACCGTGTCCACACATTCCTCAGAAGCAGCTCCGCTCTGCCTGTGTTTGCTTTACGGCCTGTGGAGCGCTTCCAACCACATTAAAGGAGGCTGGGGCTCTAGGATTTACAGCCATTTATGGTATGTGGTTTGGGAGAGAATTGCCTTCACTGCAGATACATCATTGGAAGTGATAACTAGTAGATTGTTCACTCCGTGTACTCTTGTTTGATTAGAAATCTGCCCTCACACACACTGGAACAAATTTACTTCAGCAAAGCTTGAGCTAGTTTTGGCATCCCAAAGATTCAGAAAGGTTTACTTCAAAAGGGTTAATCTAAAAAAAAAAAAAACAACGTCAATAAGGCTGAATTTAGATTTAAAAATGTGCAGAGATAACACATAAAGTTTGCACTGTTTATAGCTTGATTCAAACACCTGCAGGACAAATAAGAGCCCAGATAAAAGACGCAGGAGGAACAAAACGAGCAGCTGATTTATTGGTTTTAAACTCCACACAACCTATTTGGATAAATAGTTTGTTATCCTGAAAGGGAAGTAGGTCGCAGACACTTGGAGGAGTTCCAGAGGACAGAAACTTAAATCAAACATGTTGAAGTTTCTTCAGCCGCTGAGACAGAGCTGTTTATTATTGATCCGAACCAACTGGAGGACCACCCAGCAGTCTGTGTGTCTGTGTGTGTGTGTGTGTGTGTTTACCTGTGGGGCGGGCTTCTTGTCAGGTTTGTTGCTGGTTCGTGCTCCTCTTTTCTTCTGGGAGTTCTGCAAAGACAAAAATGTTCTCATCAGCAACATGTTGTAGCTCCTGGATTCTTGAAAATGAAAACTGATTTAAAAAAATAAAAATAAAAACAGAATGTTAGAAGAGGATCTGCAGCAGATAGGCTGCAACTCTAGAATTATTTTTACTAATTGTTCGTGCTGTGTCAGACTGCGTCCAAAACTCTTGAAAACGTGACAGGGACCTTGTTGTTGTGAGGCAACGATGCTAACCAGCTGCTAAATGATGACAAGAACACACTAAAAATCATAAAAATGTAACACAAGCTGAACAAATGTTACCCTCACAGAGGAGCGAGTCTATTTCTAGGTGATTTTGTGGTGTTTTATTGACATCGGCTGAGTCTCTATTCATGGGTTGCAGCCGACGTGGTTCGTCGGCCGCTTACATCACTGCCCCGCGCCGTAGGCTGTCCCAATTTGTAGGCTCCAACACATGTGGCTGGAAAACCCCCGAAAATGTAGGCTGCTTCTGAGCATCCTATGTGGCCAACAGTATCCCAGAATGCATTGCACTGTCAGCAAATTAAATAGAAAAACAAAGATGGCAAAGTTTTTTTTTAAATTATTTTACGGCAGAGCTTTTTATTTTTTTTGTGACCAAGTTTGGAAATTTATCACGGGTTGAAGAAAGTAAGTTAGTAAGCAACTAAGTAAGCAACTTAGATGAAGAAACTTTTGTTGCAGTGAAATGTTAAATAAAATTCAGTTACAAGTACTGATACTGGAGGTAAACTCAAATTATTAAGGCTTTTTATCTATTTACTTGTAATGTTTTTGTATTAAAACTTAATTTTGTGTAGTTATACCTTGAAAATCAACTGAAGTGATGTGATATAAAATGTATCACCAGAGCTTTACAGTAACTGAGTACATTTACAGTACTTTGTCACAGTACTGTCATTTTACCAAGCCTTTTTTAAAATCATTTCTTTTACTTTGATTTAATTACATTTAAAACTTAAAAATTATACTTTTATTTGTTCACTTTAAAATTTAACACCTAGTTACAAAATTAAATATGTTTGAACTCATTGTGAAAGGAGATGTTTCTGCTCCTCTCTAAAAAATGAAGTGCTGAATTTACTCAACCAAGTCATATCAACTGGTTGTACCAACTGGCTTAATTTACTCAACTTGATTTAGTGGAACAAGTTTGGTTCAGTAAATTTATAGAATGTGTAAAAGTACTTTTACTTTCTTAGTTTCTGTGAACAGTTTTATTACTTTTACTTGAGTATTTTTCTCATCAGTTAAATTTATTTTTACCAGTCATTTTCTGTTAAGGTATTTTTACTTTTACTTAGTTATTGTCTTCAAGTACTTTGCATATCACCATGGTATTGAGACAGTGCTTGGTCATGCAAGCATGCGTCTTCCCTAGACTGGACCGTCTCATTTTTACAGACGTTCATGCAGTCGACACTAGCAACCTACGGCCCACATGGACTGTGGCCTACATCGGCCGCAACCCATGAATTGAGACACGGCCACTATGAAATTAAAACGCCCAACACTAAAGACACAGACATCTATATTTTATCAGTTGTATCAATATATGAACACATCAACCCAAATTACTCAGAAAATCTTTGTGAAATGAACAGCTTTCTTATCAAAAACTTCAATTTTAACCTTTAAATGTTTGTTGAAACTAAAGCAGAGGAGCGTGGCTCTCAGACATGAGACCTGCAAACACCTCCCATCACACTTTCTCCTCCTCCTTCAGGTGAGACCCGGCTGGGCGTCATGGTAACTTTAGTAATTTTAAATCATCTTTAGTTACTCTTCAGGGTGGTGTTCCACAAGGTTCCGTTCTCGGTCCTGTTTAATTTATGTTTATTTGCTTCATTAATACCATCATTCAATGTCTTTTAAAAGTTTATTTTACCATTTATTTGTTTTTGATATTCTAATATTGATTAATTTCAGTTTTCTTACTAAATCCATCTTTAGAGAAATTAATCTTTTCTAAACATCTCTTTTTACAGGTGCAGTTTTCACACTTTCTCCTCCTCCTTCAGGTGAGACCTGGCCGGGCGTCATGGTGATTTTAATCACCACCTGAACCCCGATGAGAAGATGGGATTACAGCCGAGGGCTGAAACGGAGACGCAAACGCACATGCATCAACCCCTGCTCATTGAAACCTGTCAGCCCAGTGGAACAGAACCTCATCAGTCATCGTTCACACCCTACAACCCTGACACCGCCCCCCCAAAATAAATAAATAAATAAATAAATAAATAAATAAATAAATAAATAAAATAACAATCCAGCATTTCAGGACCAGGTCTCACAGGGACTGCTGGTCCTGATGAGGCAGGTGATTCTAGAGAAAATGTCCTGAGAATTTAACAAAACCCAGGTGTACACACAGACACACACACACACACACACACACACACACACACACACACACACACACACAC
>NW_013952412.1:1800465-1802706 GCF_001266775.1 Austrofundulus limnaeus | reverse complement strand
CACACACACACACACACACACACACACACACACACTGCAGTAACCAAGCTCATCGGGCTCAGTCTGTTTCCATGGAAACAAGCTAGTCTCTCTGCAACAGACTATCAACAACAAAGGAAAGAATAAAGATGGAGGAGCTTTGATTAAAACCAATAAAGAACATTTAACATGTCATTTTTTCTTACATATAAATAAAACACCTACATTATTAACTGCAGTGGCTGTTTTGTTTTAATAAATATGAAGATGTTTGGAGCAGGGCGGTCCACAATCTATGGGCTCCAGCTTGAAAAGGACCGCCCCCCCTCGGGTCTTCAACCTGGTTTTTAGGACCCTTCAGGAGGTTTTGGCCTGAGGACCGAAGTTGCAGCCAGAAGACTAAGGAGTCAGCGTTTTTGTAATATATGGAGGGGCCTGTTCTTTAAGAGCTCTGTAAGTCAAGACTAAAATTTAAAAWTCAATTCTGAATTTGACAGGTAGTCAATGTAAAGAGGATAAAACGGGTGTGATGTGTCCTTCAGTTAGTACCTGCTAAAAGCCTCGCTGCAGCCTTCTGTCCCGACTGGAAACGAGTGACTTCAGATTTGTTTAAAAAAAGAGTTACAAAAGTATAAACGAGAAGAGCTAATCGTGCTGCTGGAACTGTTAGACTCTGTGGGTCAGGACTAATATTAGAGTTAGACTCATTTAGGCAGAGCGTTATTACGAAACGAGGAAGTGAAAGAGTGGCCACAGTTACTGCTAATGCCTCTTTTTGTTGCAGAACATGTTTTGGCAAAAGCAGATCCGATTTAATAAAAGGCATCAGTGGATCATGACTTGGCGACAATCAGCAGCCATTTTTATCCTTTTACTTTTGTGCATTTTAGACTTTGTAATTATATTTGTTATATTACATTTTAAATTAATGGTTCCCTTTCAGTCAATTCACTAGGTACAACACATCATGTATGGGAAACCACGCCCCTGCGTGTCCTGGCTGAAGCCACCTCTAATCACGCCTTTAGGCAGGTGACGTGATGACGACAGATGTCAGACTCCGCCTGCACATATATATACTGTCGCATCACTGTCACTCCTTAGTTCTATTGCTCTTCACCTCGCAAGAACACCCACCTCTTCCAACCTAGCTAGTTAGCTGCTGCTAATTAGCTTTGTTTGTTCGAAGGTTCTCGGGTTTAGTTTAACGGCTTTTGTTGGTGTCAGCTGCAGCTGCCTACTGGTAACTGTGTCTGCCCGCGGAGCGCTAACTTTGAGAAACCTTTCTTACCTCGACGAAAGAGAGAATTCTGTGGTTCGGGATGAGCACAAAATTACTCAAGAAGAAGCAGAAGTCTTCAGTTCGCCCCTGTCCCCGTGTTAAACACTGATGTTGGAAACAAAGCAGCCGTGGTTTTGAGAGAGGATATAAACACGCTACTGGCGAAAGGAGCCATACGTGTGGTCCCCTCTTTGGACATAAACAAAGGTTGGTACGGCCGTTATTTTGTCGTTACGAAAAAAGACGGCGGCCTCCGTCCGATTTTAGACCTGAGGATGTTAAACAAGTTTCTACAAACATACAGGTTCAAAATGCTAACAGGCAGCTTCTGCATTCAGTCAGCCCGGGCGACTGGTTTGCGACCGTCGATTTAACAGATGCTTACTTCCATGTAGCGATTCACCCGGACCACAGAAAATTTCTGAGGTTTGCGTTTGAAGGCGTGGCATACGAATACCTGGTGCTACCATTCGGTCTGTCGCTGGCACCCCGCACCTTTTCAAAATGTGTCGAAGCGGCGCTATCTCCTCTCAAGGAGAAAGGAGTTCGCCTGTTAGCGTACCTAGACGACTGGGCTCTGATAGCCAGCTCCAAGGAGCAGGCTACAGAGCATCTGTCTCAGGTCTTGTCGCACATTCAGGCTCTGGGTTTTTCTGTAAATTTTCAGAAAAGCTTATTGACTCCGAGTCAGCAGTTTTCTTTCCTCGGGTTAGAAATATGCTCCCTGTCGGGCAGAGCGCGTCTCTCAGAAAACAGAGCAGCTACGTTAAACCGCTGCCTCACTCGGTTTCAACTGGAACACAAACTGCGTTTTCAGACCATTCTGCAACTGTTAGGCCTGATGGCCTCGATGATCGCAGTAGTTCCACTCGGGCTGCTAAAAATGCGCCGGTTTCAGCGCTGGTCCCGCTCTCACCGTGTGCATTACGTCACCGCCACAGAAAGCTAACGATAACTGCCTCATGCATGAAGGCTCTCAG
>NW_013952412.1:1796087-1799021 GCF_001266775.1 Austrofundulus limnaeus | reverse complement strand
ATGTTTGGCTGGGCAGCAGTGCATCTCTTTTCCACAGGGCCCAATACCCACTGCCCTCTGTTCTTTTCCATAACAGATCAGAACGCCCCACTGGGGGTGGACGCTCTAGCCCACCAGTGGCCCAATGTACTGCTGTATGCATTTCCCCCAGTGGAGATGATACTGCCTGTACTAGAGAGGGTACGCAGACAGGGTCTGTCTCTGATTCTGGTGGCACTCCATTGGTCAACGAAGTCTTGGTACGCCGAAATAATCAGCCTGCTGGCAGCTCAGCCCTGGCAACTTCCTCTTCACCAAGATCTCCTCTCTCAGGCAGGGGGGGAGATATTTCACCCACACCCAGAGTTGTGGAGGCTGCACACCTACCTGCTGAAAGGTCCTGCTTGCTAGCCAGGGGCCTTCCCCCGGCAGTGGTGGCAACTATCCAGAAAGCGAGAGMGCCCTCCACTAGAGGTTTATATACCTACAAGTGGCACGCTATCGAGCAGTGGTGTGAGGTCAGGAACATTGTCCTGTTTCAGTGCTCTATGGTGGATGTTTTAACATTCCTTCAGGAGCTGCTGGATAAAGGTCTGGCTTTTTCCACAATTAAAGTCTACTTGGCAGCTATCTCTGCTTGCCATGTGGGTTTTGATGGAGTTACGCCAGGTGCTCATCCTCTAGCAGTGCGTTTTCTGAAGGAGGTCCGTAGGCTGCGGCCTGTTATTAAACCCAGTATCCCTACCTGGGATCTTACTGTGGTGCTCGAGGCTCTCTGTGACCCSCCTTTTGAGCCCCTGGAGTCTGTGGATTTGAAGTTCCTTTCATTTAAAGTTGTGTTGCTTCTGACACTAACAACTGTTAAACRGGTCGGGGATCTCCATGCTCTGTCTGTGAATCCCTCCTGTATTCAGTTTTCACCTGATGGCTCCAAGGTGGTTCTGCATCCAAACTCAGCGTATCTCCCTAAGGTGATACCTTCTAACTACAGCTCCATGTCTACTGAGCTTTCTAGTTTTTATCCTCCCCCTTTTGCATCTGAGGAACAGAGGAGGTTACATTCTTTGTGTCCTCTACGTGTACTGTGTATTTACATTGATCGCACACAGGAGGTGAGGTCATGTGATCAGCTGTTTGTGTGTGTTTCTAACCCACTCAGGGGCAGGGCTCTGTCCAGACAGAGACTCTCCCACTGGATTGTGGAGGCTATCTCTTTAGCTTACAGTAGCAGGGGTCTCCCAGTCCCATCTGGTGTGAGAGCTCACTCCACTAGGGGTGTAGCAGCATCCTGGGCACTATTTAAAGGGGTACCTGWGAGTGACATCTGTGCTGCGGCCAGTTGGTCTTCACCGCACACGTTTGTTCAATTTTATCGCTTAGATGTGACAGCCCCTGCGGTGGCTCCCTCTGTGCTCTCCACTGGGTCTGAAGTGCTGCACTAGCATGTTATTATGACCCAAGTTTGGTGCTGCTCYGCGGGGCGTTTATATATGTCCCATACATGATGTGTTGTACCGAGTGTATTGACTGAAAGGGAACGTAATGTTGTGCATATAACTACTGTTCCCTGAAGGAAAGGAACGAGGTACAACACATGGTGGCCCCGCTACACAGCTGGGCTCGGTGAAGAGCAGTTACCGAACTAAGGAGTGACTGTGATGGCGACAGTATATATATGTGCAGGCGGAGCCTGACATCTGTCGCCATCACGTCACCTGTCTAAAGGCGTGATTAGAGGTGGCTTCAGCCAGGACACGCAGGGGCGTGGTTTCCCCATACATGATGTGTTATACCTCGTTCCTTTCCTTCAGGGAACAGTAGTTATATTCATAACACTACGCTTTTAATCTGAAAGACTTATGCCCCAAAAAGCTGCAGAAACACAAAACAATAAAAAAAAATTGTCAGTCATGTTTTCTGCAGGCTAGATGTGACTCAGCTGTTTAAACCAGCCGGTAAAGGACATTTTTTATACACAAAACAACACAAGCCTGAACCATAAAATGCTGACCGTGCATGTTAAACGCAGAATTAAAAGTAAGAAGCCTTTAAACATCTTGCAGGTTTGAGAGGAAATGCTGGTGTTGATTTAGAGGAAAAATTGTTGCTTAAAGTTGTAAAATTAGGTTTGACAAAAGTCTTGCTTTTTTTTTACATTGATAAACAAAAATTAATGAAATCACAATAAAAATGTGAACAAATGTACCTAAAACAGATGAGATGTTTTCTTGAAGTCAAACAACTAATGTACACATCTATCCTAAAGGAAATGTTCATTATTTATAAGGCAGAAGCCCCACAGTGTGAGCAGCTCTCATGTTCCTGCAGGTCTACAGTTACCTTCAGGGTTGGATAACAAGTTGACTTTTATGCTGTTGGATATGTTATTTACACAGCTTTAGACTCTCTTACCAAACATTTCAGGCGGAACAAAAGATCTCTTTGGATTTATTTTATAAAGCATCAATAGATTATAATAGAGACGCTGCAAGAAGAACTGCAAACACTGTAAGAAAAACAGAACAGACTCTGAAACTGAATCTATGGACGGACAGGAGGAGCTGAGGAAAAGATCTGATGCCTTCTTTCTTGTCCCTGAACTGAACCTGATCTGCAGCTCGACCAGCCGTGACACTCTGCAGGCTGCAGAGCGAAAAACGTCAAACACACCGAGAGGCCTGATAAAACCTGGCAGAGAGCCGTTAGGAGGGGGAGGGGGCGGAGTGGAAGGAGGACACTGACAAATGTTGACAAAAGTGGTCCGAGGGGAACAGAACCTCCTGAAACTGACAGAAACTCCGGGTACAGATAGCAGAGAATGGACTCCTGCAAGGTTCTGATGCTCCAAACTAGAGGTTCATGCATCCAGAGAGGGTGCAGGCTTCACAACACACACACACACACACACACACACGCACACACGCACACACACACGCACACACGCACACACACACG
>NW_013952412.1:1778312-1795925 GCF_001266775.1 Austrofundulus limnaeus | reverse complement strand
GAACAAAGATTCATCACAATGCGACCCACAATCGGTTGCATAACCAGTGTGTGTGTGTGTGTGTGTGTGTGTGTGTGTGTGTGTGTGTGTGTGTGCGCGCGCGCAATATAAAACTGGATGGTAGCAGAAAGAAATGGTTGATTGACGGAGCAGAGGGAGGGAGATATCTACACCATGTGGTGCGAAACAAAGCAGCTTCCACTCATCCTGAAACAAACTAATTATTATATGATGGGGATGAATCACGTTTGCTTGTCTCTCTGTTTTGGGTAGAAATTAGCTTGTAATATAAAACAAATGTAGCTGATAAATAAAGCTTTCTCCTGCCCACATCCCGCCCTCACATTTGTTAGAAAAACGTAACGTGTGCTATGTGGCGTCCTGGCGTCACGTGTATTCGAGGTCGCGACCATTCAGCAGATCTCTGCAGATGTTTGCAGACGGGGCGGAGAGGATCAGAGAGGATCAGAGAGGAGCCGACAGGACCAGCGTGTCCTCCCAAAGCTCCGGTCTGCTCAGCTCGTTGCTCTAAACTCACACTGTTTCTGCACAACTACACAGAAACACACACATTTTATTAAAGGATTAAGACACCAAAAGCTGGGGTGAGAGACAATCAGCCAATCTGCTGCCAGTCCTCGATGTTTGCTTTGAATGAGAAACAGCGATGGAATTAATACAACCTGTTTCTTTACTGCTTCATAAACACACCAACCAGGAGCCGTGTGAATGCTGAGTCGGCATTTACTCTGTTTTTACTTCTGTGTGTGTTTTGTTTAACTTTGTGCTATTTTAGGGATTTGTCCATCAAAAAATGTTCAGCTCATTCTGGGGATACTTGCTCTGACTTGTAGCTTTTATACTTGTCAACGAAGAAATCTGTTTGCTAATATTTCCTCGCAGAAAAACACAGAGACGTCTGAAACGGCTTCAAAAGCAGTGCTCTCTTTTTAATCTGCTTCTCTTTTCTTCTGGCAAGCATTTTGCTACTTTGAGCTGTTAGATAGTGTTTTAATTATTTTAGCTTTTACCCAGGGTTCAACAATTTTTTTCAGCTTTTAATAAGCCTTTTGCTTCCTTTAGGTTTTAGCAACAGTTCTGCTACTGTTAGCTAGCCATTTCCTACTTTTAGACTTTAGCCAGCCTTTTGCAACTTTTATCTTCTAATAAGCCTTTTGCCACTTTTAGATTTTAGGTCCTGCATTGCCTTTTTTTTAGCTTTTACCTAAACATGAATTATACCTTTGTTGATGAGTCCAGTTTATTAGAATTGGAAAAACAGCAGCTACCGACAAAAAGAAATTTACTTTGAACATGGAAAACAAACAGAAACTGCCCCTCTAACATTTAGAAAAGCACATACATCTTTGAGAAAAGAAGAGACCTTGGGGACATTTTTTACTGTTGTTGTCTTTATTTATGGCTTCTCACTTCACCTGAAATGAATAATCCTGTCAAACATTTCTGTTATTCAGCAGGTTTAATGAAAAAAAAAACCCACATTATGCAACGATTAAATTATCCTTTCCTGATCGACCAAATGATGCTGAATTCTGGTGGGTGGTCTTGCGAGACACAACTAGAAAAGGAAACTTTTTGTCCAATAATTGTTGTTAATGTAAAGCAACACTTAACGACTGGTGTTTGCAACAGCTTCATGGTACATGAATGATGTAACGAAGCAGTAATGCGGTTCAGATTACATCCGCTGTGCGCTAAAGCCAACACACTGAATGGACAATTAGCATCTCATTAGCATAGCATTAGCACAGCAACAAAGAGTCCCAGGGTAGACGGGATGGATGGGATATCCTGCATCCTACCCCCAGATTAGATTGAATAAAACAGCCTTTTTCTTCTGTTTTCACAATCTCCCTGAACTAGGTGAGGTATAAATAAAGAGAATAAAGTCAGAGAACCGCTTCCAAAAGAGCCTTTCTTTGTTATCAGAGCGGCTCACTTCCAGCCTCCTCCATCGGAGAAAACGGCGTATGTACGTCTGCCAGTAAGTGTGTGTTTGTCTCCAGAGTCTGTGCTCGTTAAGGCAGTGTGTTACTGGGTCACCTTGAGCCAAAGAACAGCCTTCAAATATGGCCCGAGTGCTTTATGATCTGAATTATTCATCCAGTCGGAGGTGCTCGTCAGTGTTCAGCAGCAACAAGAGTCTGCAGGATCGTTAAATGTGTTGATGGAAGAAATTCAGCCTAGAAAAAGTATTTTGCTGGACTATGAACAAAGAAAAGACAAGTTATAGAGGAGGAATGCTGTGAGTCTGGTTTGGGCGGGAGAAAACATCAAACCAGAACCACCTGCTTCTTTCAATCGTTTGTCTTCTGGGTCTTAAAGCCCCCAACTTTAAATTAAGCAACATTTTGGTGAGGCGGTAGCTGAGCATCAGCCAGAGCACATATGCTTTCACACTGTGAAAAGGTTTTGTTCAAAAGTTTGGCAACAACTGCTAGAGACAACACAAAAATGATTCTAACAGTCAAGTTTCACAGATATTGAGTCTGATGGGGTAGTAGCTGAGAATCCTTCACAACGCATAATCTGAGTGTGACATTTTTTAATTGTTCAGAACAGCATGAAATCAAGAAAACTGCAACAGAAAATTCACTTTTATTCAGGGGTGCATTGGTTGCAGTTTTGTGGCTGATCACTGATCACGATCTTCAACAAGTCTGGCGGATGTTATAAGGTCACAATACAGCTTTAATGTTCCAATATTATCTTTAGGGATGTCCCTATCAGATATTAACATCGGTCCAATATTAGCCAAAAATTGAATATTGGATTAAATCTACCTGCATCTAAAATCACCAATATAATTTTATTATTATTATTATTAAACCAGACAAGTCCCATTGAGATCCCAGATCTCTTTTTCAAGGGAGGCCTGGGCCTGAAGGCAACCTATTGTACATGTTTTGGGGTGCGGGGGAAACCGGAGTACCCGGAGAAAACCCACGCAAGCACGTGGAGAACATGAAAACTCCGCACAGAGAGACCCCAGGTCCGAACCGGGTCTCAAACCCACGACCTTCTTGCTGTGGGGCATCGGTGCTAACCACTGAGCCGTCGTGCCGCCCCATAATCACTCCGATACAAGCAAGTCCATGCCAGTGGTCCGCTCAGGATTTCTGTCCAGCAGCACACATACCTACTGTTGTTGACCATTGTTTACCGTTTGAGCTGATCAAAACTTTTTAAGATTCCAAACTACAAAAAAGGTAATAAAAGCATGTCTTGATATTGTATCGGGTTGATATCGGTATCGGCCAATGCCCGAGGCAGCAATATCGTATCGGAAATGAAAAAGTTGCGTCGGGACAACCCTGTCTATTTTATAATAAAACATTGCACAATACCCTTGAAACAAAACAAACTTGTTTTACTGGACATGAGGTAGTGCTTGCAGCAGAGGAAAAGAGGAACGGTGGGTGATTTTCAGACCTTTGCAGAGGAAGGTAAGATCGGTCGGCTTCCGATGCCCGATCACCCAAAATTAAGGAAATCGGGGCAGACAGATCATCCGGACCCTGCATTTATTAAAACTGTCAAGTAAAGCCTGAAGCTGTGATAACTGATGACTTTCTCTCTATCTATAAAACTGTCAACAGTGAGCACAAAATGAAAACATATGACTTATTTTAATTAATATCTGATTGCCTCGCCTCCTCCACCCTCAGAGAAACACACCCCGCCAGCCGAGGATCAATTTACATCCCCGCGCTCCCCGATAAACGCATCAGCAACCACGGGCCTCACTACGTTGCCTTGACGACAGCTTCCGCAGCCGGTCGCCAAAGCTCCCCGTTGGCAGCGCGTTAATGAAACGAACGAAACAGGAAGAGGAGGAGGGGAAGGAGGGAGGGAGGATGAATGATGAGAGGATGGGGAGGAGTGGAGAAAGCGGGAAGGAGGGATGAAAGAAGACAGGACGAGTGGACTCTTCTGGACAGTCTCACTATTTTCAAAGCACAAATCAAAGCGTGAGTCTCATGAAATCAGTGCAGTTTCTCCTTTGAGTTCAGTAATCTATCCATCCGTTATCTTTAACCTCTTCTGGGTTCAATACGTTAAACCTGATTTACATAATTAAGGAATGATAGTAAACAGAGAATTGCCGTTATGAATCATGTTGGAAACATAAACTGAGACGTGAAGATAAATTGTAAACAGAGAACTGAAGACTGAGAAGAAAATGAGAAAAAGATTACAAAGACATTATGGTTTTACTCTAAACTGTAACACTGCAGCTGCAATTACAGCATATTCCAGGTTGTGAAGGGTTTTACCACCACAGATCTTTTATAATCACTGGCATTTTTTTCCAGTTATCCTCCATTTTTCTTGATGCAGGAAAACAAAAGCAATATTCTCTTGCACGTATTTGGATGTAATGTTAGACCACTAGCTCCACTTCAGTCCAGTGTGAAGTTATTAGAATCATATGTTTAATATCATTATGACCAAACATCACTGTGGTGTTTCGATCTATCCTTTCTGTTTGTGCCAAATCACACCATCTTGTTCATTCAACAACTTTTATTAGGAAGAAACCCCAAATACAAAACAAACAAAAATAATCCAGATCATCACTTTTTTATTGTTCATCAGCTAGCAGTGGATTTGGAAGAAATCCATTTTGCCACTCAGTTGGGGTCCCATCAATTCAGCAAGAGCTCCTGCAGTTTAGTCCTCGTATTCCCACCTGAACTGTTTGGTCCGATTTAATCGAACTCTAGTTCGTTTGCCTGGAAAGTCCGGTTCGTTTGTGGAGGTGTGAATACGTAATCGAACTCTGATTCGGACCAAAAAAAAGCGAACTCTGGTCCACCTGAAAACCTAGGTCTCGGTCCGATTGAAACGAACTCTGGTGCGGTTCGATTGCATGTGTGAACGCTAAGCGGACCTGAGACCGCTCCTAAAGCAGGAAGCGGACTATACCGCATGACGTTCTGAGTAATAACAGTAATAAATTTACTTATATGCTGTAAATACCTCACTGGACGACTGTATAAGGTGGACATCATGACTGTGGAGCTGGACGCACTCCTACTCGATTAACACGGAGCTTCCTCAGCCGCCTTGTGTGCAAAACAACATTCTCTGTGGTTCCGCCTCATCTTCCTCTCATGCTGAGCTCATTGGTGAAGACTATTTGTTTAGCACATTCGCCAAAAACAAAAAATAAACCCTTTTACCGCTAAAATGTAACGTTACTATTGTTTGTTTACGTTTTGTGAAAAAGGAAGCCGCGCTCCATGTCTTCTTCTGAGGTTTTCATGTTGATTCCTTTAGTGGTTCTTTGTGCAGCGCCCCCACAGGTGAGGGCGGGATCAGGTTGTTCAGTTCGGTTGAGAAAATGCAGTGTGAATTCAAACCGTACCAACAGAAAATGTAAACAAAGCTTGCAGTGTTGGTCCCCAATCGAACTGAGTCTACCGGACTATCAGGTGTGAATACAACCGGCTGTTCAGTGGTTATATTTCTCATATACAGAGTTGTAAAGTAACTAAGTACAAATACTTTGTTACTGTACTTAAGTAGAATTTTTGGGTATCTGTACTTTACTTGAGTAATTATTTTTCAGCCTACTTTTTACTTCTACTTGTATTTTCATACAATTATCTATAATTTCTACTCGTTACATTTTAAAAAAGGCAAGAAGTAGAAAGTCGTTACTTTTATTTCATTTTTGCTTGTTTTCATTCCAGCTTATTGTAAAAAAACAAATATCCATATAAATTGTGCCTCCTAGATAGAGTGAATTTAATTGTGGTTTAATGAGAAGTATACAATTATAAGTATACAATTTTATATACAAGTATATAAAATTCTGATACCGTCTTTGTTTGTACACAAACAAATCATGTCACACTCCAGCAGGACATAATCATTAAAATAAAAGGACTGAACTTAAAAAGTATTAGTATTCCAGGTATTATATTATTGCATTTGGCCGCAGCACTCAGATTGATTTTTATTTTGTGGAAAAAGGTTTCGGCAGCCTTGATATATGTGTATAAACTGAAACAGATATCATCTTAAATTTAACATAAATTAAACATTATTTTAATACGACAGCCATTTCTGCATATTTTGGGGAGGTCACCTCCTAATAAATGTCATTACAGAAAATCTATGTAACTACTCATTTTAAATCAATACTTTTACTTTTAAAACTTAAGTACAAAAAATATCAGATACTTTAAGACTTTTACTCAAGTAATATTTCTAAAGGAGACTTTAACTTTTACCAACGTAATTTTTTGGTAAGATACTTGTACTTTTTAAGTATCACTTTGTTGTACTTTATACAACACTGCTCATATATGAAGATAATTTATTGATTAATTGCTTATGGTTGCTATGTCAAATGTTTTACTCTGTTATAATCATGGATGACAAGATGCATAAAAGAAAGGTGAGCTGGAGAAACACATACTTTTGGTACACCTAATATGTAAAATAAAAGTGTCTGTGAGCTGTAATTAAATTTCTCGTCTTACGAAGTCAAACAAATTCAGATTTTCCTGTTCGACGTGTTTAAGAAAAGCAGCTCAGGCGTCACACTGCAATATAAAAAAACATTCATCATCCCACCCCTAACTTCATTTTGTTGCTCGCAGGCTGCGGAGCTGCCAAGAACTGTCACCTCAGAGTCACAGTGAGAAACCATACGTGAAGACAAACACACACACACACACACTCCTCCGCTGACACACAGGGTCTCCATCTGGTTAATGTGAGTGATGGTGGATGTCCCAGAGAACCAGAAACAGACCCCTGTTATACCCCTATAAATTGAGTGAATTATGTGCCGTTTACAGTTCTCTGTTCTCCATCTGCAGTCGCTCTGAGTCCGACTGATGGTTTCTGACAGGAAGCAGCTTCTAATGAGGAAAAACCTGAACCTTCTCTTCTTAAAGCTGCTGACATTGGACTGAGTCATAGAGTCAAAGTTCTGGTGACAGAAGAAAGATCAAAGGACGGAAGGATACATGTTACATAAGTTTGCGAATGTTAGATCCAGATAGTTAAAAAACAAACAAACAAAAAAACTAACAACACCTAAACTAAGCCATAAAAATGAATCTTGTGCATTTCCTATGCTTGATTTCTTAGTATGAAACCATTTAGACAACAACCACAAATTAAGTCACATAATCTGTTTTTTTTTTTTTTTACAGATCCCTCTCCACATGGGGTAACACTTGTGAACGGTGCAGTTCAGACACACAAACACACGTATGACCTCCTTATGGCATCTGGCAATTTGAAACGTGCAATTCACAAATTTAATTAGTGGAGATTTCTTGTCACACGAGGTTTCACACCTGACAAACACACATGTCAGCAGTGGTAGCTGGCTGTGTGTCAGACCACTGAACGTGGAAGTGGAAGACAGTGAAACGGAGCGAGGATGACAGGTCGACTCAGTTCTTCGGTAATTGGCAACGTGAACTGCTTCAGTTGTGTGTGTGTGTGTGTGTGTGTGCACGTGCGTGTGTGTGTTAGCCTTTTTGAAGCACATTCAGTTGTGAATAAAAGGCTGCTGGATAAACAAAAGCTCCAAAGATTACAGTACTACAACAATGTCAAACATTGTGCCAACAACCACAAACAGATCACTCGTCAGGTCAAATATTACAGTAAAAGCTTTTTATATAAAGTGGAAAAACCTGAGTTTAAAGGGCCAGGATTCAATGAAAGAACACATATCAACCCCCATCACCCCCATCTTTTATAGCAGAGACTTAGATGAAGATTAACTCATGCTGAGAGATTATGAAGTTGTAGCCAATTTGGTCAAACATTTATGGAAGCCGAGAGCGGACGGTTTTCGCAGATAATTTTTTTCCCCATGGTTTTCTCATATGTCATTATCATGAGAAAAACGACATTTTGAGTCATTATCATGAAATATTGATGGGCGTTTTCTCGAGATAACAAGATAAATATGTCATTATCAAGGAATAACAATGAGCATTTTCTCGAGATAACAAGATAATTTTCCATCAGAAAATTAGCTCATTATCTCGAGAAAATGCTCATCATCATTAGGGCTGCCACGATTATTCGATTAATCGACGACTAATTGATTATTAAAATAATCGATGACTAATTTAATAATCGATTAATCGTTTTCTTCTTGTTTTGTTGTTCTTTACTTTGTTTTTCTCTCCAAACTGCTTTGACACCTTCCACTGCCACATCTACCTTTCTGTCCTTGACACACATGCACAGTAGTGGTAACTGGGGTAGGCCGTGGACGTCACAAGACATTATACAGACAGGCTCTGGTATCATGGCTACCTGACAACAGAGCTCAAAGTGTGGGATCATTTTAAGAAAATGAAAGAGAAACCTGTGTAATATCTGCAGAGCAGAACTTACCTTCCACAGCAATTATTTTTAGTTAGCATATAGCTAAAATCTAACCATGGTTATATAATAGCAGCTGCATTCTGACGTGATAAGCTGTATGTTTTATATTCAATTAACGTATGATCTGATTAGTCGACTAATCGAATAAATAATCGGTGATTAATCGATTATTAAAATAATCGTTTGTGGCAGCCCTAATCATTATATAGAAAACCATGGGGAAAAACTTGTCCGTGGAAAACGTCCGCTTTCGGCTTCTGTAAACGTTGAATAAAATACAGTTAAAACTTGTTCATTGGTTCATGGAATGGTTTGTTGATTATCAGTCACACGTCCACAAAACCGCACCCACAGAAACGAGCATAAACAACATCGCTCTGCCTTCGTTTCCCCGCGGTGTGCAATAAATATTATTTTCATGGGGGTGTTCTTAATTGATTTTAAAAGTACCAAAGCAGATGGCCGCAGTGTGCATCATCAAAGGGGATCTTGTCGGCCAGTTTGATCTGCCTGACAGCAGAAAGACGCCTGGTTCTGACAGGCATGAAGGGCTCGTGGTGACCTTTAGGTGTGTCTGACAGTTCAAACACAGACGCAAAATTCAACACGTTCACCACAGGCAGACATTTAATCTTCAAAAGCATGGTTAAACCTCATCTTGCTATTTTGCACACATCTATGATTTGTTATGTGTCAGAGTTAAAAGAGATGTTAGGTATCCCGTCATGTTTTATATCTGAATTGTAATATTATGTACACCACGTATTGTTACTCCAATATCAGTGTAGATTAAAGTAATTTGGATGACTTCTAGGTTTTAACTGCACCTTAGATCAGTGTTTCCCAAAGTTGGGGTCGGGACCCAAAAAGGGGTCCCGAAACATCAAGGTGGGGTCCTGAAAAGATTTTCTGAATTAATTACATTTTTGCCTTAGTTGTTACAAAGGAGTGAAGTTAGTATATTTAAAATGGATAAGTGTAGTATAAAAATATTGTTACTATGCCCATGTTTTGTTGACCTGATACAAATGTTTATCATCCAAAAATAGTTGGGGGCACAGGTCTCTGGTGCTGTGATTTTGTGGGTCAAAAGCTGAAAAGTTTGGGAACCACTGCACTTTGGTTCCCAAAGTTGGTCTTGGGACCCAATTATGGGTCATGAAGCACCTTGGATAATCTCCAGAAATCAATTTAAAGGGTAATAAAATAACTGATGATGTAACATTTTCCCTAAAATTATTACAAAAACACAAAATAAGTAAAAATAAGTATCTATATTTGTGTATAAGCTGTTTAGATTGTCAAAAGCCTGTGTTTTTAGGGTTATTAACGAAGTTCGTGTACTCAGACCAGTAATATTTGGGGTCACAAGTTTTTGCCATGGATATTTTGTGGGTCAGAAGATAAAAAGTTTGGGAACCACTGCCTTAGATTATAAAGCACACAAGCTTACAAGTGTTACGATGACAAAACAGAAACAGAAGTGATGGAAATGTGGGCTCACCTCAGCTGATGTTGTAATATTCAATATTATAATCCAGTGCTTCTCTGCTGTCATGCTGTCCTAATCTCTTCTCAGAAGTGTCAGAGATTTCCTGTTTGTCACTTGATGTTAAACACACAACTTGTCTGTGAGCTTCACTATTTATTCCCTCCATCTTCCTTTTCATCTCTTCTTCCATCTGAGTCCAGTAATCCTGGCAATCAGCTGCTGTAACAGGAAATCAAACAGGATATGACGGGGCTGATCGGTGCCTTAACCTCACTTTTAGAGCGACGGGGGACGATTGTCTCGTTACCCCCCAAAAATAAGCCATGCTCAAGTTAATCAGTTGCTAAAGTGACTCAGACAGATGCTATACTGGCACATAACCACACACAAGCAAACATAGGCTTTCCGCTAGCTTCGTGTAAAGGATTGAGCTACAGTAAATGTGGTTTTAAAAGGCCATCTTATCGACCCACAGCATGGTGAGGTTATTACACCGAATAGGACGTGCTAATGGACAAGGCTGCTGATAGCAGAGGACGACCACATGGTGTTGATTTTATTATGTGGTTGTTGCTGTCTGCAAAACAGACTTACAGCTTAATCTAAATGAACGGAAGTAAAAGAAAGACATTGAGAAGAAACTAAATATCAAAATAACAACGATTTATATTGCCAAAAAGTCCGGTACAGACAAAAATAAATGTCTATTTTTGGCTGATTGCCATGTTTTTCATTTTAAGTGATTGAAAAACACTAAAAAATTCTAAACACATATTCAGTCTTGCACAACAGGAGGGTTAAAACCAGACCACCTCGCTCACTTGTTCCATGTACAAAGCTGAGTGCCTTTTCTGTTGTAATTCATTACTCGGCTGAAGGCTGTAGCACAAACTCAAACCCTTGAGAGGAAAACACACAATAATACACATACACACACACAACGAGTAAGCCGCTTGGTTTTTCTCCACCACTCTGGGATCAACAAGATATTCTTTTTTTTTTACCTCAATCTTACAGAATAACACAAATTTGTGTTATTATAACCCTTAAAAGTTGCTGAAGAAACCTCCAAAGTGCACTAAGATAACTAAGATAGGGAAAGTTCTTTTTTTTTCTATTTTAAATTTATCTTATTGTTTACACGTCTGTGTTGCTCTGTTGTTTTATTCATTTGGCTGAATTGTGAAGCACTTTGGTCAACTTTTGTTGTTTTATGTGCTATCATGCTCCATGAAGTTTTAGCAGTTTTAGAAGATCGAGCTCCCACGGAGATTTTCTGCTAACTTTTTACATTTCCATACATCCACTGCAGCCTGAAAATGCAGATGTCTGCAGTATTCACTCTGGACCTCCAGCAGGGTTTATCCACCCACCTCCCAGTAACATTTCCAAAAGATCAGCAGGTGAGTCGATGTGCGAACATGGCAACAAATCTTTCAGAGCTGCTGCTGCAAAAAAGAACTTTGACAGTGCATATGGCTGATAAACTGTTCTTTCGATACACTCTTTCCTGCTGAGTTATGCTGCTATTTAATACATTGGATATGCTCTGATTCATGGAGCAACACTATCAAGAAGCTTAATTACCCATTTGCAACATTTAAATGGAGTGTTGTTTTGTCTTCAGTAAATTACAGTTTGCTGTGATAAGTAACTACTAAAGTCCAAACCAAACCCATTCTTTAAAAACAAAACATCTGCTGTTCTTGTGCACCAGAAATGGTTCAGCCAAATTTATTTGACGTGCTAGTGAAATATTTTCGTTTGGAAATTGGTGACTTCTTGCTAAGTTTATAAACACTGCTGCTAAGCTAATGTCAATGCTAAGTTGTTGTTAGCTATTCTTAAAAGTCATACAAAAAAAAACATTGTTTTGACTAAATGAAAGCTGATTTTAATGTTGAAATGACTGGTTTGGTAGAAACTCAGAGCATAAAAGACTTATCACTCATCCATTCTAAAGTTATTTTCATTCATTGATATATATTAATGTTTTCATTATTACCTTCCGAGCTAACTGAGCTAACTAAGATAACTGAGGATTTGCTAGCTCATTAGCTTAGCCCCGAAAAGCAGAAAAGTAACCATGTATTTGTAGCCTGGTTAACACCAGACCCTGTCCTTCACTTTGCTTCGTCCAAGGGTCTGGACTTGCACAGAGAAGTGATTCTTGCAGGAGGCGTGGCCTCTGCTGATGTTTAAAATGATTGGATCAGTTGGCTGCGACGTATGTCACTGTGACGGAGGCTAAGCTTAGAAGCTAACCGGAAATCGCATGTGCTGTAAACAACCCTACTGAGAGGAGAGAAGTACCGAGCCAAACAAGACGACTGTAAATGAGAGCTGCTGCTTTGTCAGACATATTTATTTTAATTTGGAAGCCTTATCAACACGGACTGACTTCATTCACTTCCTCCACTGCCGTATGCTAAAATAACTAGCAGACACTGCGCAGAAAATCGACGTCATTCAAAACTCCTCCTTCTGTTTGCTGATTGGCCCAGGTAAAATAAACTACAAGCAGACACTGTGCAGAAAATTGACGTTCTGTTCTCTGATTGGCCCGGCTAAAAATCTGCCAGCGAAATCCTTGTCAGTGAGAGAAGTCCCAGACGGAGCAGTGAAGGGAAACTAGAATTGAGCGGAGCTACGTAAGGGCCAGGCTAATGTATTTGTAAAGCTTTTGAAATTTTTGCAAAAACCAAAAAAATATTGTTATTGTTACATATTAACATTAGCTCACATTTGTTGGGGAAAGTTTTGTAAATAACAGATAAAGAACGGAAAAAAATTGGTGTGTTTATGTAGCCAAGCTAACAAACAAACTCCTGCTTTAGACTTTCATGTAGGCCAACGCATTCTCATGCCCCCCGCGTCAACATATTGACGCTTGGTCAGGTAGCCGTCTGCGTCAACTTTCGGACGTGCCAGGTAGCCCCCGCACGTCCGTTCTTTACGAGATGAGGCGGAGAAGGACGAGCGCGTTGTCATATTTTTTTACAAGTGTAGGAAATGCGTGAAACTAACCGTCCCAGACGCTAAATTTAACTTCTATTAGCCTTTTACAGCCTATCCCTGACCACAGACCCTAAAATTAACCATTAACCCTGATCCCTCATATTAACCATTTTTTTAAATGTAGAGAATTTGCGAGAACCATCCCAGAGCCTAAATTTAACCTACTGTATATTAGCTACTGTATATACAGCCTATCCCTGACTCCAGTATCTCAAATTAACCTTTAATCCTGATCCCTCACGTTAACCTCAGACCTCCGACTCAAATACCCCTAAGTGACGCAACCCGGAAAAGCTGCGGGTGGCAAGGAAGGACGCGTGGGGGGTACCCGACGCATCAAAACTGGACGCAGACAGTCCCTGCCCAAGCGTCAATATGTTGACGAGTCCAACATGAGAATGTGTTATATCGGCTGCTATTTGCTGGCTTTCACAGAAACGTAAAAGTTATTAGAAACTAGGCAAATAAGTGAAACCCCTTAAACAGGTTTGCACAAGTCACCAGCAGCTGTGGACACTTGTTTTTTTTTTTTTTTATCATAATCACGAAAGGTTTAAGTCCAAGCTTGTTTTACTGCTGTGGGTGACGTTTGTGCTAATTATGAGAAAGCCTATTTAAAGGAGCCTGTGTGTGAAGTAGGCCAGCAGGATATTTAAAATCAGCATGAGCTAATTAATAGGTGGGTGAGTCATTATTTTTCTAAAGAGCCTGTTTGTTAGTTTTTTTACATGTGCATTTATGCACAACCGCCTCTTTTTTTTAACGAGCGTTTGTAACGGCGAGAACCTTGTTAAGATGGTGAAAATGCTTTTCTGCTGAAAGAGAAAAAGATAAAAAGATTTTTGATCTTTAACAGAATGAATGGTGGTCATTTAAGCCGAGCTGGTTTGGTTTTGTGCATCACAGCAATTTCAGTCTGTCAAGTGTTTGCGCTAATAGCTCATCCAAAAAACAAACACGTTCGGCTGAATTCAAAAAGCCAGGAGGGATGTTTTACAGCCAAAGAGAAGGAAGCTTCAGTAAACTCAACTATCAGTCAAAGGTTTTGGTTTACATTGGCAGATAGAAAAGGTATATTTGCTGGCAAATTGCACAAATTCAAAAGGTTTAAGTTGTTTTAAGTCCAGTCCAGGGATCCAAAAAGTTGGTGTCGGTAAAGTGCATCCACTAAACTAAACTACAAACAGAAAATTTCCAACTAAATCGTCTCTATTGGCTAATTTCCTTAATGTAAGGTGTCCATGGTTCAATAAGCTTGCTTCACTTTCAATAAATTCTGTATTTATCTTTTACAGAACTGGTTGTTTGGGACATTGTCGACAACCTTCACATGTAAATGAAGTCTCTATGACGTAAAGCCCCACACTGTGGTCATGGTCTCCTGGTAATTCTGTGTCCTCCACCACAAAAGGACAAAGATAAATTGTACTGTATGGTACAGAGTTATTAACTCCTTTGAGCATGTCAGCACTCCACACCCTCCCCTCTGCTCTTTTTATATAAAACAGTTATAAATTTCAACATACTTCTGTCTTTTCGTTTTCCACTCCCCAACCCCCACTCCATGCATTTATCTGCTCTCTTTTTTTATCTCTGTTTTTCACTCAAATCCTTTTAATTTCACGGCACTACTTTCTGACCCTTTTTACCTCGCCTCACCTTTGATTTTGTCTCTGTTCATTCAGATTGGTCTGGTTCTTAACTTTAGATGAAATATATGTCAAAAAAATGTAAGAAACAAATAATCTGAGAGAAGAAAATTAGGTTCAACAATGTTCATTTGTACCTGGAAGGAAATAACTTTTTTTTTAAGTTTACAAAACTCTGCAAACTTTGTTTTATCCCAGTTAGTGTTGCTGGGGTATGTAATGATTCAAAAGATGCCAATAATAACTTTGGTTCCTCTTTTTTTTTGTGGTTCCTGTTTGGTTTTCCTCATTCAGTTTTAAATTGTAAAGAAAAAGAGGGTGTATAAATCAGAAAATTAGACCAGGACTTTAGAATTCAATAAGCTGTTAAAAGAGTCTGAATGTTGCTTCTGGTTTCATCTCGTTTTTGAAAACACCGGATACAAACACAAGAACTAATTGCGTGAGTTGTAATTGAATCTGAGTTTGTGCCAATGCACACACAAAACCCCCTTTTAAACTTTATTCACTCAAATAGCTAACATTCAGCTGTTTACGTAAATCTAAAAAGTTTGAAAATATTATCGTGAACCTTTTTTTTACTCTTTTTCTAACAGGCAAAATTTTTGATGGGAAATAAGATATTAAAAACCTCAAAAGGTTGATTATTTTACAAGTATAGCATACGGGACATTTGGTGCCCAGAGTCCAGACTAAACAGTGAAAATCAGAAAGCGTTGCAGGAATATAATGCAAATGTGCCACCTGTAAATTAATATCTAAACGAGCTGCAGCATCAAGCTCTAAAAATGCTTGCCTGATACCGTTTCTGAAACATCTGTTCTTCCCTCAGATAAAAACTGCTACGTTAGGACATACGGGCCAAGTAAATGTATTTTTCCCCCCATTCTTTTCATTATTTTTTCCCTTCCTTTCCCCCGACAGCTGACTCTCAACACAAGGACCCTTTACGTCCCTTTTCTCCTCGGGCCTGTTGAACAATCAGTTCTTCCATCAGCACCGCCTCAGCCGTCACATAACAATCCCTCTGTTTCTGTCTCTTTCGGCCACTCAGTCAGTGTGATTTCATCTTGGCTTCTCTTCCCTACATTAGGCCAGCTCCAGAGACCCACAGCTCTAGTCTGGCCCATTAACCAATCGGCGATTGTTTCAGAGCTGGACTGCTTCTCCCACAGAAATGAACTAAAAACTGGGCCTGAAATCTGACTTACGTTTTCAAGTCTTTTAAGACGTTTTGACAGCTAAGAGGCGTTCAGTCCAGACTACAGCTGGCACGGTTGATCCGGGACCTAAATCAGGTTTAAGACGGTGATAAATGTGTCTGAATTTTATCAGTATCGATCAAGGTTTGTGTAAAGACACCCTGGAGGCGCACAGACGCACACAAAGGAGGAGACTTAAACTCCTCTGTCAGGTCCGGACTAAAACGATGAGTGTTGTCACCTGATGCATGATCCGAGCATAAAGGCTTGTCATCACTTATCCAGATAGTGTGATGACTGAAAACAATCAAAGAAGGTCGACTCCAAATAAAAAATGATGTCGACGACAGCAGGTTTTTTCCACAGAGCTGCTGAAACTCACATTATACCTCCTGTGACTTTAAAAGCACCTCTCTAACAATGAACAATCAGATTTTCTGGCACAGAGCCCCCCCCTTCCAAAACGCATAACACCGGCAGTGTAGTCCTGGCAACGGCACCGCCAACAGACTAGCATCAGTTCCAGCTCCTCGCTTTCCACGTCTCCACTTCCACATCACAACAAGAGTCGGCAGCGTGGTGATGATGTCACCCCTCCCATCGCTGCGGCGCCAGGAAGAGGAGACGAGGAGGAGAGAAAGGCAGTAAAAAAAAAAAAAAAACAAGGGAGGAGGGGAAAGACAGATGAAGAGAAAAAAGTGAACAAAGAGGAGAGGAAATGGGACGGCAAAGAGGAGGGTCCGAGAAACGCAGCGGTGAGAGACGAACCCAAACAGACACACACTCACTGTAAAGTCTGCAGCCACACGTGTGTTCGGCCAGCAGCTGCAGCTCATGTTAATCTGCTCATTGTGGGTTTTCGTGCAGCTGAGTGCTGCCCACAGCGTGACTTCAGCAGAGCTCCCATTTATCAGGCAGGAACAATAAACCTCCTCATCCATCATCCAATATTAACCATAAACCTCCGAACCACATGTAATAAACACCAACAGCAACGCTCCAGGCTTTACTCAGGGAACGGAGAAAAAATATTAGATTGGTTTTAATATTATTTGATATGAATAGTGCTAGTATAATTCACAGTGTGTCCCAGCTGAACACACACACACACAAACTCCAACAAGAAAGCACTGATTTCTCACAAGTGTGAAGCCCTTAAACAGAAAGGCACTTTGTCCTTTTCAAACATTTAAATGCCTTTATTGATTTAGCTCCGGTTCTTTCTTTTTCTTTTTTTTTTTTGCCTTTTAGCCCCTGGACATTGTCCAAGATGTCCTGTCAGATGAGAAGATTTACATCTATTCAAAAACATTTTAGCCTGCTAAACAAAAAAAAGATCTGAAAAGTCAAAGTCATAGGTTTAAGCCAAAACCAACGACAACACAGAGGACCTTAACAATTAATGATTGATGAGAATAAATTATGGTTTTTACCACTTAAAGACCATGATTAGGAGGAGTCATTTTATTGTTGCAATAAAAGCTGAGACAGTTTACACTGTTTTTAATGATACAGTACTGTTTAACACACAGCCAGGGTCCTAAATAATGACTCCCTGAGGACTGATTAACTACATCTTCATCTGCTTTGCTGTAAATGTCAGAATGTCAATAATTACAATTAAGCTGCAGCAATAATTTAGACATTTCAACAGCCCCAACAGGAAAAGTATAGTGTTGAGGTAACTCGATGTGCAGTGGTGGGCACAGTTCCCCTAAAGCAGTGTTTCCCAAAGTTGGGGTCGGGACCCAAAGTGGGGTCCCGAAACATCAAGGTGGGGTCCTGAAAAGATTTTCTGAATTAATTACATTTTTGCCTTAGTTGTTACAAAGGAGTGAGGTTAGTATATTTAAATATA
>NW_013952412.1:1772018-1778098 GCF_001266775.1 Austrofundulus limnaeus | reverse complement strand
CAATTTAAAGGGTAATAAAATAATTAGTGATGTAATATTTTCCCTGTAATTACTACAAAAACACAAAATGAGTATAAATACGTACTTATATTTATGTAGCCTTTGTTTTTAGGCTTATTAACGAAGTTCGTGTACTCAGACCAGTAATATTTGGGGTCACAAGTTTTTGCCATGGATATTTTGTGGGTCAGAAGATAAAAAGTTTGGGAACCAGTGGTTCCCAAACTTTTCAGCATTTGACCCATAAAATACCAGCAGCAGAGACCTGTGCCCCCAGCTATTGTCGGTTGATATACATTGTTTTCACATCAAATAAACAAGTGCATTGTAACATTATTTATGACACTATTTTTGTCCACGTTAAGTACACTAATATTATTCTTTTGTAACAACAAAGGGAAAAATGTTAGTTGTCATTTTTTAGTGTAATCACTACTGGGAACGACAGTAGGCGACATATTGACAATATTCTGCACACAGTAAATATTGTCTCATGTTGACTCTGAAGAATTGTCCATGGGTCAACTGGGCTATGTGCTTTAGAATTAGCCTTTGCTAAGTTTTTTAGTGCGTTAGTGCTTTAGAAATAGGGGACCTAAATAGTGAGTTAGTGCTTTAGGGTTAGTGCAACTAAAGATTAGATTAGTGCTGCCCACTGCCGATGTAACATGACAGAATGCTGACCCAGCATGCACCGTGCTGGGACTTTAAAACCCAAACAACTGACTCACGTCATCCATTTTCATCCACTGTTAGACAAAATGTTCTTCTAAAAGCAAGTAAGTGTCAACTTAGATTTGAAAGTTAAAATGGAGCAGCTTAACTAGAGTATATACTGACACCAAGCACTTTCAGCTTACAGTGGCGGTGTAACGGTCTGCAGAGAAAAACACCTCTGTCGTCAACTCATTTACCTCATGTCTAATTCATGAGTTCACGGCGGCTCAGAGTCAGACGCCACACACAAAATTAGAGTTGCCACACAATTAAAGTGTCTCACTAAGGATAACAGAACACTTAATGTAGTCTCAACGAGCCAAGCTGAAGGCATAATGTCTCCATTATCACACTAGCACTATAAATACACAATAAGATACATATACACAGTATATATCCTGCATGATAAACCCTTCATTCAGCATGCAGTAAGTCCCAGCAGACCTCTGAGTGGAGCCTTTAGCCAGCCACAGTTTCTTCCTACAGGTGAGATAATCTGCACTCTAACCGGTTTTTAATGACTCTAAAGCCTTTAAAGGGTGAGCCGGGCACAGTTTCAATCCTCCTCCTCTCTGTCACCCATCTGCTCACCTCCCCCCATCCCCCGCATTTAATGCCACCCTTGAGCATCCAGTCCACAAACCAATTTCGGAAAACCCTCCTCAGAACAGATTGACTCAGTCGTTTCATCCTAACTTCTCATGAGTGTGTCTATTCTCAGTCTCATCAAACCTCTGATTTAACCACAGATATTTTAGGAAAAGTATTTAAACAACATAAACCTTGGCCTTTTTAACTTGGGTTTGTCCAGTGACACATCCTCACGGACCTGTAATCGACAACATGTAAGTGAGAAAAACAAATTTCAATGGGGAAACAGAACTCAACTCAACACCAGATAATTAACTAACTTTGTTGCATGTTTGGCTCCAAACGTCACTATCCTCCATGCAGGGGTGGGCAGCACAAATCTAAAAATTAGTTCCGATAGCCCTAAAGCACTAACTCAGATATTTAGGTCCCCTAATTCTAAAGCACTAACTCARATWTTTAGGTCCCCTAATTCTAAAGCACTAACTCAGATATTTAGGTCCCCTAATTCTAAAGCACGAAAATAACCCAATCAACCCATGGAACATTCTTCAACAGACAATATGAGTCACATGTTGCTCTCTTAAGCCTTATTATTGACATTCCACAGCCGTATTTGAGTTCATACATTGTCACCTAGTGGATAAGTGACACACATATCAACAAAATGTGTGACCGTTTCCACCCTCAGCTGTTAACATTTACGTTGATCAATAACATTTATAGACCTCAGTTAGTGCTTCTAAATTTACCCTATAGCACTAATCAGAAAATGAGTTCCTTATTAGTGCTTTAGTGCTGTAGGGGAACTGTGCCCACCACTGCCTCCATGTTTTATATGTTTCTGTGCTCCGACACACCTGATGTGAATGAATGTGTGTTCCGCAGAACATGAAGAGGTAACTGAATCGATAATTGAGTGTACTGGAGCAGGTAAACAAGTAAAACATCTAGGATAGCCGTAATACATTCAGTAATGGATTTATACCATTAATAAATGGTGTTAGAGTGAATTGTTTTCATCATCCTTTCTTATTATCACTGTAAAACAGCAGATTTTTTTGTAATAAACTTCATATTAATAATCTTTATCAATAAATGTCAAAGTTTTCCAACTGAATTTTTCATAATATTTAAAAACTTTCTTGCTTTAAGAAACTTTAAAAACTCATCAGAGAGGTATCAAAATAAAACAACCTGCAGGAGTAGCATCCATCTGTGAACAATGTTTTCTTTTGCGGGGTAATATTTCAAAGAGCTGAGGTTTCCACCTGTCAGAGGTGAAGCATTAACTGCTGAAAGTCATTCTCTGCTGATGCATTAGCGCTCAAATAAAGTGGGATGCAGACAAAGGCAAGTATTTACCTGGTGTTTTTACAGAAGCTTTTAATGGCTCTCAAACCAATGAAGAATAAATGTCAAGAAACAATTTCTTTAGGACTTCTAGCTAATTTATTGTCAGATTTTCTCTGTTCTTATTGCCGATTCAAACACATCTTCCTCCTGATTCGTACTCAGTCCATCCATGTACACAAGATTTCAACAATCTTGTTTTATTTGTGTTATTTCCTGATGGTTATCAGAGAAAACGCAAAGGGAAGATCATAATGTCGTCGCGATCTTGCAGCCACCTGAATTAAAACCTTGCTGGTGGGCTGGAAGACAACACAACAAACACATGCTGACCTTATCCAAATCTCTTTGTGTTTGTAAATCCAATTAAAGTATCAGACAAAGTGAGTGGACAAAAAGAAATAAGCTGCTGGTGGCGTCTCCCTGCAGGGTTTGTATCACTGGAAAGTGTCGATAATACAGATTCTTCTTACATTTATCTGCCCCCCTCAACCCCTCTCTGAGCCCTCCAGTCCTCTTGATTCTTTTCTTTTTTTTTTCTTGGGTGTTTTCAGTGTTATTGCTCCCGCAGTCATTTCCAGCATCTCTATCAGTGATTCGACCAGCCTACTGCCCCTCGGTGCTGGGGGGGGGGGGGGGGGGGGGGTGGGAATTCTCAGACAGACACACGTTCCAGTTGCTGAGGCATGAAATTACCTCTGTGCCCCCCACCCCTATGGAGTCATTAAGGATGCAGCTGGGACAGACAGTGAAGAGAAACATGGAAACTAAACATGAGCGCTCTCGGGAAAACGAAATATTCTGCAGAGTTTGTCAGGGGATTACAGAAATTAATCAGATATTGATTCGAGGGAGACGTTTCAAAAGGAAGAGGTTTAGTAAAGAAGGGCTGGGAACTCTGTGTGGGACTTATTATGACTAACACTTGTGTCCTACATGTGATCAATCATCAGTTCATATACTTATTTCTTTAAGTTTATTACAGTAATAGTGGTGAGGGGGGACCTTGTTGAAGGAAGGTCCAAGCAGGGTTTTCCCCAAGTAACAAACTGGATTCCTTGTCCAGAAAGTGGTGCTCGGACCTAAATATAGAAGAAACCAACGAGCTGCTTGGTTGATGCAAGTCCCAAAGAGGGGAGGAAAAACTTGAACGTCCAAGAAGAAAATCAGGCCAGCGTGGAATATCCAGTCTGAACACTAAAGGATTATAAAACCTACAGTCGTACGAATATATAACATAACATTGTCTTGTATTACTTATTATATCTATTGTTTTCTTTTAGCAGTGGACAGAGTCCAGTTGTGTGTGTGTTCATGTGTGTGTGTGTTTGATGTAAAGAGAGCAGCAGTGATGCATTATTCCCTGCTTCGTCCTTGTCCTGCTCTGATTCTTCTTTCTTTACATCTCTGTTTGCTTGTCTTTAAACCTCTGAAACATCCCTGCAGACTCTCAGTTCTCTATCATAACAGGGTTTGCAAAACAAGAGCACAACTTTCTTTTATGCATGTGTGTTTGTGTGCGTGCGTGTACCACTTGTGTCCCAGTGGTACCTCCAGCTTTAAATCGACCCAAAAACCCTTATGGCATCATATCCCCCCATCCTCCCTTGACTTCCCCCTTTATTTCCCCTTCTATATCTATTTTTAAGCTGCTTCTTCTCTCCTCTTTTCAATCCCCATGCCATTTTCCTTTTTCTTCTTCTCATGGTTTACACTACTAGAACAACTAGTATTGCACACGATCTTTTCAACAAAACATTCTTTCATTTTGTTCAGTTCCACTTATCTCTGGCACCCGGTTTGTTTAAAACTGTGTTGCTGCTGCTACATGTTAGGGTTTTGATCAGGATTTCAGAGTTGTGCACAATATTTTTGGACCCAATGTAGGACGTTTCCATCATAGAGAAAATCATTTTCCCCATCATTCGGTCAGTTTTCCCTGATTTCCCTCTCAGTTTTCTTCTAGACCCATCTTCACACTCATTCATCAATTCGACCCAGAAAACAAAAAATCCCCTTTTAAAATCAGATCATGTTGATACATGACCTGTTTTTGTGTCTCTGCAGAAGACACACGGCTTCAAATGTGTCCCAGTGACATCAAGATGTCAGTGGCAGAGGAGTAAATATAGAACAGACCAACACAGCTGTGTTCATTGTTGGGTACAACGCCCGCGTTTGAAATGTCTTTCTGTGTTTCTGATCTAGCTATGTCCATGTTCAATGCATCAAAACGGCCATCTAGGCCCTTCTCTTTCAATTGACACCTCATTTGACCAACTGGGTTCAAGTATCGGCTGTCCAGAGACAATAATATATGAGAAGTGACCAACTTCCGGTTTCCGTCATCCTGGGCTAGATTGACTGTAGAATCGGCCAGTCAGCTCCGAGCTTCGTTCTGATGCCACAGCTGTGTAGCCAACTACCGCACCTTTCATTTGGTATATATTTTGAGGGGGTGGGAACTTTGTTTAGTGATGGCACAAGCTAAACACTGAGTTGGTCGCCATTTTTAGGCAGTCGTGCTACGCAACCAAATTAAGCAACGCTCACAGGAATACGTTTTTTTCCATCGTTTTTTGACAAGTTAGCTGACTAAACATTATGATAAGATGAAAATATATTTGTTATTAAGTGTTTTGAGTGTTTCAGGACATGGAAGAGTGATTTTTGTGGCCTGGAGAAGTAAAAATGTTTGGATAAAAACACTTCCGGTAGGCCATTTTGTGTCGCTACTTTCGTCATGTTTGAAGATGGCGTGTCTCGGTGGAGTGGCGGATGTGGATGGAGTCCCTCAGCCCTCGGATTGTCCCTCGTGTTTGGACGGAGCACCTGGGGTGGACTTGCCGGCCTGGATGCGTGGCGGTGGGAGCCGGGACGGAGCAACTAACCTAAGTGAGGCGTTCCAGCTTCCCCGTTGCCTATTTGGATCAATATCAGCCGTGCCCTGTTTTTCGGTTGAGGATCAAACTGGAGCTACTGGTTTTGGTGAGCATGCTCGTGTCCGACATGAAGGGAACCATGTTATTTAAGCCTTGAAGTGTGCACCATTCAGCTAAGAAAAGAGCAGCAAGCTACTGGCTGGCTTCAGAACCTCACCTGATCGGGTAGTAATTTCGGCCTATGTTACTGTTTTTCATCAGTGGACAAAAGACATTAGTGCTAAAGGCACGGATATAACAGACTCTGTTTTAACCAGTCGGAAACAACATTTAAGACTTCTGTTTAATATTCTTTTAGTCATTGGAAATATTGAACTTAATCCAGGTCCAGATAAAAATGTTTTTATGTCCACTTTTTTATATTTTATGGGATTTTATACATAAGTTTTGAATAATTATCTTGACCTGGGTTTGTGCACAGTTGTATCTTATATAAATCCAACTCAATTACAGTCTACACAGGGATCTATATTATAT
>NW_013952412.1:1748437-1765078 GCF_001266775.1 Austrofundulus limnaeus | reverse complement strand
TAATAATAAAGTGGGCGGTGCCAAGAGACACTGGGTGCGTTTCCATTGACCATGAAAATGCGCAAATTAGAATTTCGAAAAAAATTTGCTCAATGGAAACACGTCAATTTAGAAAAAAAATACATTTTTCGACAAAATGGTTTTGCGCTAGGATGAGGTGGTTTTTTTAGCCATATCGAAATTGATGTATTTCGCAAAACTGTAATGGAAACACTTTTTTCGCATCACGGGAGTCACGTGATCAAAAACCGTCTGTTTCTACTGGCGAAAAGACGACGAAGAAGAAGACAACAGGAAGTAAAAGTAGTAGTAAAATCACTGAAGTAGTAAAAGAAAGTATTAAACTCACCGACTACATTTTTCCAAAAATGCAGTATACGTAGCCACTCCCAGGTATTAGGGGATTGTCACTCGAAAGCCTCGATAAGACGCCGACCTCTCCTCTGATGGCTGATGATGAGCGCTAGTGTCGGGGTAGCAATGTGCTATGCGTTTACATCCATTGCCTCATGTTTGTAATGACTTATTGCGAGAATAAACATGTTCACGCGTGATTTTTATCGCATTTTTTACTTAATGGAAACACTGCAATTGCGAAACTGTGTTTTTCGACATTAACAGAATATCGACAAAGTTTTGCGCACATTTGCAATGGAAACGCAGCTACTGAGGGGCGCGGCCAATTGTGGGGATGAGTGAGGAGGTGTGGTCAAGACGAGTGAACGTGACCGCTAGCTTAATTTGGCAAGCTAAGATTTCTGAAAACATTTCTGAATGTTATAAAAAATGTAATATTTTTCGTAAAACATATAACATAAGCAAACTCACATTTAGCTGTTTCAAACTAACACAAAATTCAGGCAATAAACTGCATAAAATTTGACTTTGGTTCAAAACAACACAGGAAGAATATTTTCTCATATCAGTTTGTTTCACTGGTTCATTAGAAATTCACAAGACAGCTCAGTCCGGGACGTAGCATCATTGCTAACATGGGCTAATGTTCAAAGCGGAAACAAACTTTCATCGCAGTGCTCGCTGTTCCAACTCCCGACTTGCTGCAGGGGCGTATCTCTAAGTGAGGGGCTTTTATACCTGAAAGCAGGAAGCTGAGACGTGGACATGAACCAAACTGTACTGTTGTAACCAATGGGAAAATTCAACTGCAGTAGCCACAGTTCAACCCATAGAGGGCGGCACTGAGATAGTCTCAGGTCAAATATTGCAGAATTAAACAGATATACAAGGTTTGCTCAGAAATATAAAGATAATACCCTTTAAGGCCCAATTTACACATTTTATCTGCGAGACAATGTTGATTTGAGGTTCAGTTACTCTTTAAAAAGAATAATAAGTCTAGTAAACCTAGTAAACTAAAGTTGGCTATGTTAGAAGTCATTAAAAACTTGACAAAAAGAAACAGATTTGAATTCATGATGTTAGGCTGCGACACTCGAAGCATCACTGTATGATTTAAAATGAACAAAACTATCCTCTAAGCATATTTGCTCCTCCGCTGTGGAGTGCTGAACCCAGTGAGGGGATATCCATCAAATATTGGTTCAATTTCTATATTCTGCTGAGGAACTGAGAGCTTTTTAAATGGAACTGTCTGTTTCTGCAGCTAAAATATGAAGACCTATAGCTCTGCAGACACACACTTTAGTTTCCAGTGTAATGCTGAAAGCTTACAGCAGCACTGCTTCTTAATGAATATCGATATCGTAGCAGACTGTAGGCTGCTGCTGCCACACAATCAATAATTCACCAACCACCATCAGAACTGTGAAACCGAAGACCTTTATTGTTTATCTCCTTTTATGCACTTAAATGCCTTTAATATGATTATTCTTCCTACAGTATATGTGTTTATCTCCTTATGAGAGTCAGTTATTCAACCTCTCCTCCAGTTTTCTCATTTTGTTTCCTCATTTTGTTTCCTCGCTTGCACTAAGATCCAATTCACAAACGAGCCAGACATTAAGAATGCACACAAACACAGATCCCTGAGTCATGTGAAGGACTCCTTTCTTAAAAGGGTTTTACATACACAGATTTAAAAGCAGCTCATGAAAACAAACACGTTAGTCAGACAGAGAGCAAACAGTCAGCAAACTTCTCAGCATCAGTCAGACGGAGAGGAAAGATACGAAACTACCACGGCACTCTAACTTCCACTTGATGAGCTATTTTAGCTCCGCTTCGGTGAAAATTAACTGGCAGAAACTTCAAAGTTGGAGCAGAAAGCAAGCAAGGGCCTACAGTTGCATCACACTAAACTCGAAAATTCATTTTTCAGCAAACGAAGTTAAGAATTTTGTTAATTAATCTATAAATATTGCAGTTTCTGGAGAACTGATTTTACTAGAAAGCACAGATTCACACTATCTAAAGTCACAAATATAATTAATATTAATAAGACAGTAAGTTTTTAACAATCAAGAGAAATTCAAACAGTAAATTCCTCCTGCAGATACATTACTGAGGATCTGGCACTAATTTGCTCAGTCCTCTCAGACTCCACCTCATTAGGAATGTGCGATATGGCAAAAAATTCATATCACAATATACATTATGATGAGTGGCGGTAACGATATATAGCACGATATAAAACTTATAATAGAAAATAAATGAATCACACATTGAGTGGAATAAATATGTATAGGTAAAAAAATTTAGACCTTAAAATCTCATTTTTAAGGGACACTTTAAAGTCTCCCATAAAAATCTAAATTTAAGGGAGATCTACCTGGTTAAATCATGTATATCCAGCCGGTTACATCATCAAAAAGAATTGCACTGTTGGCCGGTAGACTACAGATCTCTATCATAGGACAAATTTACATCGTTTCTACCGTATATCGTTTATATCGCGCATTCCTACACCTCATCAATTAATAAAAGTGTAAAAAAAATAAACAGTGCTAGAACTCCTGAGCATCTCTCCTGGCTGCCTTCGAGGCATCCAACTGGTAACCGTGCCGAGGGAATGCACGGTGCTGCCAGAACAAAGCAGACGAACCCAGATGCCCTGCCAGCAATCCAACCATCCATCCAACTCTGACCTACATCAGGGGCCTCGTCAGGGGCCAAGGCCACAAGCATCAGCCTATCAGATGCTGAGGAGGACGAATGATGAGCAGAGAACAGAAATAAGGTCTTATTTTCCTCCAAAATCAGATTGAACTCATCAGAAAGATCAACAAACCTGAGTGCGAAATCAATTTCTATCTGCTTTCTCTCTTTTTCAGATAGAGTGCAATGTCGATTGTTTGTCTCTTATTTTTACTTCAGCTTGCCTTCACGCCAATTTTCATCCTTCCTTTCCACTGCAGTGTTTTTTTTCCGCCTCCATCCGATTTAGCAAATATAAAATTCCCCAGAGTCGTGGCTGAGAAGCATAAAATGAACACAAGATGGAAACGGAGACGGAATCTCTCGAGGGCTTGAGGCGAGAAGCGCACCGTAAACACTGTTAGATCACCACCACTGGCAGGAATAAAAAAACAATCTTTCTGAGCCCCTTGTGTTCAGGTGAAGCTCTTTAGGGAGAGCAAAACCCAAAGAGACAACTTCCTTACTCTGGACTTAAAGCCTTGTCATGTATAGTCAAGCTGTTATAAGCAGCTCTGCAGCAATAAACAAATCTGGTCTATACTTAAGTATAGATCAGGGATTTCCGGATTTCCTCGGCGTCCAGTTTTTACGCTTCGGGACGAAAAATATGGGGTTTTTTGGATCGGGGTCATATTAGAGATCAGGGTTCGTGGTTAATTTTAGTAGTGGGGTCAGGGATAGGCTGTCTAGGGCAAATATTAAGTAATTTTAGGGTTTGGGACACGTAGTTGACATGAATTTCCTACACTTCTAAAAATGATTAATTTTAGGGCTCAGGGTTGATGGTTAGTTTTAGGTACTAAGGTCAGGGACAGGATGTCTAGAGCAAATAAAGGTCATTTTAGGCTTTGACACGGTTAGTTTTTGTGCATTTTCTACACTTTCTGAAATTATGACAACAGATTCTGCCCCATCTCGTCAATAACTGTCGCGAGAGGGGGAACCCGACGTGTCAAAATCGGACACAGAGGAAACCTTGGAAAAGCGTCAATATGTGACGACTTCAGAATGGATTGGAAGACAAGGCTGACAAAGACCTTAACTTAGGAGGGATGGGCGTCAGACTATTCAACTTCAGTTCAGCTTACATCAACGGAGCATCTCTTGCAGGATCCACGACTTCCAACAGTTCTGAATCGGCAAAGCTCTCCAACCATCTTCAGTTACAGAGATAAATTTGTCCCACCTGAGCCAGGTTACCGACCCATACCCACATCTCCATCCTACCTTGTCAACCTCCTGCTGCAGCACTTGCTTGGCCACCTCCAGATCCTGCAGTCTGACTCTTATTTCTTCATTCTCCTGCTCAAGAAGACCCCTCTTCTTCTCCACGCTGTCCAGCTGGCTGTGGAGACGGATGGACACGTCTTTTGCCACCTGGGAGGGGGAAGACAGACGGTGGAGGAAGACAACATCAACGGACTTTCAGAGAGCACAATGGCGAAGCAAACCTTAACTTCCTTTTATATTACTGTATTAGTTCTTCTAACATATATTCATGTCCCTGATCATTTTTTTACTAAATAATCATACAGTCAATAACTAGTGGTGTCCAAATACTAGCCTCAAATATTTGTACTTGTACTCATAAAAACACCCCTATACTTCGGACTGATTTCACTTTTGTGCTTAGTGACAATGTTAATTTACTCTTTACTTTAAGGAAGGGTGAAAAATTGAAAATGTCTGTAGTTTGGAGATATTTAGGATAAACATGGCAAGACAACAGACTGTCATTGTATTAATTATTAGGAGATGTGTTTCTAATGTAGTTCCTTTGACAATACAAGAAGTCAAAGAAAACATCTTTATACTTAAGAAAATTGGCGTAATACACATGATTTTACCCATTATGTCACATAAATGGCCTATTTCCTTTTGAATTTGGCTCAGTCAAAGTGAAACAGGAAGTGACATCAAAGAGGAACTCATTAATAAAACAATCTCTCTGGTCTCTGTTTATTAAAACAATATTATTTAAACTTTAACTCTTCTTCATCTCTTTTTGATAGTGACTCCAAATAATCTAAAGAAACATCAGATTTTAGTCTAGTCTGTGTTGTTAGCTGTTGTAACAATGCCCTCACATGCAGATGTTCCCCTTTTGACATCACTTCCTGTTTCTTCACACACAAATATCTCAACAACTGTTCATCTCAGCGATGTGAAATTTGTTTTGCAATATGGTATCAATGTTATCTCTCCAAAAATGCATCCAGGTTTATTGCAAAAATTTTATGTCACAGTCACGTTAAGTACTAACTCATTAACTACTCAGTTTCCATTGACCCAAGTGAACATTTCAGCTGTACACCAAGTATAGCAAATATATATTATTTGATAAATGACTCAATAAGTTGTTTTAATTAAAATAACACTGAAAAGTCTATATTTTACCACTTAGGTTGGTTTCAAAAACAACACAAAGAATTTACAGCATATTATTACGTAGCTGTAAAAAGTAATTTGCTTTATTAAATATCAATTTCACCAGTACATTTTAGCTTCGGCTCAAATGAAACTATATATGAGGGCTTTGTTTTCAAAGGTTGTGTTAAAATCGATTAAATAAAACTTTGATGGATCCCAATGGAAACTGAGAGAAAGATGACTGTCTGTGTGATTCAGTGGCTCATAAATGGACTCAAACTCTATTAACCTCCATCGTATGAAAACATTTGTATTGATTGAAACTTCAACACTCTTCCTCTCATGTAAGGCCTTAAAGCGTTTGCTTAAATGACTTGGTGTAAATTTAAATGGTCCACTTTCCCACTCAGTAAAGGCCTCATGGACTTCTTTAATCGTTTTACTTGACGTGACTTAAAATTGTGTAGATAACAAATCCTTGTTGCAGAGTCAAACTGCGCGGTGTTCTTAAATCTAAAAATAATGTTTGATATCAAGATTTTTTTAACCAATCCTTTGGTCTGAATGGGTTAGTTGAATACAAGTTCACATCTGTCCTCCTCTTCAGCACTCCTTTGTAAGTCTTTGACTCCTGCTAAATGCTGAATTGTTCCTCTATGTTAAAGGCAAACGTGAAGGAATTTCACACAGTTGAAGCTGGGCTTTTTATACGGCAAACTGAGCTTTAGGTTGTAATTAGAATTCCCTTAGAGTGCAAAGTGTGGGTCTATACAAAACTGTTAAAGAGAGGAGATGTGTCGGAGGAGTGTAGAATCAATAGGATGAAAATCAAACCAACATAAACCAAGGAAGGGACTCTTTTTTTGACTGTTTCTTTTAAATGACTAGATCAGGGCTATTCAAATAAACTGCTCCGGGGGCCACAGTTACTGCAGGCAAACAGCTGAGGGGCCAAACATCCAGCAATTAAAGTCATTATGTAATTAAACCAAGTATTACAAAGATCTGTTACCTTTGAAATAGTTTATTTTGCTGCATTTAATCATGAATAAAACATACAGAACCCTACAATAAAAGAAGTAAAAAAAGTTCTCTTGACCTTCAGAATCTTTAAATAGAACTCATCTGGATCAAATTGTTGCAACTACAGGGTTTAGAAGCAATATGCCACAGAGAACATCCACAGAGCTTGGCTGAGTCAGAGATCTTGTGGTAACAAATGAAGGACTGAATAATAAGAAGGTGATCATCCTTTAGGTTTATGAATTCATTAAAAAAAGATTGAATTAGCTGTGAAGTGATGTGGGTGGCAACCGTTTTTTGACAGGGGACAATTGTCTGTCTGTCCAGAAGCATAGCTGAAAGAACATCAACCACCTACTTAAAGATGTGTCTATGTGTGAGAGGAGTGTCAGCGGCCTTTTACTTAAATCTAATTTACAACAAGACAACAGCTGAGTGCACGTAAAAATACACTCAGCATCCAGATTTCTTTGGTGTTTTGAATGTAATTTATGTCTGAAAGCCTTCTGAGTCAGAACTCTGTGCTTTCGCTTCTATAAAAGTCTCCGAAAACATCAACGCTTCTGTTGCTGAACACAGATTTGAAAGAGGTTTATTTATGGGTGCGTGTTCACTTTGCTTTTTTATTTTTTTATTTTTTTGTGGTTTTTTTTTTTTTCATTTTTTAATCAAGTAACAAAAGTATTGATATGAAGGCCTAAACCTAACAGAAACAGTTTCCCAGTCCGTAGTTCCACTGACCTCAGCGCCGTGCTCGCGTTTGTTGTTTACCAAGTCCCAAATGACTCGGCCTTCATGCTGGGAGAACGATGACTCAGCTAAAAATGAAAAACACCTGAGATCTTAAAGACAACCTCAAATGTGTTTTTTTTTTCTTTTAATGAGTGATAAAATACGCTGACAAAGTATGATTCTTTGTAAACAAATTTACTGCCTACTATAGCTGAGCCCCTCAACTTGCTGACTCATCTTGTAGCAGAATAGACTGATGGGGACTTTTAAATAAATTCCTACAAAGTATTACAAAGTAGGCATAAAACAAATGCAGCTGTTATTTCCACAAAATAATGGTTTTGCTAGAAGGTCCCCGAAATACTGAGCAAGTTAGTGTCTGGTGGTTGATGCTGGTGACCTTTTTCCACATTAGTCAAACATTCTGGCCTCTACAGTAAGTACCCACTTACAGAGGATGTTACATCATCAGTGGGGTGATTTGTGTCTAAATTTAAAACCATGTGTGAGAGAGAAAGAGAGTGAGAGCCATACAGATGCTCCAGTTTAGCCTGTCATCGTCTAACTTTGAAGAGAGAGAGAGAGATGGAGACGGTGAAGAAATATGATGAACTTTCACCATCCCTGCCACGTCGTTGGGAAAAGTGCTATCTCACCTCCAGTATCAACAGCTACCGTTACATCTATTTATGAGTTTTTATACTTATCATTTCATGAGTCTATGTGTGACTCTTGACTGCAACATTTTTGTAATCGTGACTATGTTGCAACTGAACTTTATGGGTTAAACATTATTATTACCCAGGGAACAAGCACACTGAAATTAAGTGAAATGAATGCAGACAAAAGTAAAGTTCATCTATCCATCATGGGTCGAGGAGGCAAAACAATCCATGAAGGAAACTTTGACATTCCTTTCTCTTGGGACCCTCTTAAGCTCATCCTGATCCTGAGGTGTTCCAGGAGGAATATATCATCCCTCTATTGAGTTCTGGGTCAGCCCCAGGCTCTCCTCCAATCACGTCCAGAGGGAGGACCACCATAAGCACCCTGATCAGATGCCCAAACCAGCTCTTTGACTCCAGCTCCTTCCAAATGACAAAGCCCCTTTTTCTCTTAATCTGAGCCCTTCCACACAACACAGGAAGCTCCTTTCAGTTGCTTTTATTTGGGATCTTGTGCTTTCGGTTATGATTCGTACAACGTGACAATACGGGAGGGTTAGAATGTAGATGGACCAGTCAGTCAAGCTTCTTCATCACAACACACCAGAGCAGAAAACCAGCATTACTGCACAAGAAGCCCCAATCTGTCCCTCCTGTTCCATCCTCCCACCTCTCTTGAGCAAGGCATCGTGATGTTTGAATGGATCATCCCCAAATCAGATGGATCATCCCACCTTTTTCACACTGAGCCAAGCCCTCAAACATGGAGGATATCAACTTCAACCCCTGCTTCATTCTCTACAAAAATCTAGACGATGTCTCAAAAAAGGCCAAACTCAGACTTGAAACAATGTCCGACATCAACATTGGCTAAATTCTTTTTTTGAATGTATCTAATAGCACAGCATGTTTGTCACTGTGCTTTCATTCTAATACAGTTTCTGTCCTTGTTTTTACACCCAACTCTAGACGAAAAATCTACGTTAGATGGCAGATAAAATAACCCCCTGAAGGCAGATGACCGACTCTGGAAATATGAAGTAATGTCATGTTGACTCCATGGGATCCCAACAACTATTTCCTTTTTTTCATTTGTAAAATGAGTATGTATGTGTGTGTGTGTGCGTGCGTGCGTGTGTGTGTGTGTGTGTGTGTGTGTGTGTGTCCAGATGTCTGCAGCCTGTGGGAATGAGAAAACTGTGTGAGTAGGACAGGAAATGGTTAGAAATTCTCATGGAGACTCTGATGGTCCTGCACCACTCTACAAAAGCGCACACACAGAGACACTGTGTGCAACAAAGTCATGCGCAAGATGCACACGGGATGTCTTAACTGACACAAGTTGAAGCACGTGATGAACACAGTGACAAGATGTTGTCACAAAACATCCATGTGACTCAGATTAAATTTTTACTGAGGGTGTTTTTAGCTCTCAGTCTGTGTTTACGAGAAAAGAACATGAGAAAGAACGAAAAAAACAAAGTAGAAGCAAAGAAATCAGGCGAGGGAAGTGCTTTGCATGTGTTTATTTGCGGCTTTGTTCGCATTTGCACATGAGTGAGTCATCAGATCTCTAAAGCAGAAACTTTAGTTAAGGCAATTAGAAAGCAGCTCAGAGCAGAGCAGCTGAGGGAGAAGGTGAGGTCAAGCTGGACCATGAGTTGACAAAACACCGCCTGTATCCAAAACATGCTTTATTTTGAATAAAAAAAAGGTTGATGAATACAGTTATGTATGAGTTGTGGTTGTAACTTTTAAGTTGCAGCTTGAGAGTCAATTCTATTCTTACTTTTTATTTCCAAAACCTGTTTAAAGAGATTTGCTGCTGACTTCTTTTTTTTTAAATCCATCCACATTTATACACAAAGACCATAAAAAGAAACAATTATTAAAAGCGTTCTGAATGGTTTTCTTTCATGTTGCCCAAAGCATTTTTGCGTTTTTCACAGGAACTAAACTTGAAAAAGTGTCAGACATTTTATGGAGCTCTGTCGGTGCAGAAAAAAAGATGCTTACTCGTATTAATATATGTGCGCAATATTTTGCAGGTGATAATTGTCATATTTAAAAATGGTTTGGTTTTTTTTTTTTACTAATGTTACTAAGTTACTGCAGCTTCCATTTTGAACTAAAATGCTACCACCACAACAAATGATACATTGAGGCCAGGTGAATAATCAGATTGTTTTCCATACAGAAGAGTTGTAGAGTCTTTGTTTTTTCTTAGTCATAAATTTTAGACTTTCATTTATGCTAAACTGACAAAAATGATCAACTTTTTATTGCAATAGAATTTTTTGGAAATGACAAAAAAGTGACTTCCTTTAATAGTTGAGTCAGAGTAGAGGGATAAAGGCAGGAATGAGTGTCTTTTTTATCAGTCTAATGACAAAGCCTCTAAAATAAACAGAGGACTGACTATAACAGAAGAGTAGCTTAGTAAGAGCTTAATGCACTCACACACACTACAAACACACACACTGAACAGCAGGGTGTAACTTGACCTGCTGTTTGAGGCCACGGCTCTGCCGCCAGGAAGACGTAATCAGGCGTGTTGTGAGAAAAACACGGAGAGGTCAAACTGTCTCCCATCCGAGAATTTATTCCAATTTCCTGCATTTAATTGCCTAATGCTGATGAAAACTATTTATTTATTCTTGCTTGTTGGATCTCTCTATCACCCATGACAGCACACTTTTTGTCTTTACACAAACATGAGTAACTAAATTAGGTAGTTTTTCTATTGTTCTCAGTTCAAATACCTGAACTAGAAACTTAGCATTCCTTGTAAAAATGGATATCACATATATTATCGCAATTTCACCTTCAGAAGAAAGAAAAATATATCCAGATATAGCTTTTTCTTTTTTGTTTCCCCATCTTTCATTTTTCTGCTACAGTCCTGTTCCTTCCTGCCCACCTCTTGTTTCATCCTCCTTCTCTGATTGGTTGATTTGAATTTTCAAACTCACCCCCCAACCACCCCCTTCAGTCTCAGCACATTTGAACTCGATGACACACAGGATGTACGATCATCTTTTTCCTCGCCGCCGCCCCCTCCCTCCATCCTCACTTCCCTCCTTCCTTCATCCACAAACAACCAGATGGTGAGATGGCAGCTGAAAGACAGACAGCGGCAGCAGGCGGGAAGCCCTCAGAGCGATACGACAGCCAAACGCTCTCGCACGCTGCCTCTCTCCCTCTCTCCCAGTTTATAAAGGCCTCATTGTGTCCTCCTCAACGTGGAAAATGTAGGAGGAACACTGCAAGCCCAACAACGAGCAAGCACGGCCCAGGGTCAGCGTGACAGAACACACTCAGAAGCCTGTGCTCGTTCGGTGTTTATGTACAGGAGCTCTTTATCACAGATTCCTGAAGTGTTTGGAGTGACTGTTGTGCGCTCGGCCTCGAAGGACGCTTGCATCAACTGTCTCTGTGTAAATTCAAGCTCATGTGAAGGTTTTTTTGTTTTGTAAAACAGTGAATGCTGGCTAAAATGAGAGGTCCATTAACAATCTTAATGAGGTCTTTACAATTATTTAAGCCACTTTGACAGGAACTCATGTTTTAATCGATCCCATCAATCCCTTGATTTGTCTTCTTTCTCGGTAACTAAAAAAATAAGCAAGGTATTGTAGAAAACAAAAGTTTAAGTCTCACTGTTTGGTTCAATTTCAAGGATATGTTTTAACCATCATAGTGCTGGGCGGTATACCGTTTTGTACCGAATACCGGTTTTTATTTTTGTAATGGTATGAATTTTTTGAATACCGGACATTCTGGTTTAAATAGCGGAACGTTTCGTCGCAGCCGCCAGAGAACTGTTGCTTCCCGGGGGACATTTTTCCTTGCTGCACCGCTATGTGCATTAGCATGCCAATGTTTGGAGCAGCTAGTTGCAGCAGCAGGTGGCGATTCTGCTGCTTATATTGACTGACGTTTAAAAAAACATCCCGTTTTCACCGTCGCTGAATGTAGTAAACACCTCTTCTGTGACGTGCACAGTTAGATTTAACACGGTTAGTTAATATGGAGACGTTATGCTGATGGAGACTTAACGTGGTTCTATTGTGAAAAGCCTGCAGGAAGTAGTTCGTAGTGGAATTGGAATTGGCTGGTGTACAAGGTAAGTCGTGCTGATGAGCTTTAATAAATAACATAAAACAATAAACCCGATCATAGTCTTTTCTTAACCCTCCTCCTTCACGACTGGACCAAAATGCCTGACTACTGTCTCCAACCACCAGTCAGAGAAGAACAGACACAGAGGAGGGAAACAGCGACACAGACAGAGGTACAGTAAAAGRAAAAAAGTCAATAAGCAGGGTTTGTACATTTTATTATCAGCTGAGCTGTGATGAAAAGAAAAATACCGTCAAATACCGTGAAACCGATGAAAATGTTGAAAATACTGTGATATAAAATTTAGATCATATCGCCCAACTCTAAACCATCACATCAATCAAATTAAAGGTCTTGATTTAAAGGACGCTAATTGGTCACAAAAACTATCAATAAATGCATCAACATAGTCAAATATCCAAGAGTTTATAAATCTTCTTTGGCTACATTTAAAGTACAACTTAATTAACAAAAGTTAATTTACTTGGCCATTTTTACTACTTAGTATACATGTACTCAGTTGGTACAGTATGTCTAGGCTAGCTGGCTTAGAACCAGGGTGTTCAGAACCAGGATGGCCGAGTGGTTAAGGCGTTGGACTTAAGATCCAATGGACAGATGTCCTCGTGGGTTCAAACCCCACTCCTGGTAAGACCTGTGCTCATTAAGCAGAAATAAGTTCTACCATGAGTCGCAAAGAAGGTTTGACAAAGTTTTGGATTAGGTTGTGGAAGTAGATTGATGTTATGTCTTTGGGCAAAGCACTTCACTTGTCCCATCAGTGTATGAATGGGATTATCACTGATTACTCTCCATAGATTGATTTGTGCATGTTAGCTTTGTGCTGAGAATGGGTAAATGAGGGCACAGATTGTAGAGTAAAGCGCTTTGAGTATCCTGCTTGGATAGAAAGGTGCTATATAAGTACAGTCCATTTAGCTAGCATGCTATTAAAGAAAAAAAGTCATATCTATAGGTTCTGTACAAAATTTATAAGTTACTCTTAAAAAATGTAAACAATGAGTTATTTTAAAGAAATGTGTTTTACATAGAACTGTTTTTAAGAGAGCAAATGCTATTAGCATAAGCTAAATTAAATTAGCTAGCCAACCAAAAAAAAGCTTGTTTAAACTTTAGCTTTTTGTTAGTTTTATTTATTTGAGTAACTTTAAGTAGGTATTACTGAGCTTTCTAGGGTTGTGCAAAATCGTATATCGTGAGCAATTAATCGTCAGAAAAACTTTAATTGATTATTTTTTGGCGCTTGACGATTAATACGATTAATGCCACCAAGCGCATTGACTGAGGATTTCACCGGTCTGTCCGCTCAACGCTTCTCTCTGCTTTAAATAGGACCAACATTTTTAAAAAAATAATCTGCAATTTATTTATTATAACATCAGTTTTACTTGACCTATCAACACAGTTTAAAAATTGATGTATAGCTTTTGTATAGACTTTTGACACAATTTGGAACCGATTTTTATGGAGAGCAAATTGTTCCCACTAGAGTGATTTAAACTGGTCACGAGACTAGGGCATGCATGCGTCCAGGGACTCCAGAGGATTAATCGTCTTATTAATCGTTATCAATTAACCGTGATTAATTTTTTTTGCCATCATCGCCCAACCCTACTTTCTATAACTCATTTAAGTACATTTTTAACTAGTTAGTTCAATTCTCAGGACATTTTTAATGAATTAGCTATTGGCTATATTCTTCTAGCCACATCATAAAATCCCATTCCATAAAGGCTATATCCGTAAGTACGCTACAGTTCTGTTCGAAGCACCTACTTTCACGTCTTGCTCCAGCGTCCTTATCAGTTCTCCATCCACCTGCCCCGTTTGGGCCACTCGGAGTGAGCGCCGCTCTGCCTTCCTCAGCCGGTATTGCAGGATCCGGCAGGTCTTGTTGGCCTAAAAGAACAACAGCAGGTGATGCTGCGTGTCATCTGTCTTACTGTTATTCACTTTAGAGTGCCAAAACATACAAGTATTATACGAGAAGACATCAAGCACAGCTATTAGTTTGGATTCTGTTTTGTATTTTCATTCCAGCACCAACTGTTTTCATCACATCTGCTTTCAGAAAGGATCAAGACTTTCAAAAGCAAAACGGTGAAACTTCATTTCACAGCCTCTGTCTGCTATGCACAGATGGATGCACAGCCAGTAAAATATATTTAAAATAACTGATTAAATCACACAAGGCATGCTTGTCTGCCCTCAAAAGTACCTGTTCCAGCTGTTGCCGCAGTTCCTGCAGCTGGTAAACATCTTCCTCCAAGTACATGTCTCTCATCTCCAGCATTTCCGACCTCAACTCCTCCATTTCATCCTAGAAACAGTAAAGAAAACAAAGGGTTTTATCCATCGTTCATCTAATTTGAAGAAAAAAAATCATGTGCTGCAGATTCTGATGAATGAACATCTGGTTGTAAATGACTACATGAAGTCGTGACCACATTATATTCCCATTCTACATTTACTAAAAGCTATTAAAACTTCTCCTCATACTGTAGGTGCAACATATTGTCCCATTAACCTTGCTGTGACCATAATTTGCTTCATCTGTCACTGCTCCGCTCATCTTTTACATCATTCTGTTAACTACACAGCCATTACAATCTTCTTAAAACTGACACATCAGTTCAAAAGAACCATCAAAGTAGAATTTAATATAGCACTTTGGTGTTTTATTATCATGATTTCTCTCTCAGCAAATAAAAATCAGCGAGTTACTACAGAAATCAAAAGTTCAAGTCTCGCTGGTTTCATTTCAAGGATAGCAGGAAGCATTAATAATTGACTGCAAGACTAGAAAATCCAGTCAGCGTGACTTATAGTATCTAGCTCTCTTTCAGACAAATACAGATCAATTATTTATTTCAGCTCCAAGGCATTAATTGCATCATCCCTCTGAATCCGATTTAAGGTGCAGCTCGTGCAGCTGCGTGGGTGTTTCCGATATAAATCAGCAACCACAGAAATGGGTAGGGCTCACTGGTGTTTACAGGACAGCAAGAAGAGCGTCACACAGCGACCTGAATCCGGGCCAACAAGCCTAAATGGCTGCCGACGTGCACGTGAGCATCAGATAAACAGGAAAAGGAGGGCGTCTTGTAGTAAGTAGTGCTTTCATAATTCACTACATTGGATAATGTGGGTCAGCTTCTGCAGCGCTCTTACTGTAGCAACAACGAGCTCTGGGGATGTGTGTGTGTGTGTGTGTGTGGAATATGAAAATGAGTCAAAGCACAACAGTAGGAAGGGTCTGCCGCGAATAGGAAAAAAAATTGTTATGATTAAAGTCATTTGTCTGGGATTATTGTGCCTCAGCGTGCTTGCAAGTAATTTTGTGTACGAGATGCATTGATGGCACTGAGAAAGACTGCAGCAGGAACCAATCCGCTCTTCACTAACCTCTGCTACACACCTGTACCAAGGAGGGAAAATACTGAAAAGGAAAGAAAGTGAAAGTATGAAATGAAAGAGAAGAAAGAGGGGAAATGAAGCCAGAGTAAAGCTAAAAGGAATGGGGTGGGGGGGGGGGGGGGGGGGGAAGACAACCAATGGATTCAGAAAAACTCAACTGACTGACCTAATGTACCCAAAGATGATAAATGATGACAGCGAGGAGTGAAAAAGTCAGCGCACGAAACCGGGGAATCATAAGATAATGTGGCGGGAGGCTGACAGAGGCAGAGTTTTGTTCCACTGACCTGCTTTTCACAACTGACAAAGAAAAGAGAAGATGGACTCTGTCATGTGAGCAAACAGCCACTCAGGAGAAGAAATCAACCAATCAGCTGTCACCTTCATTGTCCGACGGTTAAATGTAAGAAACTAGGGTGGAAACACGTCAGCAGTGATAGAAGTCCTCTGTAGGATAGCTTTACTGCAGGTTTCAAGAGCGAATTCGAGTCCCCGCAGAACCCAACATGCATGTTTTTGGTTTGTGGGAGGAAACCAGATTAGCTGGAGAAAACCCACGTGTGTACAAGAAGAACAGGCAAACGGCCCCAGACTGGAAGGCGATCCTGTGACATTTTCACTGCTCTAACTGAGCTGCATACATGTCAGGGTCAGGCACCTGGTAACTCTAAGTTGTCCCCAGGTGTGAGTGAGTGTGAATGATTGCTTGTCCTTATGTGGCCCTGTGATGCGCTGAGCGATCGGCACAAAACCAGTATCGGAGGGTTTTCACCTTGATCGTCTCAAACCAAAAACTAGCTGAGCAAATGTTTAAAATTAGATTTTTTCTAGTTTTTAAAAGGTCAGTACTGAGAAATCTGACATTTTCTTTGGTCCTTGAACACAGGATGAAGAAATATGCAAATTAGATTATAATAATGTCATCCAGCAATTTATAGAACAGCAAATAGCTACTTTCCTTAAAGGCACAGTGTGTAGGATTTTGTCAAGTCTTTTAGCCGAAACTGAGATAATCACTAATGATAATAATAAAAAACGTCTAATCATTGCAGACAAAGACCTTGTTTTATTATTTTTACCTTATAAAAAGCTGTTTATATCTCCATGGTCGCGGGTCGGCAGTACAGGCAGCCGCCATCTTGCACCGCCATCTTGTCTACGAAGGCTCATGAAG
>NW_013952412.1:1724304-1748261 GCF_001266775.1 Austrofundulus limnaeus | reverse complement strand
GCGGGGGGGGGGGGGGGGGGGAGGACCAGGGGGGGTGATTCAACCACTCAACCACTAGATGTCGCTGAAAACAACAAATCCTACACACTGTGTCTTTAAAGAGGAGTTGGCAACAGTGCATGTCGTCATTAGATGGTTTTTCTAAGGATATATTTGTTTTAAGACAGTAAATGATCTTGAATGTGTTTGACTTTGTACGGGTTCGTTTATTGAAAGGAAATCGGTATTGCAGGTCAGAACTATTTGAAAACTGAAAGTCATTCATAAAACTAAATCAGCACATCTCTACTTACGACCTGTCCGGGGTAAGCTCTGTCTCTGGCAGTGACTGCTGGAGACCGGCACTAGCTCCCTGCGACCCGGAAAGGAGCAGCAGGCAAAGAAAATGAATGGATGGAATCAGGCTAAGCTAACAGTCTGCTAGTTTAGCATAGAACGAAGTGTAGACAACACAAAATGAAGCTTTTACAGGTTTTTGCGCAGGTGAAAAAGAAACACTTAGCAGCATCTCTAAAAGTTCAGCAGATAGTCACAAATGTTAGTGACATATTCTTACATCTTTCTGGTTAAGCTTTAACTTAAAAAAACAAGTAGTAAATACCTACTTTTTCTGGTTACAATGAATTAAACTATTATACATACTTTATATACTTTCTTTAACTTGATACTTAGTGAAATCGATTTAAAAAAGAGTGTCTGTGGTATGTAATAAGCCACACCGTTTTTTACATGTCACACAGAGATTTGCATGTTTTCGCTGTGGGGAAGCAGGAAGTTGGACTTCATGCAAAGCAAATCTTATTTCTGACCACACTAAAGATGAAGCTGCTTAAAAGTGAAATTTTATTACCAGCGGAAGCTGCACCAGGACATGTGTTACTAACATGGAGTTAGTAAGCAGAAGGAGTTTTAAAAATTGAAAAAATAAAAATGTCAATGGATGGCTAAAGAAGGATAAGACTTAGAAGAAAACTAGGCTTCAGTCTGACACCTCAACAGAATGTTGTTTTGGTCCCCTGATCACTGACCAGGTGTCCCTCACAGCTGCACCAACATCTACCACACCGCAAGACCTCCCAGGTGGCTTTGCTGTGGTCCAAAGAAGTAGTTCTGTGAAGCGATGTCCTATATTCAGTCTGTGCTCACACACAGCACTGCTCCAAGGATGGTAGCGAGTAACAATGACGTTCCCAATCAATTTCTGACAATTACTGGCTTGTCTGGTCAGTGTCGATGAGCGCTTCAGGACATGCTCTCCAACAGATCCTTCCCCTCATCGATAAATCTGAAGCTGACCGGTGGGCTCTGCCGGTGGAAGACCTGAGAGAGACTTTTTATATGAAAGAGTGATGAAATGTAGGCTATTCCCAATGTGCTGCAGTATGTTTTTATTGGGGACCACTAAAAAACCCTGGGGTGGCACCAAATCCAAAACCCAATTTCTTTAGGGGCTTGGTTGGAAATGAGGTGGTGCCTCTGATGAGCTGAAGTGGGCTAATATAAAGATATGACTGTCTTACAGTTTATTATAAAAGGGACTGAGGCGGAGGATTTCATTTTTTTCTGTCTAAGAGCAAATATTTGGGTGTCTGAACAAGCCGACCAACTTAAAAGCTTAAAAAACAACCCTCACATTTAGTGCATCCCCCCTACCCTTCAGAAAAGGGAAGTTCAAACTTCTTTGCTCTTTCTGTTTGCTCTTATTTTATGGACTCAAAGTTCATTCACCATGCTGAAATAATCGTGTCATTATTGTACATAGGATTAAAATCCAAATATAAAAATCTGACCGGTATTTAGTCATTTTTAAAACGTTTCGTTTGCTTCTCAATAACTGAAATGAAATGGAGAAATAAAATAGAGAAAACACAAGAACGAAACAGCAAAGTACCTAAAGTTGTATGGCGTTCATGTATGATAAAGAAATCTACGTTTAACTTGTAAAACAGAACTGCAGAGATATAAAAAATACCATTTCACTCTTTGGAACAAGTGTTGACACATCACCCACTTCTATACATGTGATGAACTGAGACACAGCTAATATGCCATGGAGAGGCAAAACCTTTTCAAAGTATTTCATGTTATTTTCAAGTATGTCATTTGGTGGCTACTATGTTCTAATCAGATTATCGACCTTGTAGTGAGGTTTGGAAGGCATCCAAAAGAAGAAAAAACAGAGCAAGTAAACAAAAACAATGTGTATGCATGTTTCAGCATGTTGGCAAAAGCAAATGGTGCCACTGAAATCCTTGGAAACACAAAGTGATCAGATTAAATCAGTTGGAAAACCTCTGGGAAATGAATTTGTAAGTGACACCTAAAAGTATACTTACTTTGAGGTAATCATTCTCGGATCTGAGCTCTTCTATTTCCCTGAGGTACTCCTCATACATGCCGTCCGTGAACTCCTCTGTGAGGTCTGAGAAAGCCAGAGAGGTGCTGGCAGGAACCCTGCTCTCCATCGAGGTGACCGACCGCTCCTCGCCGGGGGAGGTGCTCCCTTCCCCGGCCTCCGCGCTCAGAGAGAGTCGGTCCTTGTCGGTTCTCTCGGCGGAGGAGCAGGAGGTCCTAAAGGCGGCTTGTTGGCAAGCTTTGTCCGCCAGAGAGACGTCCCTGAGCGGCTTCTCTGAGTCCGGACCACGGCTGCTCCTCGACTCGGCGTCGCTGCTCGCAGCGTCTGCGGAGAGTTTGTTTTCCTCGGAGGCGCAGTCCGACAGCTCCGAGCTGCTGTCGGTCGGAGAGAGCTTCCCGGCGGCGCAGCCGGAGTCCTTGGATAGATCATCGGATCCAACGCTGCTCGCGTCCGACACCTTCCTCCGCCCGCTGGCGCTCTTCGCCGCCTTGGAGGACTTGGACAACACGCCGCCGGACTGGGACGATTTGCCCGTCGTTTTCCCGCCGCTTCTATCCGTTTTACTGTCCTTCCCAGCGAGGCTCCCCACGGGGCTGCGCCTGGAAATGCGGCTCCCCAGATGGATGGCTCCGGGCTTGACGCTCAGGGTCGGGGTCCCGATCCCGCCGCGGATCTTTGTGAACGACCACCCGGGCACGTCCTTCGGTCTGGCAGGGGATGGTGCCCGGTTAATCCTCTTCTTCTCGGCCGTCGGCTGAGCGGGAAGCACCGCGCCGAGCTCGGCAGCTCCAGCCCGGGGTGTCGGCGGCGGCTGGCCGGGCACCGCGTGCTGCGTCTGGCCGCCGTCCGAGCTCTCCGTCCCGCCTCCGCTTTCCATCTTCTGCCGGAGATGGAGTCTCCGTTCTTTGGGCGAGGCGAAGAAGACGTGAGCCGGAGAGTTGTGGACATCAACCTCCTTTGTTTTTGTCATTCATTCCGTTTAGGACGACACCAGAAAACAGAAACAAACCCCCCTCTGCTGAACCAGGAGGCAGAAGTTGGTGTGAATGAAAAAAAAAAAAAGCTGCAGAGAAACACAAAAGGAGATCACTCCTCAAGGAGAGCATGCAGAATAACAAGCCAAACCGATGGAGGCAGAATCCAAAACCTGTAAGAATGTAAAATATAATCCAGGATATAAAATAATATGCCCGTTTTTCCGCTCTCCTCGGGGTTTCTTTGCGTGAAACGCGCTCACAGAGCGGTTACAGGGTGAGAACAGGGAAGCAGTGGTGCTTCTGGGTGTCTGTCTCTCTCTCCTCCTCCTCTCCGCCCAGAATAACGGGATGTAGCTCAGAAAAAGGCCAATCTCTGTTCCTGAAGCTCTCTGTCGCCACCGCTGCAAAAAAAAAAAAAAAAAAAAAAAAAAAAAAAAAAAAAAAAGTAGCCTACTAACATCAAGAGAGGGAAAAAAACCATAAGTGGGGGTGCTTCAGGGCAAAATATGGTGATAATGCCCAGTTTCACAGTTGAATGTGTCACTAACAGCCCTGATGTTTTTGAATGTCATACTCACTTTCTGAGCTCATTTGGTACATTTAAATGTTTATGTTCATGCCAATGAACGTTTAATGAATATGGAAGCCCATTGATGCCAATTAGATGAAAAAAAATACATTTTTTTTTCAGTTTTGTTGCCTTCATCTTTCGCACATTTGTCTGTAAAAAATCATATTACATATAGTTTTGACACGGTTTGGAATATATTTAATAGACATTTTTATGTTATGTATAATACCTTGTTTTATCTATCATGTTAATATGCTTTTTATTGTATGTTAAACTTTTCTTGCTTTTATTGTGAAGCACTTCGTGATTTTATATCTATGAAAGATGCTATATATAAATACTTTACTTACATTTGTTGTTGCTCTTGAGCTTTTTTTCAGTTGCTTGTTTGAAGATTTGTATTTGTGGTTTGTACGGTACCTGGGTTGTTTTTGAGCTTAACATATTTATATTAATGAATATTAAAAAGAGCACTGATATGAAGTACTTCCAGTCAAAATTAATGATGAATTTTAACATGTCTATTTTTCAAGGCTGAGCTGTAAATAAAGACTAATAAGCATAAATACTGCTTATCTCAGTTTATTAGAGTTGGGCAATATTGGCAAAAAAATTAATCACGATTAATTGTGGTATTTAGCCGATAACGATTAATTTGACGATTAATCCCCTGGAGTCCCTGGACACACTTATTTTGTAGTCACATGACCAATTAGTGGGAAAGATTTGCTCTTTATAAAAAATTGTTCCAAGCTGTGTGAAAATTACAGACTTCAGGCTATACATCAATTGTGTTAGTAGATAAATAAATTACAGAACTTTATTTTTAATGTTCGTCATATTTGAAGCAGAGAGGAGCACCAAGCGGACTGACCGGAGTAATCCCCCATGTCAGTCTGCCTGGTGGTATTAATCGTATTAATTGTCAAGTGCCAAAAAGTAATCGATTAATGTTTTTCTAACGATTAATTGCACACGATACGATTGTGCCCAACCCTACAGTTTATGATGGGTTTTTTTAATCTGTGAATGCAGTCACTTCCTGATGTCTGGAACCCTTGTTTATCACCAAAGAATGCATCTCCTGCATGATGCGTTCTTTCTGCTTAATGCTTTTCTCCTGCAGTGTTTTGCTTCTGCGTAATTGGGTCATTTTATTCGTCTCTGTTGTGAAGCGACTTCCCAGTCCAGTTCGCTGCGTTTGGCTGAATTTGAGCACTTTCGTAACTCAAGTGTAACATCCTTTTACACTCAAGAATTTATCCTGCTTCTGTTTTCTGTCGCAGCATCGACACCATTGACCTGGTGTCAACAGAAGTCAACAGATTGTTGCCATGATCCATGGCTACTCAAACCTCAGAGTCCTGTTCATAAAGTCTTACAGGGAGTTTTCTGTCCGCGGTGCTCTACAGAACAATTGCAGTAACTATGTAACCTTGGACCCATCCTGTGTGAAATAAGGCAAAATCAATAAAATAAAATAAAAGTGTTCTAGTCTATCAGCTAAATAGAGCTGTTCCATTACACATATAGCCTGCTAAATATTATTGAACTGTTTGAACATTTTAATGATGAGTTCACAGGCAAAGCACACCATTAACAGAAAGTAATGCATGAACAGTTTCATTGAGATAATGCGTGTACAGAAGTGATTTACACAGCAGTAACAATAAGCAAATGTTGTGTTTTAAATTAAAACGTATAGATCTGAAGGGGAAACATGAAATGTAAGTGCTGCGAATTTTTGACGTTCTTTATGTTTCTTCCACTGCCACCCCTAGAGTAACCAAGTTAATGATTTCATGAGCAAACATTTATGACTGTTTTTGGGAGCTAATTCTTTGTATTTGTAAGGGTACCCCAGCAGTAAAATATATATACACATTTTAAAGCTATTATGATACGGTCCAGATTAAATATTTTATATGGAAGAGGCTGCCAGAACACTTTCTGCTTGTATTAAAACGTCGTGCAGTTTAAAAAGATGGTATAAGTGCTGAATTGGTCTGCCTGCAAGTCTTTCAATAAAGGAAACATTTGTTGCATATGATAAGAAAAAAAACTAAACTTTCAAGTGACCAAATATCCTATAAAAGTGAAGGGGGGGGGGGTACTTTTTGTCTCCCTACAAACTATAGTTAAAGAAGAGCAGATACATTTTGAAAGATGTTCATTGCCTTAAACTTTCATTTAAATTGCATACAAAACATTTCTTTTAAATATGTCTATAAAAATCTTATTTTCTGCTCTCAAGCTGCAAATTCCAATTTAAGGAGGAAGTTTCATCAAAACTACAAATGTGTAAAGAACCCACAGGGACCACAAGGCCACCCAGCACCCCACTGTTCCCCAGACCTCAATCTGAGTCAACCAAGCAGTAAATACCAACACAATGAGCATATTTCACTAATTGTGACTGGGGAAAAAAATCCCCTGATGTGCCTCTCATTGATGCACTGTCTGGGTAATGAAGTGCAATACTTTCTAATCTGCTCTCCTCGCAGAAACAATCATAGCAGAAAGTTGCTGTCTTGCAACTTATCTTCAGTCCAGTAATTGGAAGGCGCTCAGCGCTGTAGGTGGTTATAAAGCTGAGCTGTGTCAGCAGTGTCCCCGTCACCGCCTGCCTGTCCCACATTAGCAGACAGACGTGTTCTGTTACGTATCACTGCCTAACTTTGGGGACTGGACTGCACTTATGTAATTTAGTAACATTTTCACGTCCACTTTGCTGTTATTACATGTTTTATCAGAACTTTTCTGAGTGAACTGAAATTATAAAAGCTTCACCTGCTTTATTCTTTCTTCCCCAGGAGAGCTGAAGGTGCAAATTGTTCCCATTTCAGTGAAACAAACCTCATGGGGTCTGTTTTGTCTGGATTTTAAAAAAAAAAGTTTCACCACACTCACCTTCCCTGCAGGTTACAGAAAATAGCCTCTGTATCATTAAATGTGCTGATTCTTCTTTGCATCCTTAGTGTTTGTGGCCGTGGTATGTTGAGGTTATGATTCAAACAACTGAAAACATTTAATACACAATATTAAAGGGTGAGGTACATTTAGTTACATAGCCATTAATATGATGTTTTTTTTTGTCTGAGCAATCTCATCTTATTGCAATAACTTGTGTTTTCAAAATAAAAATCTAAATTTATGCTGCAATTGAATGCATTTGTTTTTAAATTAGGACACAAAAACACCATGGGACGTCGTTTACTCAGTTGTTTTTATTGAATAGCAATTCTAAACAAGTTTGTTTTAATCACAAACTCTATAAGATAAAGGACAATAAAAAATCTATGAGAAAAGATGAATATAAATAAAATAGCTGAGTAGGTTCTGTTCTGAATTGCATGTGAAAAGAAGTTGCCATGGGAAAACATTAAGCAATCTTTTACTTCCACCTTGTGTTGGGCAACAAAAACTGCAGCGCACACTGATAATGTTCAGACAATAAAACAGGAAGAAAAAGATTATTTACACAATGAGATCAAAGCATTTTGTTGAAATGATTTAAGCAGAAAATCCCAGGTTTTTCAGTGTTATTGTTGTAAAGATTTATGTTGGAGTATCAGTCCAGTTTAATTTGACCTTTGTTCTAAAAGGGTTTTATTTTGATGAGCCTTTGTATGTGACATATGACTGTGGCTTTGTTTGTATGACGTACAAGCAGGACCCTGTCCCACTGAGAGCCTGAATAGAAGCCATTTTCCCCCTCAAATGTTCCCTGATTGTTCTCCTCCTCCTCCCACCATGCCCTCTGGGACCACAATACAATATATATATATTGTTTTAATTTAGCTTAAATCTATATTCAGTTTTCCAATTTTTAGCAATAAATTTTCTACTTTTTGTATTTCAAAAGCAGGCAAATTTTCATATGGTAATTTGCAACAGTGGCAAAAGGAGCAATCGGAAAACCTTTATTAAAAACAAATATACAATTAAAATCACCTTTGTTTTTTGTAGAATATGTACCATGATTGTGGATCGGGAGTTTTACATCACCTCATGTCTGTTTTTCTTTAAGCAGGCAGCCGGTTGCGTCAGACAGTATCAAATATATAATATCAGTGATTCACAAGTTTCATTATTAATGAGAGAAATACTATAGCTACTATGGTTTGTCCATCTGACAGCCAAAACAGTTCATTGTCTAGTTTAAGTCCAAATATACACATACCATCCCAAAAATAATCTACAAACTGTAAAACAGATTTTTCAAAATTGAATACCATAAATACAATATCTTCACTTTTAGAAATGTTGTACTACAATTTACATTTTTTATTTTGCAGCTATTAATTATTTATTCACAATAAGCTAAAATAAAAACTCTTAACTATATGTTAATCTAAATTCTGATAATAAAAAAACACTTCTATAAAACTTTTGGTCTGTGGAGTTTCACCATTATTCTGCTGTCAAAGTTGTTTTGGTTTGTGAATTCTATTTATCGCATCTGATTGGCTGCGGGAGACGTCTGTCAGTCATTAGTTGACGCCCCGTCTTCCAACAACTTCCGCTTCTGTGAAGAAACAAGACTAAACACGATCCATGCCCATCGTTTGTTAGACTTGCCAAAACATCCAGACTGTACGTCCAGCCAAGGTAAGATGCCAGATGTTTTAGCGCTCTGGTTTGTGTTCTATAACGTTGTTTTCAGTGTGGAAAATTAAATTTTCCTATTTTTATTTAGGAATATTCTCTGCTGTGCTAGAATTAGCCACCTCTTTTTTTCCCCCTTAGCCTGCCCGCTAACTGTATGTTAGCTGTCAAAAAGCTTCTAGATATTCAGCCAGACTCAGACTGCTGACATGATAGCGTCTGCTCAGTAGAAGTAATAGCTCTTATCCTTATGGGCAGTTATTGTTGGACTCGTTTGCATTTTATTTTATAGAGCTACAGCCAAGTCTAGTGTGGGCGCGCGCGTGCTATGATGGTGAGCAAACAGTTTACGACAGGAGCATAGAAAGGGTCTCAGAGTTGTCAGGATTTAAATCGCAATACGTCAGTCGCCATTATTAGAAGTCTGTACCTTTTTATTTTTAAGCAATGTCAACCATCGTGGTCTTTTTTGACTAGCTTATTTTATAGGGAGATTTTAAGAAGTACGGAGTATGACTCAAACATTTGTGTTTTAGTGGAAAAGTCCGGTGAAAGTGAGATGGTTAAAAAAACAAAGCCGTTCATGCACTCATTGTCAACTCATCTCGGGAATTGCTCAGCAAATAGTGGGAATGTCCCCCTGCCTGTTTGACTTCTGGCTGCCTCGTCTTCTCCATCTGAGTCACAGGAGGAGAAACTAAACAGATCTTTTCCTGCAAGCCTTGGTGCACTGCAGGTCAATGACACTCAGTGATGTTTTTTTTTAAACAACCTTTTCTCAAAGCCATCCTCAAAGTCATCTATTTCCATGTGAAAGGCTGATTAATTTTGTACTGTTACTAAGGGGAAACAAATGCAGATTTCTTCACACTATACATTTATATAAACTCAAATGTTGTGTTAAACATAGCAAAACCTTTGCTGCAGTTACCTTAACATTATTTTATTTTACAGTACATTAGATGACACCATACTGTCCTCTCAGGAATCAACAGTTGCTTTTATTTTGTCACGTCTTCCTCCCTAAGGTTCCCTAATTACCCCCATAGTTAGTTGCTATAGGGATTGTCTCCATTTGAAAGGGAAGCATGAGTTTATCAGTGACACAACAACAATGTAAGGGACTCATATACATGTACATTTGAGATGCTGCCTACTTGTTAAGCATTTATACTCTGAGCATGACGAAGGGTAACTCAGTTGTACAGTGTGTAATTTTGAGATCTGTTGTTTCATTAAAATGGATAGGAAGTGCATGTTGTAAGACGTCCTACAAGGTTTCAACATACTGGCTAGAGAAGAGTTGCAGGCAGCAATGGCAGGACCATTGTACATGAGTGTATCACAAAGTTGTTTTTAAATCTGGGATTTCTACTCTTTTTATAAAAGTTAGAAAATAACTAAAGAAATGCTTAAAGAATAAGTGAAAAAAATAAAGATATACAGATACGTATATTTTGTAAGCGTTTCAGCTGTTTTTATCCCACTTTTTTAATAGTTTATCTCATTTGGAGTACACAAAAAATACAAATAAAAAAGACAAAAACTACAACGTCAAATGAAAAGGAACAGAAACAAAGAAAGAAATCTTAAAGCATCTGCCCCCACATCTCAAAGCACAACCAGCCTGTGAATATTCATTAAGAACATAACTCACTTTTTAACAACAGAGATGAAAAATAAAAACAATTGAAGTTAATACTCAAATTTATACTCAATCTACATTTTGTTCATATTTTGACGACAATTTTTAAAAAATCAATCTAGCAAATATACAAATCGAATTGACCTGATGCTGATTCATACTACGCTGGATGGCAAGCTTAATGTGGAAATCTGTGAGAGGAAAAACTGTATGCTCAGCTCCCAGCTAGGCAGGATTTATATCCAGGAGGTTAAAACTAGCGCTGTACCAAATGATTATTTTCTAATCGATTAATCTAACGATTATTTTTTCGATTATTCGATTATTCTAACAACAAATCTATAAGTTATTCTGATGTGAGTGCACTGGAAATTTAAAATGTTTTCRTCAAATTAAGAAGAACAGTTCTTTAATATTGTAATATTTTCTGTAATAGTTTTTTCATGGACACAAAATATGCACTCTAGAGTCAATTCTTTAACAAAAAAAGCTTAAAAGATTTAACATCATCATAAAATCTCAACCAAAGCATATAAAATTCAAGTAAAAGAAACATAGTACAAGATGTTAACAATCTAACAAATGAACTAAATCATCCAAAATTCAAGTCACTCTGAAAAAACTATAATAAACATTTATTTATTATTTTTTATTTAACATATTTCTCAATATATAAAAATTAACAAATATCAAGACAACATCCAACTCTGTATTGTAACATCAGATGTTTAACTAATTTCTTTAAGGTGAAACTGTTGAAAACAACAAGACTGTTTTGTCTTATTACACAAATTAAAATCCAGCTCCACTTGTTTCTATTGATGTCATTTCCCCGCTAGAAAAATGTGTGATGGCGGTCCATGGAAGGCAAATAAGTTTAAATCAAATAAACAAAAGAGGATGCAGTTAAAAATAAATAAAAGGTATTTAAGCTACGTTTTGAGCATCCAGAACACGTCCAACACTTGTTGGCTGCTTGTGCTCTTTAGGTCAGACGTGTGTCGGGAAGCTCCTCTGTTGTTTGAGACGCTGGGGGAACCGTCTGATGGGGGAACGTGGCTCGACCTAACACCGGTCTCTGTTTAATGGCGGATGAAATAAAGAAAGTGGCGGTACTTTATTAACTTTGAGCAAGCGAACGTCGTGCTCACAAGATAATTAATCCACCAGATAATTCAGAGGCGATCTGTTCGGTGAGTTTTACTCCAGGAGCTGCGAGGCTTTCAAGCTTAGACTGAACTGAAGCAGCGGCTGCTGACGTCATTACGCTCTTGCGCGATGCTGTGTTCAGGACAAGCATGGAAAACTCACCACTCTTATGCCAATACGGTCGCAATGATGCTTTTAGGTACCGAAATGGAATTGCATGAACATTCACGTGGTGGTTATGAAATACAGCGGATCGATAATAAAAAATCTGCGTCGACAAATTTACATAATCAACGTCATCGATTATTTCAACTAATCCATGCAGCCCTAGTTAAAACTACAGTCTACTGAGGGGGAAAAATATTCTTCAGTCTAAACCTGAGATTGTTGCACTTGTCTCACTTTTCTCTGTATGTTCAAGCATTCTTTGAGAATAACCCACGGCTGTTCACCTTGACCAGCAGGTTAGTTTGTAATCTGTATCAGGTCACTGTCTTTTCAAGCATGGCCTGAGAAGATTTAAAACACTAAAGTCTAGCATTTGTTGAAGAAATGCACATCGCTTGCTGCCTAAATAACGTTATGTGCAATCTTATGCGCTACTGTGAGATGTCATGCCCAAATTCTTAGTTACTACCCGACTAATGCCATGCCTCTAAAAGTAGATTGTAACCCCCACCAATAAAAATATATTCAAACTCCTTGAGGCTGATTTAAATTACAGTATATTTGACTGAAAAAAAAAACTGCTTTTCAGTGTAGCATTACTTCCTCAGTGACGAGTTACATGAACAAAAAAGTACTAGTTCTCCATTTTCATAGCAACTCGGTGCTTCGAAGTTGGCCCTGATCTTTTTTTTTTTTAAATTTCCTGCACAGATCGGTAGAAGCAGAGGCTGCTCTCTTAAACTCAATGTCCTGCCTGTGCCTCATGTTCTCTCCAGTCCTTTTTAAAATTTAAATTATGTTCTGCCTCCTTCTCAGCAACGGTCTGACCAAACCTATTAACTCTTAACTTTAATCAATGATTGTTTATCTACAATCTCTCTTTAAGCTCCAGCATTGCGCAGTGCATTTTAGAGAGCAGATTTATGCAGTTTGGACTTGATGCCTGATGCTAAACATTTGGCTTTTTTGTTTTAATAAAAGAAGCAAACTTTACTCAGGAACTGACGAAAGTCATTGTATAAAACCTCTTTTTTTCTTTATTTCTGCATTTGAACAATTTCAGTTACTCAACACACATAACAACAGTTATTACTTATATGTGGAGGTGTTTCATTTTAACCTTTTGTTCTGCAAATATGTGGTGTTTGAATGATGAAAAAGCAAGGATCAAAGGTAAAGTTGAAGACTAAATGTCCAAGCAAAGATACAATCATGGTAAAACATTTACCAGTATATGTTTAGCTTTCATTTATTTATGTATTTTTTCCACCTTTTTTAGGATAATTACTACATTCAGTGAGCCATAAAATTGACATAAAATCCTTTTTGTGTACTGCTACTGCCTATACAGCGGGTAAAATGAGTATTGAACACGTCACCATTTTTCTCAGTAAATATATTACTAGAGGTGCTAATGACATGAAATTTTCACCAGATGTCGGTAACAACCCAAGTGATCCATACATACAAAGAAATCAAACCATAAATGTCCAGAAATGAAGTTATTTGTAATAATGTGGAATGGCACAGGGAAAAAGTATTGAACACACTTACTGAAATTTATCTAGTACTTTGTATAAAAGCCTTTGTTGTCAGTGACAGCTTCACGATGCCTCCTGTTTGGAGAAACTAGTGGCATGCATTGCTCAGGTGTGATTTTGGCCCATTCTTCCACACAAACAGTCTTCAAATCTTGAAGGTTTCGTGGACCTCTTCTATGAACTCTGATCTTTAGTTCTTTCCATAGATTTTCTGTTGGATTCAGGTCAGGTGATTGGCTGGGCCATTCCAGCAGCTTTAGTTTCTTTCTCTGAAACCAACTGAGAGTTTCCTTGGCTTTGTGTTTGGGCTCATTGTCTTGCTGAAATGTCCAGCCACGTTTCATCTTCATCATCCTGGTAGATGGAAGCAGATTTTTATCAAGAATGTCTCTGTACATTTTTCCACTCATCCTTCCTTCAATTATTTGAAGTTTGCCAGTACCATATGCTGAAAAACAGCCCCACACCATGATGTTTCCACCTCCAAACTTCACTGTTGGTATGGTGTTTTTGGGCTGATGTGCAGTGCCATTTGACCTCCAAACATGATGTGTATTCTGGCATCCAAACAGTTCAATGTTGGTCTCATCTGACCAGACTATATTCTCCCAGTATTTCACAGGCTTGTCTGAATGGTGTGCAGTAAACTTTAAAGGAGCTTCAACATGCTGTTTCTTCAGCAGTGGAGTCTTGCGTGGTGAGCGTGCATACAGGCCATGGTGGTTCAGTGCATTACTTATTGTTTTCTTTGAAACAAACGTACCTGCTAATTCCAGGTGTTTCTGAAGCTCTCCACAAGTGGTCCTTGGCTCTTGGACAACTCTTCTGATAATTCTTTTCACTCCTCTGTCAGAAATCTTGCGAGGAGCACCTGGTCGTGGTCGGTTTATGGTGAAATAATGTTCTTTCCACTTCTGAATTATGGCCCCAACAGTGCTCACTGGAACCTTCAGAAGTTTAGACATTCTTCTGTAACCGATACCATCATTATGCTTTGCAACAATAAGGTTGTGAAGGTCTTGAGAGAGCTCTTTACTTTTACCCATCATCAGATGGTTCTTGTGTGATACCTGGCCATCATTTGGGACTGAACCAGCTGATATTAACTTGCACTGACAAGGGGCAGGCTTGCTTTCTAATTACTGATAGCGTTCAGCTGGTGTCTTGGCTTTCCATGCCTTTTTACACCTCCCTTTCTTCATGTGTTCAATACTTTTTCCCTGTGCCATTCCACATTATTACAAATAACTTCATTTCTGGACATTTATGGTTTGATTTCTTTGTATGTATGGATCACTTGKGTTGTTACCGACATCTGGTGAAAATTTCATGTCATTAGCACCTCTAGTAATATATTTACTGAGAAAAATGGTGACGTGTTCTATACTTATTTTACCTGCTGTGGCTCATGAATCAAAACGTTTGTGAAAACAGAAGTTAGAGGAGACATCATTTGCTCTGGTTCATCCTGATTGGGCCATATGTTTGTGTAAGCATTTATAAAATTTACATTTTATTTTTTTACCAAAAACCAAATTTTTTTGCCATTGGTAACTGTCGATGAATTGGGCACCAATGGTTGAAGATGTGTCTTTGAAAAAAAAAATCTAATTTGATCTAAATCTATCAGTCCTAGGATTGTTGTAAATAATATTGAACTTGTTGAACCAATATTGGACGTTTGTTGTTGTGTTCTCAAGCCTTGTGTAATGTAGGCTCAACAGTTCCACCTGTTAATGAATCCTGTAATCCTGAAAGAAAGAAGCTGCTGTTTAAATTCATGGTTAGGTCTCAGTTATTCCTTTTTTTCAGAGAGCGTACCATCTGTTCAAGTTTCTGTTTAAATGAGACACAAATTAGTTAACTCAGCACAACCTTCGTCACATTTCTTTTAAAATATTTTAATTCTCTTTTTGTGTGCCATCAGGCCACCGCCTAACCTTTCCATAATTTATATTAAAGGTTGTTTCTTTGTTTCATTGTTAACCTACACCTTAATACTTAATGTTTTGAGTTCACTTGTGTGTGAATTCCATCTTAGGTATGTTGTTTCACTGTGTACAGAGGTGTGTCAGCTCTTTAGTTAGATGTGTGAAGCAAGAAGTGCAGAGGAGTGTTGGTTTCTATATGAGATTTGATTTGCACTGGAAAAACTCTTCTTGTAATTCTTTTACATTGGTGCTCCAGTTTTTATCATTGACTCTGTGTTGCAGCAATAATTGGATCTTTTAGTCAGAGGACAGAAACACAAGTTGGAAGGATTTTGAATCAAACGGACAAATCCGTTACTTATTGATGAAACATTCAATAAATTTGGTAGGTGACGACTTAGACTAAACACATCACCCGCTGTCTTTTAATGCCAGATTTTTAGGCTAAGATATGAGAAATAACAAAGTTGCGTTTTTATTCAAACCCTAAAAATAATGTTAATACTGTGAAACGTCACACTCAGTTTGTGTTGTGATTGAGTCTCGGCTACTACCATATCCAATTTCAGCTCAGTATCTATTAAACTGACAGGGTTACAGCCAGTTTTGTGTTTTTTTTTTAAAGTCAGTAGCTGTGGTGGCTATTGTGAATTGGGTTTACTCCAAAAGTTAATCAGCTGTAGAGGTGCAGACAACAACAATTTTTTAAAAGTTTGATGAAATTTGGATTTACAGCATGTTTACATTTTTGTGTGTGAGTCTCTTTTAAGTCTTTAGTTGTGGACTGCTCTTTCAGATTTGGGTCATCTGATAAACTATTATCTAAGTATGGCAGAGTGATTGTGATGTGTGTGTGTGGTGCCACGTTTGTCATGATTACGTAGAGGCTCAACAGCGTCGTGGAGAGAGCGAGTGACATGACCTGAGTGTACACTGCAGCCAATCAGATAACTTGTCTCTGCATCTGCTGTGTATGTGTGTGTGTGTAAAAGTACTTACTGCAGTTATTATAATAACTAAGATTAACAACTTAAGATTAATCCCCAGATTTTTCAGTTTTATCACAAATGAGGCTCCTTATCTGTCTTTCACAAAAGCTTTAAGAAACAGTTTGTCTTTTTGTAGATTGCAGTTGTGAAACCTGAAACTGTTTTTTTAAGTTGTAATTCAAAAGAATTTTCACACAATATAGTTTTCTTGTGCTCTGAAGTTATCCGGTTTTTGCTTCCTCTAGGCTGGTGACCGAAATATTTAAATGAGCCTAAAGTAAATACTGATCAACATGATTTACTGTATCTCCTATTGCTAAATACAAAAAATAATAAATAGAACTTAAATGCTTTATGGCATGGGGTTTAGCTCAAGGCTGGTAGCATCATGTTTAGACAATGTTTCAAACAAATTTCCTGCAGTTGACTGTAATTAACCGAATATTACTGAGGCTCAAAAAGAAAAAAATTGTGTAGGTCTTCTGGACGGGTTCTTCTTTAATGAAACATTTTGTCTCCCATCCAGAAGACCTACACAATTTTTTTCTTTTTGATTTTTTACCTGGATTACTGAGATGCATCAGGACATTACTGAGGCTCAAATTATTTTTGATAATAATCAACTGAAGCAGATCTGATTTCTAAGTTGTTTAGAAATATTTTAAATATTGCTTTAATTAGTTGTCTTTTAGTGTCCAAAACATGTCCATTCAATGCATTAAATTTGCCTGTGGTCTCTATCACTATAACTTTGCTTTGACATGTTAGCCTCCTAAACTTTTCAGGTTAGTATAGATGCAACTGGACAGATTTCTCAGTGTAACCATTGTATTTGTGTTACGAGCGCATCCTATAGTACTTAGTGTTGTCACATGAATGCTCAGTTAAGTACTTTGAGGTTTATTGTTATAATGTGACAAAGTTTCAAGGGTATGAATCCTCTTTCAAGGCACTGTATATCTTTAGTTATCAGAACCTCTTGTCACACAAGGCGCCAACCTCTGATGGAGCTGTATCAGTGAGGAGAGACCTGTTTGACCCGACACCATGGCATGATCAGACGTGCTGTACATGTCAGTTCTGCAGCACATATTAAAGACACGTCGCTTGTTTTCACCAGTCTCGTTTGTGCTGTTTAATGTTGCTTCATTTTAGATGAGGAGCATTTCATAAGCAGAGTGTGTTGTTTGCCTAACTGTATGAGTCACAGTCATCTGGGACAACCTGCACCATTGCTCTAGCTCTGTAACTCACCTTTTACTCCCATCACTCAGGTAATTTCCACACCCAATTTTTTTCTGGCGTTGTTTTTTTTAATTTTATTTATTTAACCAGGTAAACTGTTTGAGAACTGCTTCTCATTTACAAACATGACTTGGCCATGACCGTTGTCCTGTATTTAGCAGGGAGAAAATAAACAAGTTAATTGGAATGTGTTTTGTTTGTTACTGTATGTTTTCAATTGCTCTATTAATTTGATATATCCCAGAGGAAAATTAATTGTATGATAATAATATTGTTCTGATGTTTATGGTTTTTCCCACATCTCAACATTTTCTGGTTGACGTGGCTTTCATAAAAATAGATAATCTGACATTTTTCCTGAACTTGGTTTGTAGGATTGTGGTTTGTCAGGTGAAAACTCGAGTATCTTTAAAAATGTCTTTTATTGCTACAGTTGGCAAATGTTTAAAATGAGTTACGGGAACTAATAAAATTTTCAGTGTACTTTCCATCAGTTTTTATTTTACTGTTAAAATCCACTTGAGATCGCTGATCTCTCTTTCAAGGGTGGCCTGGGCCTGAAGGCAAACTATTGTACATGTTTTTGGAGTGTGGGGGAAACCAGAGTACCTGGAGAAAACCCACGCAAGCACGAGGAGAACGTGCAAACTCCACACAGAAAGACCCCAGGTTCGAACGGGGGATCAAACCCAGGACCTTCTTGCTGTGAGGCATCGGTGCTAACCACTGAGATGTCGTGCCGCCACGCGTTTTGTGCTGTAGTAGTTTCAAAACAGTTTTTTTTTTGCACGATAAAAGCTTTAAAATCTAATCGGTGTGCTCCGGTTCTCTTTTTAATTTGATAAGTGAAAATTGGCATAACGCAAAGTACTTGGCCAATGGTGGACCAAAAAAAAGTGTGATAAAGTGCATCAAAACTTTAGATTTGCTCATGTTTTGACTCCTGGCTTACTGTGAAGAAGGACATTTACAGAAGGCTGTTTCTCTCTTTTCAATTCAGTAGTTGGTTTTAATCTTCCAATTCAAAAATTACAGCAGAATAACTTGCATTTTTAACATTGCTTTAGTTTTTTTTTTTATTGTGAGGCCAGTCCTCTTAATTATTGTGGGTAAAAACAATTCTATCATTTAGTTTTATTTAATCAAGTGCTGGTAAGCTTAAGTAACAATGAATAACTTGGACAGATGCACATTAAGCTAGTTGGTAGAATATTTAAAGAGCAGCTTGTCATTCGTTCTGTTCACCTTATCGATTGTTGAAGACAAGGCCAAAGTTCATTTGTGTGCTGAACTTTTTACAAATCTCTAAAAGGTAAAATCCATTCACTTTGTAAAACAAAATGCAGAGTTAGAGGAAAGGGAGTATTTGCTGTTTGTTCCCAGCTTCAGTGTTTTACTGTCAGATTTGAGCAACTTAACAAAAACATGTTGAAGGACACGTGTGGTAAGATATTCTAACACTGGCATCTTTAGACAAAATACATCATTTATTATTTTTGTATATTTTACTCAATTATAATTTTAAATAGAATAACACACTGTATTTTTTTACATGACTAGATTAATGTTGTACCAGATTATCAATGATTCTAAATTGTCCAAATGACAATTGTCCGATGAGTTCAAATTATTCAAATTAGGTTTGTCAAAAATTAAAACTTACTGATTTCTGGATCACTGAAGTCCATCTTAGATATTTTTTTATTTTCTACTTTTGTAAAAGTTGTGCATCAACCTTTTGAGGTAAAGTGTGTGTCTCACAAATGGAATATATGCTGGTATTTGGATTTGATGAATTATTTAAAACAGATTTTGTTTTTCAAGATGTCGCTCAATCACAGTACTTAATCATAATTGGTTAACACTGCACAAAAAGGATTATATATTTGTTAATCTGTCAGATTTTTTTCACATTCTTAGAAATCAAACCAGCTGAAGTTTTGATACTTTTGGCCCTTTTCTAAATGAAGATAAATGAGTTGAATCAACTAGTTAATACATAAGACAGAGAAGCTGATACTGAAGTCAACAGTTGCAGTATTTGCTATGTGGGCAATGATGTAATGAAAAATGTTCTCTGGGTGCCAAATTGCGTTCTCTCGTGCAGATTACAAAAGTGAAAGAAAATAGACGACAGTATGATGAAACGCAATGAGTCTCTACATTTTTAAAATGAGCAGTCGTGTTGAGCTAAGCATTACAACTTATCAGTGTTGATTGTAGAGAGTGATTAAGTGATTAATTAATGAGTCATTCCCAACTCTTAATTGCTACACGTTGTGCAACATCCTTCCTTACAACTTTAAAGTAAACAGCCTTGCTAGCAAAATATCTCATGTACTAATGGATGGATTTTGGTGAAGCTCTCGGAAACTTATACTTGGATGTTTATCTAAAAGTACAACTCAACTTTTACTCAGAGGACCAGCTGGTCTATACCTGATTGATCTGTTGAAATTAAAAGTGACTTTTAAGATGAAATTAAGCTCAATGTTGGGTCTTAAATGTTTGTGAAGATAATGGGCTGGATACATGCTGGCTGCAGTGGTGTCATAAATGTGTAACTACTGGCCTTGAAAAGTCACTCTTTGTATTGTTTGGCTCTTGACAGACAAGATTGTTGCTCAAACTAAGCCAAACCTAGATAGCTGACCTTCAGCAGTTTGCCTTTAAAGTCCTCCCCTTTCACTGCAGTACAGTATAAACATCCTCTCTTTTCTCTTTGCTGGTTTTGGCTAACAAAAAAAAAAAAGGAATTTGCATTTATTAATAATTATTTTTTGTTTTCTTTTTTGTTTTTATAGGTTACTTATTTGCCTTCGTCAGCAAAGCCAAAAACAAAACAAATAGAACTCTGAAGTTACAGATTTCAACGTGCCGTTTTGTGAACTGAGAAGCTGATTTTACTCCAACTCAAATCCACTCCGGCCATACCTTCAGTCAAAAACTTGGCATCAAACTGACTTTGGGAACCCCTCCTCCCACATGTTACTGTTGCCCTGGTGACTTCTCCGAGGGACCATCTTTAGCAGCCCTTCAGAAGAACCCTGTGGGGGCTCCACTGACGGAAAAATATGCTAAACGCTGAATATATCTTCTGAACAACGGCTCAGCTTTGAGTTTAGAAGATGAACAATGAGGACGTGTTTTACGACGCCGTCACAGGTGAGGATCTGTTATCCTTTTTTTACATTCTTACGCGTTGAAGGTGCAGATTTTTGATTTTTAAATTTAAATTTTTTTTACAGTTCAGTTTCTGAGCTCTAGGAATTTATTATTTGCCTATCTGCATATACAAACATTTATTGAAACAACGTTATGTATCTAAACATCTCACAGATGATCATTCAAACTTCAGCTTCTTTGTGTCAGCATTTTATCACTTGACATGTCTGGCAGGCATTTACCGTTGTGATGAAGAGGGGAAAAAAACAGATTAATATAAACCGCAATTTGTTTTTGAAGGCATATAACCTTGAGCCAGAAATTCTAGTTGCCTCTTATTAAAATGTAACACAGTCCAACAGAATCTAATTAGTCTCAGTTGGCTGATCAGTTCAATAATTCAGTGGTTGGCTGCAGTCATGATCAGTAAAATCAACTGGAACGTATTTATATTTCATACTTTTGTTATATTGTGTTTTGAAAGAAATGGCAAAAAATAAAAATGAAATAAAAAAGTGAATAAAACGAACTTTAGTTTCAGAGAGAATTATGTTTCCTAGATCAAGTGCTTAGCTGTAATATAAATGTATGTATGTATATATGTATGTATTGTGTGTGTATATATAATATAATATAATGTAATATAATGTAATATTCAAATAGAAAAAAAATGCAATTGTCTGTTCTTACCAGGCGTTTACAACTAAGGAAATGCCTGGGATGCTCTGAAGATTAGCTCTCAAAACAGTGCTTTACCTCATTACTTGGTATTAAAGAGAGGCTTTCATGTATGTCGTTTCACCTGTCATGTTTAATTATATTGGTCATCTTACCTTGATTGATGCATCAGTTATCAGTGTTTGTACATGTGGTCATTGCAGTCAACATGAAATGCCATCCGAGGAATCCTCTTTCACTTTGACTCATTTTTCTGTCCTTGCCGCTTTCATTTTTATTTCTTTGTTTAAAGCATTTCTTTTTTCTTTTAAATAAAATGTGTTATAATTTCTTCTCTTCCTCAACTGTCAAATCAGTCAAAAAGAGGTGCAGAGAACACGTCGACAGGAAACTCAAGCAGCTTAAGCCTTGATGACATGTAAAGAAAACACACCTTCAACCTGGTGATAGATGACCAAAGACAAAACTCGTTGGTCTATTTTAAGCCAGTGTTCAGGCCCCTGCCTTGTTTTTCTCACCCCACCCTGCAGCGTGATATACGGTGAATATTTGGTCAGCTACATTCAATAAGTCCAGTAAATACTGGTTTGCAAGAAATAATAGAAAGCCTGACCCAAAAATAAACATTCAAATGTGAAAATTACAGAATACATTTAGACTGTAAGAAAATCTGTTGTACTTTTAAATGGCTGCATCAGGGCAGCTTATTGGCATTGTATTAGTTAATTTTCTTGCATATTTTATATCCTCAACTTTGAATCATGACAACAGATTAGGAAGTTATTCTGTTCCCTCTGCTGTTTAAGAGAAAAGTTTAGTTAGTGTAAACTGTTCTCAGACAATTTAAGACATTTGCTATTCAAATTGAAGCAAAAAAAACGTTCCTGAGCTGATGCAAAGCAGTCTGTTTCATGAAGTGGATATCTGCAAGGGTCTGTTGTAGCAGATAAAAGGGTTAATATTCAATCCAACATTTTCTGTATGCAAAACCTTTGTTCATTTCTTGGAATTCTTTCATCTGACTTAAGTGTTTATTTTTATCTTTGCACAGAGCATTGCCTATGTGGCATAGCTAGCTAATTTTATGTTATTTATGTTATATATATATTTTTATATTTCCACAGGCCTGGACTCAGATGAGTCATATGAAAGGGTGTCAGAGGCCAGTTACAAAGACGCAAAGGGATTTGATTGTAGCAGTCAGACGAACAATGGATCAGTACCACAAGAAAACGGCATCAAGAAACACAGGTACAGCTGCATTCCTGCACCACATTCCGTCGGCTGTATGTGTCTGGATTATGTTGAAGCAAAAAACAATTCAAGTTTGTCTTTGAAGCTGGGTCAGTGTTTCAATCTAAGTAAATTAATTTAAATTTTTTCAAATTTATATTATTCATAATTTGTTTTACCTGTTGATAACTAATTATGATCAATAAAGTGTCCGTCATTCTAGATGTTGTGGAAAGAAACTAGAGGAAAAACAAGCAAAATTGTTTTATTGCCCTGTTCTGGGCCTGGCATAGTTGACTCATACATGGGAACATTTTGCTAATGCTGTTAGTTTGACTTTTGTTTTTTTACAGTGACATCATAGAATGTGGGAAATTCCCATTTTAGGAAAGAGAGGAGCAGTTTTCATTTATGTGAACATATCAGAGCATCATAAAAGTTTTTGTTTGTTTTTGTCATGTCATATTTACCTGTAACATTCTTTTCTAATAAACTAAAAGGATATGCTTCTCCACCCTCTTTGTTTTCAGGACATCGTTACCAGCGCCCATGTTTTCCAGAAGCTCTATGAATATCTGGGGTATCCTTAAAAAATGCATTGGATTGGTAAGGGCCTCTTGGTTTTAAAACACAACTTTACTGCTTGAACTTAAGTTGGGACTAGGATACCTTTCCCTACCTCTGTGTGGCTTGTGTGACTAATGAGGTGGCTTCGAAGGTTTGAAGTCAGACCACTGTTATACAAATAAAAAACATCAAATTTGAGTTTGTAATTAAAAAAAATAATTTGTTTTTGTTTTTTGTTTTGTTTACAGGAACTGTCCAAAATCACAATGCCTATCATTTTCAATGAACCATTAAGTTTCCTGCAGAGGATCTCAGAATACATGGAACACACTTACCTCATCAACAGAGCCTGCTCGCTGTCTGACTCCATACAGCGCATGCAGGTCAGACTCGCACATGAATGCTCACTTTTAAGGATCAAATTTACAGATCTTGTAGAGGTACAAGCAGCACAGGTAATATTCAGAAGTTATGTGTTGAAGAGGAAGGGAGTTATCATTTAAGGGGTCAGTTTTACTTTAAATCAAGGATTGTTCATACAACTCGCAAAGGTTTTTGTATTTCTCTTGGTGGAGTAAAACTGGAACGTTCTGAATGTGGAACATAAGGAATGTCCAAACATAAAAAATTTTTAAATTTATTTTCAAAAGATATAGGGATGCTGAATGTATCTGATTATTATTTTTTCTTTATTTTTCTTTATTTTTCTTTATTTTTCTTTTTGCAATATATGGAAATGTTTGGGGCTGTGTATATATGTGCGTACATGTGTGCATGTTTACATTAATGTGTGTATGGATATACACTGCATGTAAGTGTGTATATATACGTTTATAACTATATTCTGGTATTGTATAATTTAGTAGGTAAACAGATTGGTGTTTTAATCTTTATCAAATTGTGACTAAGGAAAAAAGAAGAATTAATTTTATTTTATTATAATTTTTTTCAATAAGCTTTGGAGAAGGGTGGGATTAAATGAGTTTTTTTACTTGTTCCTTTTCAAATATGTTAATTTTGTTATCACTTTTTTTGTTTTGTTTTCTATACATTTTTTTAACTAACTAACTAACTAACTAACTAACTAACTAACTAACTAACTAACTAACTAACTAACTAACTAACTAACTAACT
>NW_013952412.1:1713813-1721187 GCF_001266775.1 Austrofundulus limnaeus | reverse complement strand
CACACACACACACACACACACACACACACACACACACACACACACAAGTTTTTTGTTAAGATCACTCCCCACCTGTACAATGAATTTTCTTTTAAATTCTTCTTTTTTGCAGAGAAGAACTTGGTTTCCGGCTGGTATCGGAGCAAGTATCCCATCATCCTCCAGTCAGTGCCTTCCACGCAGAGAGCCTAGCTGGAGACTTTGTCTTCCACGGCTCGATTTACCCAAAACTCAAGTTCTGGGGCAAAAGTGTTGAGGCAGAGCCGAGGGGAACAATCACACTAGAACTGCTAAAGTGAGACTTTGAAATATTTGTTCATGTCATTTTTTCCTGTTTGTATTTCTATAACTTCATACAAACCCTCATCATCTTTACTCCATCCCTTCCTCCTTCAGGCTCAATGAAGCGTACACATGGAGTAATCCTTACTGCTGCGTGCATAACATCATCCTGGGCAAACTGTGGATAGAGCAGTATGGCACGGTGGAAATAGTCAACCACAGGTACATGATGCACTGCAGCTACTGAAACCACCGTGCAACTCTTTTTCTTCCCTGACAAACTCACAGTAATCATGACAGTGATTTATTATTAAAAGCTGCACAGTCACACATAAGAAATACCCCATATTTAGCACCACTACTTTGTCTTATGTCCACTTTCTAATTAGAATCTATAAATATCCACTGTTTAGATGCCATCTAAGGAAAGAAACAGAACCGCAGCTTTTGTTTGCTGTGATATATGCGACTGAAGCTTGTTTGTTCTCTGTGCTCCCTGGCAAACAATCACTTCTCTAAGCTGTGTTTGTCCAAGAAAGCTGTGAAAAGCTCATGTTTTCCTGGTTCTTACCATATTCACACCATGGCACAGATTCACGCCGCAGGCTGTGTAGTCGTCTCGCACCGTTTACTGCTGCACTGATTGGTTGAAAACCTAGAAAACATGTAAACACAGCATTGAGGTTTAAATGTTAATCGTTATGTTCATCCAATAAAGCAAACCGGGGTTTGTAGAGTGGGAAAATGTAAGGTTTATTTCATAAATTTTATTCTGTCGCCTTCAGAAATCAGTATTTCTTTTAACTTAATTAGATTTTTTTCTCTGTAATTTATTCAAACTCAGCAAGCAATGAGATGTTTTCTATTTTTATTTATTTATTTATTTATTTATTTATTTATTTATTTATTTATTTATTTATTTATTCTTTTGCAGCACTGGAGAGAAGTGTGTGCTGAATTTTAAGCCATGTGGGATGTTTGGCAAAGAGTTGCACAAAGTTGAAGGATACATCCAAGACAAGAGGTTAGACGTCACTTTTAGTGTGAAATTTATTTGATCAAACATTTAGACCTTTAAACATTGTTTTTTCCCTTTAAAATATAATTTCCCTGTTATTTTTTTCTTTTTTCTTTTCTGATAAAATCTCTCTCTACTCTCACCTTTTTGTTTTGTCATCTTTTCTCCTCGTCTCTCAACTTATCCTCCCCACAATACTTCATTTTTTTTAACTTCATCTTTTCTACTTCCTCTTCCTTTTCTGTTTTTTTTCCAGTAAAAAGAAGCTCTGTATCATATATGGCAAGTGGACGGAGTGCATGTGGAGCGTCGACCCTCAGGCTTACGAGGCCCACAAGAAGTCGGAGAAGAAAGGCGACAACCAAAAGACCAAAAAAACTGTGAGGCTGAACTTTGTTGCTTTTTAGACCGAGAAAATAATTTTGTTTGTAGTTTCTGTCTGGTAATATAGAATTAAACCTAATTTTCTCTTGGTTGTGTCCTCAACTATGTTTTATTTTTATTTTTTTATTTGAGAAAAACATAAGGCTCAGCGCTAACGTTGTGTTCTACGGAGCCAGCGAGGGGACCTGGGGGATTTTTTTTCCTTTTGCGTTCCCTCGCAATACCTTTGCGTTCCCTCGTAATATTGCTTTGAATATGAACTGAATTAAATCAGACTTTTATTTTGAAATATCCAGTTACCAAAACAGGATGTCGCCACAAATTCGTGAAATTGACATTGATGTTGCGTGGCTGCACTGCGTTAAAATATCGGCATATGACATACTTCCATGCGTGGTTGTGTGATATATTCATTCTGAAGCTGAATTAAAGCAGTAGGCTAACTCGCTAATGGTGAACATTTGAGTTTGTTAATAAACCGGCAGGCACAACATTGATAAACTATTTTTGCGAGGTAACGCAATACTATTGTGTGGGAACACAAAAGAAAAATAATCTCCCGTGTCGCGGGCTCCGTCGTGTTCTGCCTTAGTGTGCTGGCAGATTTGTAACTCAGTACAAAAAACAAACATTCATCAGATTACCTCTGTTCCAATAGATAACTGTTTGTTGATTCAATTCTTAGAATTCAATGTGATCTTGAACATTTAGTTAAATCTTTTCTGTTTAATAATGTTTCAAATTAAATGGGAAATTTCCAGGAGGCTCTTGGGAAACCAGAGAATGACGAAGCAGATGATATGCCTGAGGTCCTTGAGACGGTGTCTGTAGTACCAGGAAGTACTCTGTTGTGGAGGATAGAGTCCAGACCAGCACACTCTGTGATGGTAATTATATAAAATCCACACACAAACACACACAGGTGTAAATTGCACCACACAAACACATACAGGTGTAAATTACACAAAGTCACTGTTTATTTTCTTCTCTCACAGTCTCTAGTGTTTCAAAATAAAAGCTTTGACACATTTAACATAAACGTGCTGGGATTAATTTATCAGTACAAACACTCAGCAGTGTTTTTCCTTCCTCCTCAGATGTACAACTTCACAAACTTTGCGATGTCTCTCAACGAGCTGGAGCCGGGCATGGAGGCCACCTTAGCCCCCACCGATTGCCGCTTCAGGCCTGACATCCGAGCCATGGAGAATGGAAACATGGGTAATATGATTTGAATCACCTGGATGTTTGATATTAGAATGAAGCTCAGGATTTTAAAGGGGTACATGTCATGCAAAATCCACTTTTTTAGATGTTAAATGCATTTTGTTGTGTACTTGGGGTGTGAAGCGCCTCGTTTGGATTTAAAGAGACAGCCTGAAAACGAGTTGATCTGAGACACACGTCAGAAAAGAGGTGAAAGAGGAGTTGCAAGAAAGCATTGCAGTTCCATTTTAAATAGACACAAACGGAATGATTTTAAATGTGCAAACAAAAATAATAATAAAGGATTTAAAAGCATGAAATGTCCCCTTTTTTAAAAAATATTTAAACTCAAAATGAAACCTTTCATTTTTATTTGTAGCAAACGTCTTGAACATATAATACGTGGAAACTTTTGTCTTTGTTTCCTGCCCTACAGATGAGGCGAGCAGGGAGAAAGAGCGACTGGAAGAGAAACAAAGAGCTGCCAGAAAGGACCGAGCCAAGCTTAACGAGGAGTGGAGAACCAGGTAGCGAACGAGCACACAGACTCTGGGTGCTCCAGCGTTCTGTCATCCACCTAAAGCAGCCGTCCCTCATCTTTTTACACCTGATAAACTGTTAACCTGCTCAGGCCAGCTGCCAACATTTTTAACTGCTTCTGTTGTTTAACGTGGTGATCTATCCAAGTTCAAGTCGCGTTTTGTGTTACCAGAAACTCAACATAACATAGAACATGTTATATATCAGGAGACTGTATGTGTAAAAAAAAATGAATAAATTAACAAATGACCTATTCTTAGAATGAGGAAATAAAGCAAGTTAAATGGTAAAATATGATGAATGAATGGAAAAACAATCTTATAGGAAAAGTTCAGAAATGTGAAAACAAATGTTTTTCTAATCTGTCTGTGTGCGTTAGGTGGTTCCAGATGGGCACAAACCCCTACACCGGCTCCCAGGACTGGATCTACTCAGGCGGTTACTTCGACAGGAACTACCAGAATCTGCCGGATATCTACTAAAAACAAAACCCACACTAGCCTTCATCCTCTGCTTCGTCTTTATCCTGCAGTGATTTACCCGCCAGGATGCAGAGAGAATTCATAAAATTCAAAAATACACCCACCTTTGCTTCCATCTTCATCTCGCTGCCTTCAAGATCATCTGAAGTGGTTGAATCTCACTGCTGCAGATTGGAAAGATTAAAAAAAAAAATGCTGTTCATAGATGTACCATCATCACGTGGGTCTTACTTTTGACATCTTGTGTGATTTTTGCCTCCTAACAGCCAACAAATGTTCCCTCTGCTGCCACCCTACGGAGCACAAGAAGATTATAACTGAGCATCTTTCCAATCAAACTCTTTTCTTTGAGCTGCCATACCTCAGGGCTGTTGCTTCTGACTCATTACTGAAGAAATGTCAATGAAAACGACTTTTAACTAAAGCATAATGCACCACATCCTGGATGGATTCATGGATTTGAATGGGAACACGGTCAACCAGGAAATCAGGGATGTGAATTTTCCTTTGACTGAAGATGGATCTTAAAGAGGCTTTTTTTTTTCTTTTCTTTTTTTTTATATCAAAACACTTAGAAATAAAAACAGAGGTGACATCGTCTTTAGGGAACAAACTTCATGCATGTCTTCTGTTTAAGTTAGGACAAATCAAATGCAGACGTTAGTTTCAAAATCAGTCATTTTTAACCTAGAAAACACTTGAAACACACATTCTCAAATCAATCTAAACAATTTAACACAAAGGTTGTCTTAGCAACAAAGCAGAATGTAACGCATTTAAATATTTACTGTACTGTGTCTGTAAAATACATAAAAACTATCATTTTATTAACATCTTTATTAAAGATTAGTTCTGACCAACACTTGGCAGATGGTAAACTTCAGGTGGTTCTGGTTACAAAGTCATAAAGAGTTTTTGTTTAATCATATGGAAATAAATATAATCTGGCTTGTTAAAAAGCCTCACATTAAAAGCTGTTGGCCCCCCCACATGCAGGTGAGCCTCACTCGTTTTCTTAAATCACAATCCTAACTAAATAAAAATAATTGTCTTCTACATGCAAGGCTAAATTTCCTCTAAATCTGAGCTGTTTCCATGGTTTTCTTGACGTTTTAAGTAGATTATCTCAAATTGGAACACGCTCTGTGTACGTTCTGCTGACCAAGAATGGGTTCAAAATGAAAGCATGTTTGTGCAATGCTGCAAGTTTGTCATAATAATCACAGGAGAGTGTTGGTTTGTTGTGAAAAAAAAAGGGAAATACTGTTAAAACAGTGGGTCTGATTATTATAAGAATCTGTTCAGGTACAGGGATGAAACGTGCAGCTGAGTGCTCCTCATTGGTGGGATTGAATCTGAGATCAGGACCACTAGCTGGTCTCTGGACTTCACCTGCAGGACTTTAACTAAGAAAATCAAACAGATCCACAACATGATCACACACTAAACAAAATGAACATCTGAGATGCAAAATAGTTAGAAAAAGCCACAATGATTGTACTCTTTTTGTCTTGATCCAGCATCTGTACAGTATGTCTGTGCCTTATGTCCTCTCTGTGTCAGACGACCTTATTTAAAAAAAAATGTGGATGAGATGAAAAAGACTAATGAATAAAAACACAAACCGATTGTTGCTGCTGATATTGGGTGAGCTAACTGGACGAGCAGGTCTGAATTTAAACCTCAGAGTAACTCTAGAGTTTTTGCCTTTGAGTTGCACAGAGGTCCACATGTCACAAATTTTCCGTTCAGTTTTACAAATAAAAACCTAAACTCTGATATGTACACGTGTAGCAGACGTGATCCAACAGGAATGAACAATGGGTGGAGCTGGTTTGATTTTAGTTTGATTCAGGGTGTGCGCTGACTAACCGTTGCCTAAAAGTTCCACCAAACGTGGATTTAAACTCCAAGAAAACACGTTAAAGCAATCTGAAAATGGATTTGAATGTATTCCATGTTGATAATTGTAAATAGGCCGCAACAAATTTGAACTCCAGCCAAATAATAGTTATTCCCCGATTTATTTTTTTTTATTTTTACCCTCCCCCCACCCCCCCACCAGTTTGTTTTCTATTGTAATACTTATATTGTAATAGCTTAATTTACAGCACCAACTGTGTGCAGTGTTTGCACATCCATACAAAAAGCGTGTGTATGATCTGCCATGGGACACATGCTTTACCTTCCCCTCGTCACAACCATAACATTCAAAATGTAAAACATTTCCTAAAGGTTGGCTTTGGTACTTTAGCTCATTTGAAAATATTTGAGTAAAGTTGGAAGTTTTGGATTTGTTATTTTTTTTAGATGTTTAGCTAAAATATCTTCGCTTTGCCCCCAGGACTTAAGACCAACATTCCAGCTGTTTGATTAAAACAGATGTTTTCTTTCTCAACACATTTGGGTGCTCAAATTCACAGGTGAAACCCCAGAATCTGGTAAATCGCATTTTGTTCAGTGACTCAATGTGACGCTTTTTAGGAAACACTACTTAAAGTTGCACCGTCGCTGAATTTCAACACATGAAAAGTTCAGTAAGTCCAAACTGGAGCACCAGAATATGATTTTCACTGTAAACTGATTTTAGTTAGTAAAATGGATTGTAGCAGTCTCATTATTGAGTGCTTTAATTCAAGCTCTACTAGTTACATCACTAATCTGTTTATAGTACAAGGTTTTATGTTGCTTTGAGAGTTGTCTGTTTTTTTTCTCCATATGCATTTTCTATACGTGTTGCACAAAGTTAATCACAAGCAAAATGTCATGTTTTGTGCAATTGATTTATTTTTATAGTATTTAAACAGTTTTTGGTGGGAACATAGTAGCAGATGCTTTATTTTGAGGTGGGGGACTGTAAGGGGTCTTGTCCGTATGGTGGACAGCTCGGGGGGGAAATGTCTACCAATAAAATTCTAATTTCATTTGTTTTTATGTCTCCTTCTGTTATGCAGCTGTGACACAGGATGAAACAAGTAGATTACAGTCATAATGAATAAGATTTGAAGTCAGAGCTTTGGAGCAGCGGTTCCCAAACATGCTGGGGTCTAGAAAATTATTTTCAGATCTATTTACATTTTAAAATATTTTTTGCCTTAGTTGTTACAAAGGAGTGAGGTTAGTCTACTTAAAATAGATAAAAGTAGCTCAATGAATGTTATTATGATCATGTTTATTAATTAAAGATATTTGGGGGCACAGGTCTCTGCTGTGGTTCTTTTGTGGGTCAAAAAGCTGAAAAGTTTGGGAACCACTGCTCTAGAGCAGAAGTCTCCAATGTTGGGGTCATGGAGGTAGTCATTTAGACATTTTTAAATACTTTCCCCCCAAAACTTACATCTTTAAATGCACATTACCATGAATCTAACATGCAACAAATTGATAAATGGAGGCTTAAAATAATATATTTCAGCCAGCATTATTACTATTAGTGTGGTGATTATTGCAGTATTTCTACAACAC
>NW_013952412.1:1710400-1711542 GCF_001266775.1 Austrofundulus limnaeus | reverse complement strand
ATATAATGCTTCCTAAAAATTGTAAAATGGTAAAAATGTAAAACAGATCTTGCTCTGTTAGGTGGATTTTAAAAGTAATCATTAAACAAGCGGCTACAACTAATTAACTCTTAGAGTCAAACTAGTTCCTGTACCAACAAACGCAAAAATGGCTTAAAAGTTGGCAGCTGATATGCCTTCCATCAAGGAATTCAAGGCCTTTCATTCTCACATTTAAAAAAAACTATAGAGAAAACAAAATAAAGCACAAAGTGTTTTTTTTGTTTTTACGCATTTGTCTTTTATTTGTTTTCCTGATTGAAATGTATTGTACGGTCATAATTTGTCATTCATCACATTACATGGCATGATGCACCAGGTCTACTACACCCATTTACAGGAGGAATACACGGAAACATACACAAGGTTTTACAACAGGGAAACAGGAAGTTTAACTCGTTGCACTCACAACAGTGTATGGAACACTTTTGTTGTCATTTTTAGGCTCACAACCTTTTTCTGTTTTGTTTTCCACCTTTTTCAGTCCGTTTGGGTTATTTTATTTTTAATGTCTTGTTCAACGTCTCCCTATATCGCCATAAAACAACGATCCATCCTGGAAATTACTTGGAAGCCAAAATTATTTATTATTTTTTTTTGTATTTTTTAAATCTTTTTGACGTAATCTTGTTTAAACAACACAACATGTATAGAAACTCTACACAGACCAATATTTTTTGCCATATCCAAATACAATGTTTTTTTATATAATTTTCTTTAATTGTCCGCACAAGCCAGCCACATACGTACACAATGCAACTTGATTATTACTGATCGGGTTTTTCTTCAGTTTTTGTCCTTTTCTGACATAAAAAGCACAAGTTTTCCTCGGGGAGCTTTAAGAGGCCGTGCACGCTCCAGCTTGTGTCGCCGTTTGTCGCGTGAAGGCCTCTCTCCTGCCTCTTGTGCCTATCTGTGTGTGTATGAGTGTTTGAGTTTTACACGTGTCACAGGACTCGTCCTTCATGGCATTTACAGTTCGTCTGTTTGAAGCGGACTCTGGTCACTTTTTGATATTTACAGTGGAATAAAGATGGGAGCCGGGAGGTCAAAGGTCAATAGAGGGGCGGGGTTAAAAGCAGGGAGAGGATCGCAGGGGGGGG
>NW_013952412.1:1704262-1710135 GCF_001266775.1 Austrofundulus limnaeus | reverse complement strand
GTATTATATAGACATTTCTTTAGCTCTAAAACCCTTCATGGACCTCCTTTACGACCTGCAGCGAGCTCAGAGGTTTGCTACGCGTCGGCACGTTTTGCTTTGACCCAACGCGGGATCAAACACACAGCCTGGATTTCCCAGAAGCGTCACGAGCTGCACCTGACTGAGATGAAGGCACCCTCTCTCAACTAGGGTTGGGTGATATTGGCCCAAAAGAATTCAACATGATTGACAGCATTTAGCCAATCACGGTTAACTTGAATGTGGCCATCGTTGTGACTTTGGTCTGCCTTTTTATGCACTTCGTTTATGTCAGGGTTTCAGGGGATTAAAGGTCAGGGTTAGTTGATCTGCCTTCTATGGACTCACATGAGCGCTGGACAGTGAGAACGTGTTGCAAACATGTCATCACGTGTCACTGATCGCAGTAATTGCAAAGTGCCAAATATTATACAATCAATTGCACTCAACACGTACTCCCATGTGATCGAAAAATCTCTACTTTCGTCTACGAGATAATAAAAACACTTCTGTCCCATTTGAAGTTAAAACCTAAAGTGTGTTTTATTTGATGTGTTTCTTCGCTGAACGCTTTCGGAAACCCAGGCTGCGGCTTCCCAGCGGTGATTCCTGTGGTCTGAGCAGAAGTCTGTTGCAATCCTGGCTATAGAAAGACACCATGTAGTGTACAGACAGAGATTATGACTGGCTAGAGGGCAGTAACACGATGGCTTTCTTCGGTGACCAGTATTGTAGTTTAAAAGCCCTTACTGCTATGCATATTTGAGTCATCTCTAGTGGCTGTCTTCATGCAGGAGCAAACGAAAAACTAAAAGCGACAACAGTTTTCGGGCACAGTTCTTGCAAACCGTGTGCTTGTGGCTGCATCGTTCCCTTATTACAGATCCTTTGTGGTTAACGGAAGCCGTCTGTGCCACAAAGTGTTAAAAACCAGACTTCCTGCACCTGCATGAACACATTCATCACCTTCTATTGTCTCGTCATCGCAATGCTGCATTTAGTGTGTGCTTTCCTGAGGCAAAAGTGATTGTGGATCTTTGTATTGAAGGTTTTAATCGTTGGTAAACTTCCAAAAAACATACAACTCACAATAGAGAAAGTTAACTCTCTCGCATACTATTTTTTTCTATTTTAACTTTATTTTATTTTATTTCTTGAGTCTAATCTAGTGGCAGTGGACCTGTGAGATGAAGTTTGTTCGGGTCGATGTGCAACTTAACAGCTCCAGACAGAACCAGAATAATCAGATTATTCATTTCGAGCTTGAATTAAACCCAACAGCTAGAAATAATATGTGCTAAATAAAATAATCTTTTTGTGACACCTTTTTAAAAACAATCTGATTATTTTGGTCGTGCAATAAATTCAGCAACATCTTTATAAACATATTTCCTTCTTATATACCGATATATCTATGGACTTGAAGCCTAAACCATTTCCCCTTTTTGTCATCCTTAACACCGTTTATCTTTCCATCTTCTCTCAGTATGATAAAATAAATATCTATGTAGATGAATCATTTGATAAATGCTTCTAAAAAATAGAAATCTATATGTTTTAAGTGACTCGTGAAGCTAAAATCAGATTTATAGGAAGTTCAACGAATGCTGCCTTTTAAATCTGACTTTACATAAAGAGCTTTTCAGATATAATAAACTGGTAGATTTATTCTTGTAAAAGTCACAACTTAGATCCTTTTTGTAACCTTATAATAAAAAATAAATAACAACCTACTCACACCAGCTCCAAGTCATTATTGCACAAATTAATCCACTTCAGGAATGCTTTAAATAGTGATATTTTTTGATCAAATCTCTTTTATACTTTAAAATATTAATTCTAATATAACCGTTTTTGCATTTGAATTAGCTTTTTCCTTTAACCTTCCCTGCAGATACATTCTCTACACAATAAGATAGCTAATTAATACTCTATTCTATATTTTTATAGATTTAGTTGAAATGACCACAAAGCAGCCACCATGGTAGTTTTTTTTTTTTTTTGGTGAGGATATAAAATTTAGACACCATTTTTCGTGCACCCGGTTCAGTCCCGCTAAACTAACACAGGTGGACAATACCTGCAGAGATGTGTTTGTGGCAACTTTGCTGCTAATTCAACATTTTTGTTCGTCAGGCAGACATTCTGCTGAAAAGAATAAAATATACCCCACAAACTTTGCTGCCGCTGTCATGAACAGATCTTTGAAAAATACCCTGAAAAGTCTCGAGTTTTCTACCGAAAAGCGAAACAAAGCAGACATGAAATCCTAACTCAGATGTGACGAGCAATGAGCGTGATTTTTTTCCCCCATCTTTGTTCAACTTGCCTTTACTTCTTCATGTTTCTGTCCCCCCCGAATATGATTCATTGCATAGAACGACTGGAGATGAGAGGTCGCCTCCTTTGCCTGCGATTATTGGTTCAACCTGTTTTCTCTTCGTTCCCACAATTGGACGATGATTGTTAAATACACGCACACACAACCCCAACACACAAACATACAAACAGTAGGAACAGAACAATATAGAGGTGACTTTTTGAGTTTTTTTTTTGTTTTGTTTTTCCGCGCCGGGCAGCATGCGAGGGTTTCCCAGCGAGCGTTCACAAAGACGACATACAGCAGGAGTTCGTGTCGCTCAAGGCCTCGCAATGTCCGGCCCTGATGGGTGTTGTACCAAACCACAGATTCCCACAATGCACTGCAGGAGCAACAGCAGGGCGAATTACTACTGACCTGAGAATTTTTCCGTGACGACTTGACAGTCTGAGAGAAAAGATTTTTTTTGTTAGTTTTTTTTTGTTTGTTTTTGGAAAAGTGAGGGGCGGGCGGGAGGGATTAGAGGTCTGGATCTCCAACCAGGATAGAAAACAGAAGGTGAAAAGGCGAGTGACGTTGTGTTTCTTTTTGGTTCAAAGGTCACACAAGAGCAGATTTGTCTTCCTTTTCTTCGACACTGTTCGGAGTGTGCTTTCAGGTTGCTTACGTACGACAGAGTGAGGAGACATGCGACACATTGTTTTTTACAGAATCCCAATAAATGTCCCATTTTGGAGGAAGGACCTCCAAAAAGCCCCGCCCTTGCAGGCGATGGAAGTCCAGTTCTGCTCTGCATCTCAGTGTCTCCCTGCTGCCCTGCAGTGCTTTCGGATCCGACTACGTCTAACAAAAGCTAACATCAATCCGTTCCGGATCATGGTCTCAGTCGGAGGAACAGATCTGGGTGGTTTACAGATGAACTCTCCACAACACTGCCGTTCACCCCGTGGTGTCTGAGCAGAACATCGGTGATAAATTAGACTTGTGAAGGCAACACGTTTTCTGTTCAACCAGCTTTGAAAACGACACCAAATTGTGCTATTTCTTACCTCTTACGCTATTGCTTTTATGCTTATTGATAGTAAATCGTCAGAAAAATTGACAGGGGGGTGGCAGGTAAGAAGTAAAAAAAAAGTTACATAATAAATAAAATATAAATAACATCACAAACAATTATCAAAAAGCAATGTAAGTTTAAAAAAATAGAAATGAATCTCTCTGTGTTCTAGCCGATATTAATTCATAAAAAAGGTTGTGTTGGAAATGATGTAAACATAAAATAAATAAAACGTGCCACTTGCAGTTTTAAAGTAAAACATTTAAGATAATTAAGGCAATTTTGTCAACCTGCAACAGAAAATCAAGGCAAATAGAAAAAATTAAATAAAAATAAAATGAATTTTAAAAATAATAAAAATTAAAAAAGAGACGGGTTTGTGTGGAGCATTTAGAGACGAGCGTTTGCCACACTCTACAGGTAAATATTGTCTTCATGGCTTTGCAGTTTTACCCTTTTACACACGGCTTCACTCCCAATACCATTTATATCTTTTCATAAAAAATAAGGTCAAATAAACGCACGCACACACCACAAGTAAACAAAAGACTATTCCCCTCAATCTTTCCCCACCCAAGGCCAGATCCTCACGTGTTGCTTGACTTTTCTCTTCTTTTCGTTTATTTCTCGAGCTAAAATGTGTTTCTCAATGTCTTTATGGCCTCTGTTCTGATGAAACAGTGTAAGGTCTTGGATATAAAGTTCCATGCATTTCAAATTATTATTATTTTTTAATCCACTTTTCCTTTTTTTTAAAGAAATGGCAAGTTGTGGATTTTAGGAGGAGATTTAGAAAAAAAAAATCAGCATTCAGGAAACGGAGAGAGGTGAGGAAGAAGGACACAGTTCCAACCTGGAATGTAGACAGAAAGAGAGAAAACCGTGGAAGGAAACGCACGTCGACACGCTCGCGTCTGTGTCATCATCATCGTGTTTTCCCTTCGGTGTGAGGTGGTGATTGCTCAGTTTCCTTCTTGGTGTTTTAGTCTTCAGTACAAGAAAAACCTGCGGTGAGTTTTGACGTTTTCCCTGTGTTTTTACTTTGAAAAGAGACAAAGAAAAAAAGAGGAGAGAGGCGACGCAGCCGTAACCCCTGGACCGAGCGCAGGGCTGAGGATTTCTGCACGCCGCTGCAGCTGTAGAGGAAGAGCAGCCCTCGCCTTCATCAACAAACGGCCTCCACTGAGTTTGTTTTGCACAGATCTCTGGAACACGCAGATCTCCCACCGTTGCCACGGAGGAGGATCTGAATCCAAACCCTTCTTTTTTTTTCTTTCATTCGTCTGTCATATTTAGCCTCCAGCTGCTCGTCGGTGATGAAGAGACGCAGATGTTCGTCGCTGCTGCTGAACAATAATGGAGAGGCTGAACGATATTTTGGGTTCACTGTGCCGGAGGATGGCGGATGAAAACGGAGAGTTCCTCTGGACAAAGATGTTGGCCTGGACCCAGAATGATCTAAAAATATAAACATGAACAAAAAAAAGTTATTTTAGTAGAAATAGCCTAAAAGAAATTTGATTGTGAAATAAGTTTGTGTATGTGTTTGCAGTTTCTTGGATTTCTGTTCTGTTTCACAAGATATTTTGCTAACAGACAGGTTAATGCCAAGATTTTAAAGCAGAGATGTTTAGCAGAGTGTGTGTTGAGGATGACGTTGAGCTACTACTACACTGTTTAGCTCATCCCTCCGTCTCCTTCTCTATCTTCTGCCACTTATCCATAATCGGTCTCAAAGGCAACAGGTCCAGAAAAGAAACCCAAACATCCCCCGGGTGAACCTGAGGTGTTCCCAGACCAGAGAGGGTACATTATCCCTCCAGTGAGTCTGGGATCTTCTCCAGGGCCTCTTACCAGTGGGATGTATCTGGAACACCTCTAATCAGATGAACCATCTCAACAGACTCATTTCATTGTGGAGGAGCAGTGGCTCCATTCTGAGCTCCTCACCCCGTCTCTAAGGCTGACCCCGGCCACCCTACGAAGGAAGCTCGTTTCGACCGCTTGTATTTCTTGATCTTTCGGTCGAGATTTACACCTCATGACCGTAGTTGAGGGCTGGAATGTACGACAGACCAGTAAATCCAGAGCTTTGCCTTTCAACTCAGCTCTTTCTTCACCACGACTGACTTAAGCAAGATCCTCATTAGTGTTACATCCCCAGGGTGGATGTTTGTTTTTGCATTACAGTAATGTCTTGAGGCCACATCCAGTGCAGTAATGCTATGCCAGTCTGGTAGGTGGAAAAACCTATCTGACTCACAGCACACTAGAATCTGGGACTGGGCAGTTGCTGCTGTTCCAGTAACTGCAGGACCTGGAGACAGAATGGTCAAAAAATACAAATTTGAGCCAAGTTTTAAGACAGACACAGAAGGCGGGTCTTCTTGGAGTAACTTCAACACTCAATCCTCTGCAGGGAACTGATGAACTATAGACAGGCACGGGAACTGATTAACGGCCCAAATCTAAGGT
>NW_013952412.1:1700953-1704083 GCF_001266775.1 Austrofundulus limnaeus | reverse complement strand
GTGCAGCGGTGCTTATTTTGCACAATTATAGTGAGAGAGAGAGAGAGAGAGAGAGAGAGAGAGAGAGAGAGAGAGAGAGAGAGCATAAATACCCACAAGGTTGTTTTGCAACTGTATCTCAAGCTGAGATATATGCAATCCACCAGTGTGTGGCATCTCTCAAAGACCTTCAGTGTACACAGAAGGAAATATTAATCCTAACAGTTAGCCAAGCTGCCATTAAACCTCTCCGAGGGCCACACTTTATGTCATTACTGGCTTGGGAGTGTGCTGAAGCAGTCAACCAACTTGGGAGAGATAACAGTGTTACTGTTGAATGGGTACCAGGACATACTGGCATCTATGGTAACGAGAGAGCTTACTACCTCGCAAAAGCTGGCAGTCAGGCTCACTTCAAAGGACCAGAGCCTGTTGTAGGTACCTCAACAAATGTCTGTAGGACTGCCCTACAGGCCTGGATTAGACGTCAACACTCAATCCACTGGTGGGAGCTGACGGACTGTAGACAGGCATGGGAACTGATTAACGGCCCAACTCTAAGGTTTGGGAAAGCTCTCATCTCCCTGACAAGGAAAACTCTAAGTACACTGGTTGGAGTCCTAACTGGGCACAATCTGCTCAACCGCCACAAAATGGTGATGGGACTCCATGACAATGTGGCATTGAATTAGAGACCTATTTGCACTACTTAGGCCACTGCCTGGCTCTGAGTGGTCAAAGGAAAATAATTCTTGGGGACCCCTTTATGGATCCTGAGAAGCTCAGAACACTGAATGTTTCTAATCTTGTGTCCTTTATCTGGGGGACGTGAAGGTTTGAATGAAGACCAGTGTCTTTTTGGGGAGAGCAATGGGCCCACTTAGGAGGCCTCCGCTCATATGTATTTTATATCCATCCCCACCAACCATAACCATAACCATAATGTCTTGTGCCTTCTTTTAGGTCCCGCCTCCTCTCCTGTGCCTCCCCCGTGATTGGGTGCTGCTCCTTGGGTCTCAAGCCAGTCAATCAGTTGGACCCTATTTAATGGCTGTGAAGCTGCACTTCTGGGCCTATGGGCCACTTGACTGCCATACACCATTTGTTGTTGTGTCAGCTGAAAGGCTCTTTATATTCACAGAGATAATGTAAAACTGGGCAGACTGATCTTGTAGGGAAGAGCTGCCTTTTTCTTTAACCTCAGTTTTCTCCTGTTTACGTGCTTGTTAGGTAAGGTTATTTTAGGTTTGTATGTTTTATTTTCATTGGAGTTAGGTAAGTTTAAATTGATCTTTTTCTTTCAGGGTTGTTATGTTTGTTATTTTGGCCTGAGCTCTCCCTGAAACCATTTAATTAGTCTGAATACAAGAAACTTAAAAACATGGCAGAAAATAAACACCTTAAATGTCGTGTTGACTCCTCCTTCATTGTCTAGATTTATGTTAGTCCCTTTAATCTCCTAGACCAAACCAGGGGATGTAACACTGAGGATGAAACTCCAATCCATTGCTCCATCTCCCACTCCTACCATCACTTGTGAACAAGACACCCAGATATTTAAACTCCATCACTTGTGGCAAAGCTGTTTAGCTCAGATCTGAGTTGGTAACAGTTGATGTATTTTCTTAAGTTGGCTGCAGCAGCCAACTTGAATTTGTTTCATCCAAAAGGTAATGAGTTGTAAATACAATTATGGCTTCCTGAAAGTTCCAATAAAATAAAATTAGTGGTTCATGGGATATTTTGTAGTTTAAAAACAGATCTTGGTTGCTCAGTGTATGCTCAGATTATAAGCTGGGGATTAGTATCAACTACTACCACACAGAGCTCAGTATTTGTCAAATTAGCTGAGACTGAAAAGACATTTGGTCAAAACTGGTTTAATAAGAGGGGGTTTACAGTTTTAAACTCATACAGAGTGCTGCTCAGCTATTCATGGAGGCGCTCACTACAAATATGTAATGAACAAATCTGGCCACAAGATGGCAGATGAGCCTTAAAACTGTTCAACACTCATTCAACTTTAAAATCTCTCAATGAGAGTGGAAAAAATGTTTTTAGTTCTTTTAAATGTAATGATAATAAAAGGAGTGATGCTTCATATCTGCAGAATTCATCTTTGTGCAGCATGAAAAATTGTTGTAGAGAAAAACCAATCATGGTTCAGATCAAACACGACGCTCTGATCAAAACCGGTTCCTCTTTAATGAAATCATCTCCATCCCAGTTCTTACCCGTTCATATTTACAGAGTTCAAAGCAAGCTGCTCTTTCTGCTCTTCTTCTTTTTTCATCTTTTGATTAGAAGAACCTTTCTCCCTCATGCCTGTTCGGTACAAAACATGATCGTGACGGAAAACACTGGCAGCAAGCCATACACTAGATCCAGAAATGAGCATTTCTTGAAGGAAAGAAAAAACAAGGTCGCTCCCACATTTATCATTGCATCAAACGGCTGTAGAAGGCAGCGGAATAAGAAACTCCTAACTCAGCCTGTCAGCCTGTGTCGACTCAGCACCTGTGTGGACGTAATGAGAAGGACGCGTGTTCTGGTGTCGCTGCAGAATAACAGCAGAGATGTCAAGTGTTCACTTTGGCGCCACAGATTTCCCTTCCAGCCTTTGACAATCATTTCTCTGTTAAACCAAAGAACACTGAGCGCTCAGTCACTCTGCAAACTAACATTCAGAAAAGAGACTAAAATTAATGATTATACTGTTTCATATCCTCTCATTTTGTATCACATCAGAGTATTTGTTTTGTATTGAACTGTATTTGAACATAACCATCATACTATTAAAATATGTAGTTTGAACAAGTTTAACAAGTTTTTGGAAATATAGAAACAAATGTGTCAACTAAATTAAATGATTTAAAACTCAGAGGCAAAGAGTCCTGAATCCAAACTGGGATCAGTAAATATAACAACTGTTGAGCAACTAAGAAAAAAATTTCATAGCGAGTTCACAAAATCAATAACCACCATCATGACCTGATAATGAAATCCTGGATCCGAATCATCACTACGTATTAGTTGCTTTCAAGTTCAGCTCCAGAACACAGAAAGCATGAAGCAACACAGAGGTAATGAGCAACAGAGGCATCAAGGGTTTAAAACAGGGTTTTACCGAAAAATACCCTAACCTTTCAAT
>NW_013952412.1:1674641-1700383 GCF_001266775.1 Austrofundulus limnaeus | reverse complement strand
TATATATATATACAATTTTCCAGCCTTTTGAGGTCCCAGGAGTCAATAATAATCACACCGACTGGTCTCTTTGTAGCTTCATGAACTCCTGTTTCCTGGTAGGACCAGCACCAAACTCCCATCTGAAAATAGATTTATGTTTCTATTTATAATCAGTGCCTTGCACTTTTCTTTCCCCACTGTGCCTGACCCAGATTAACAAACTGCATACATCTAGACTTAATCTGATCCAGTGAACACCGAACCCCAAAGGACTGGTAACACAACACATGCACGTGTCTTGCTATCCTCATGGGGACTTTACGTGGACTTCCATTCATTTGGATTCACTGGATCTAGGAGAAGACAAACTAATTTTATTATTTTTATCTTTTACTTCATTTGATTTTCAGGTTTGTGCACAGACTAAAAGCAGCAACACACGTCTCTCTGATCACATTTATGTTAAATTATAGTTTTGCTTCTGGCAGAGCCGGTTGGGAGCTGTTCAACCAACAAAACCTAGATGCCAAAAGATTTCAGGTGCCGGAAGCAAAACAACATCTGCAAAATAAATAAATAAATAAATAAATAAATAAATAAATAAAAACAATAATAAAATAAAAATCTTAAGAATGCTGCAGGAGAGGCAGGTGATGTGTTCAGCTTCTTTCTACATGACAACATCCTAAATGAGTGATGTGCAAACCACCTGGAGGCGCAGTAATCACTCAACTACAGCTGTGTTGAGTCAAGATTCTGTTTCTAAATGTTTCATTAATAATGCTCTGCTTTATGTTTCCCTGAAACCTTTCCCTGTATTATATGCTCTGTTTGTATTACAAAAAAAAATATTTTAACCCCGTAAAGTGAATTTGGTGGGAAACTAATATTTCAGAATATAACTTACAGGATGACCTGTCGGAGGGAGCAGCAGCTTTTCTCGGACAGTGTTGGCTCTGTGTTGGAACATGAAGCATCCAAAGGATTTCAGTCCTTGTTGGCTGCAGGAGAAAGTTAAAAAGAGTTTAGTCAACATCTCCATTTTTCTCTCACATCTTTAAACTCGAACTACAGCAAAGGGTTAATGACTTAGCAAGGAAACATCTGGAACATTTCTAATTTTAAAATATCAAATGCATCCCAAACTAATAAAAAGTCGCTGGACAACTAAACCTTTTATTTAGCTTTTAAACGACTCTTAAAGTAAGCAAATTGTAAAAGAAATGACACATTGTTTTTTAACGTACACTCCCATTTTATTTGAATATTACTCAGATGGGGATGAAGTTTTCCTTTTCATCCAAAATGAAACCAGTTCTTCAGCTGCAGCAGCAGATTAAAAAATGTGATAATGACTTCATTAGAGAACAAATAAAACATTTGTTGAATTAAAAATGGCAGACTATCACATCCTCTACCATCACTGACTTCAAATCTAAAAGTAGGATTTGCGGGTTGAACAGTCCTCACCAGTGTGCTCAGGTCTCCTCTCCTTGTCACCTCGGTCTCTCTTCTTCACGTCTCTTTTTCTGAGTAAAACAAAAGCAGGGGGAACGTCGCAGGTTTTTCTGGTACGTGGCCTCAGGATTTCATTTTGACAATTTCATAATTCTGCAAATATACAGACATAGAATAAAGACTGAGCAACTAAAAAAAAACAGTGGCTGATGAGAAGCATGGAGACAACTGGGTAAAATGGCAACAAGGAACAGGTGTAAGTGGGCAGGGAAGAACCAGCAAGGAAAGAATAACAATGGAAAATTACTGGAAAGATGAACTGAGAAACACACACACAAAAAAAATGAATTCAACAATAAATAACCAGAAAAATACAAAAAGAAAGAAAGAAAAAAAGAAATAAAACCTGAGATCCTGACAGCATTAACACACATCCTGTTTAATAGAGACAGTGTGTCATGTGAGGAACAAGTTCTCACTGTCGGCGTTAAGATTCTCACCCTCCTTGTGCGGAGCAGTCAAAACCAAAAGTACAAGTCAAGACAGAGAAACAAACAGAGGAAGAGGCGCTGCTTCAGGAGCACACCGACTGCTCTGAGTAAACTGCCTCCTCCAACACTGTCAACAAGGAGAAAATACACAACACGCAGCAGCCAACACTGTTCCAACAAGCTTTATTTTTACAGCTCACTGAAAAAAAAAAAGAAAAAAAAATCAACTTCTTTTATTCACAACGAACTGGTTAGAACCACAGCTGCCTGATGGGTTTACTCTGCCGAACAGGAGAAGTACCTTTTGTTTCATTCTCACTGAAAAAGCACAATCCAACTGTGACTGCACACGTTTTACTTCTCACACAAAACGGGAGAGAAACCAGAGCTGTATTACTTTAAAAATCATCATCTTCTTTCCTGTTCAACTTGCCTCTTTCTCTCTATATATATACTGGAGGACTTGAAAAACATACCTTAATATTAGTGTCTCAGAATAAAGAGGTAAACTTCTTGCCAAAACCAGAGATGGCTGAAAGAAGCAGAGACAAAACAATGAACCAACTCCTGTTTAAAATCGGCTTTAAGTTTTATTGGTGCATTCTTATGTATTTATTTCGTTTTGTACCTTCTCCCAGTTTGCCGGCCTGCTCAGCAGCTCCTCCGGGCAGGATCTTGGAAAACATGCCTTCTCCCTCCATGCCAGGCTGACCTGCTGCAGCGCTGCCGATACCTCCAGGTCGAGGAGCCGCCTTGGAGCCTGGATCGAAGTGCAGAGAACGGGGGAAAAAAAGAAAAACATATAAAACAAACAGAGCACAAAGGAGAGAAGGAAGTAAAAAATAAAGTCAATGCTGTTGGGTTAATACGTTGATGTATGGACACAGGAAAAAGTGGGCTGTGTGTCATGATTAAGGCTTTATTAAAGTTTAAAAAATACAGTAATCGTCTGTTTCATAAACATCTGATGTGATTCTACTGCTGTTATTTAACATTACAGTCTGATTTTGGGAGGCATAATGTGAGCAGTTTCAGCAGGAAATGGAGTCATGAAACAATAATCACTGAGTTTGAAGTCTTTATTGTGTTTTTGTGACATTTTGTGAGTGTGGACGCCGTCTGTGGTGAGATACTGTAGGGTTTGAACATAAACTGCATTCTGCTCCCAGTTTAATACCTCACACTGCCAACACACTCGACAAACAACAGAAGCATTTCACACAACATTAATTTACTAATTATGTAATGATGCGACACATTCAGGCTGCTCTGCGGCTGTGAAGTAAAACCTCCCTTTTGTGCTTTTTTTTGACTGGGATTATCGTCGGATTAACTTCAGATCAAATAAAATGGTGCTCAGTCGTTACATAAGTCAGGAATAGTGGTCAAGTTGGCAAGACTGGAATGTTGACAATGTGTGTGTGTGTTGAGTATACATCACCTATGCCTGTAAGCGGGGGCTGGGCAATCTTGGAGGCCATGACAGGTGCTGCTTTCGCTCCGATAGCTGTAACCGGAGGTGTGTCGAGCTTCATCTACAGAGAAGGAGGAGGACGAAGAAGAAAAACATCCTTGTGTTTAGCTTCTACTCAGTGCTTTATATCAAAGGCTGCTGAGGAGGAAATAAAAGCTATGTAATCAAAATACAGTTTGACAAAATAAAATCAACAAGAAGCAGGATTAGTTTGGTCACTCAAAGTGAGATGATGTAAAAAAAATCAGACAGATAGGCACAAAATTACAGATTAGAGATTAGAAGACAGCTAAGAATGCTCTTCCCTTGAGTTTATTTTATTTATTTGGACCAGTCAATTTATTTTGACAAGAGGAAAGGAAAAAGTTTGGGAATCAGTAATGGTCGTTTCGGGGCCACAGTGGCTGCAGTGAGAGGGGATTAGAAGTCCAGGGCGGTAACAAACCAGCTGCCCTGTTTATGGCTAAAGCAGTCTTGAGCTGTATCCTGGACTCATCCTGAGGCGCTGCAGCTGCCTGCTGCTCTCTGTGTTTACTGTGTACGTGCTCACAGGCATGTCAGGCCGAATCAAGACTCCATCTCCTTGGCAACTTTCATACTTTCTGTAGGTAGATGGCTTTTTTTCTTCCCCAGATACTTCTTAGAAAGAAAAAATAAAATCTAGCTCTGTTAGATCAGTTGGACTAGCTCTTAACGCTACGTCAAACTCAAGGCCCGCAGGCCAAATGTGGCCCACCACTGCCTTTTATGTGGCCCTGAAAAGCATCTAAGTTATATTAACGTCTTAAAATAAAGCCAACATTGACATTGAACTACACCTCTCATGATGGATGTTGATTATTTTACTTGCAAAATGCAGTGTTGTATGAAGTACCTGAAAGTGATACTTGAGTAAGTGTACAAGTATCTTATCATAAAAATACTTTGGTAAAAGTTAAAGTCTTCTCTAAGAATATTACTTGAGTAAAAGTCAAAGTATCTGATAATGATTTGTACTTAAGTATTAAAAGTAAATTTCAGACACAAAATGTCCTTACGTAATAAAAGTAAAAGTACTGAGTAAAAGGGAGCAGTTAGATTTTCCTAAATGACATTTATTGAGAGGTGACCTCCCCAAAAAATATTTTTTTCTAACAGCGTGCAGCTGTGATGGATTTTGTACAAGCTATTATGGTGTCAGAATGGTATAAATTGTACTTATCATCTAACCACAATTAAATTTACTTGATCCAGGAGACACAATTTATCAGGATTGTATTTTTTTTATAATAACGTGGAATAGATTAGGAGTAAGGACTTTCTACTTCTCACCTTTTTAAAAAAATGTAAGGAGTAGAAAGTACAGATAATTATGTAAAAATGTAATGAGTAAAAGTAAAAGATATGCTGAAAAAAATGACAAGTACAGATAACCAAAATTTCTACTTAAGTACAGTAACAAAGTAGTTGTACTTAGTTACTTTACAACTCTGGCAAAATGACAACATTCCACCACTAGATGGAGGTGCACATGGTTCAAAAGTGGCTGGTAGTTGGCAGATGGTAAAAATCACAGTGTAAAATCTCTAATTCACTTCATTTTCACTGACTAATTTTGCTGCAGCCCAGTTGTACTGGTCATACATTTGAACTGGAACTCCCCCTCCAGAGGTAATTCCTTATCAGAAATTGGGGGAGTTCAGAATTCAAGACAGCAACTCATCAGAGAGTAAAACTCTCTTACTTTTACATTTAATAGTATTTCTGTATTATTATTTCACATTTAGTCAGTTGTACATGTCTCAATGTTTATAAAATAGGTGTTAAAACACTGTTTCTATGCATGAAACACCAAGTAGAGCTCAATTATTGTTAGCTAGCTAGCTAGAAAAAAGAATGACTCGCTCCCAGACTAGAAAGCAGAGTTTTATAAGATAGTCAAACCGTGAAAAACTTATGGCTTGTTTGTTTGTGCAGAATGCGATGCTGCACTGGGTAAAAAAAAAAAAAAAAAAGCAGTTCCCGACACCAGGAAGTAGAGTTTTATTAACATAGTTATTCCGTGAAAAACTCATGAATGGAGATTAAACAGATGATTTGCACGGATGAATCTGACTGATAAAAACTGTGGAGCTTTAATCAGGACAGATGTGGATAAATACGTCGGGTGAGTGACGAGTCTGACTTTTTTTCTGCATTATCGGCTGTTGTGGGGGATCTCCATGCAGTGATGTCTGTTTCAGGGAGGGGGGTTTCCCGAACTCGGCGCGGGGTGTCGTAGGGACTATGAAAGGTCAGTGCGAAAACGACTGCCGAACAACCACGTGACTGCGCGTCGACCCGTCGGCGTCGGAGCGAGTATGTTTCAGGCTTAACCCTTCTTAACTGTGTTACCTCTAAGAAGCACATTAAGATATTGGTGAAAGTCCTGCTTTGATTATTTTCACAGCTTTGACACAGATATAATCAAATGTAGGTGAAACCAAAATTATTAAACACAAAGCATAAGCAGTGCTTATAAGGCTGAGTTCACCTGAAACTCATCAGACTGAAGAAGTCTCTTGGAGGAGAGACGAAACGTTTCACTAAAGAAGAACCCATCCAGAGGACCGACTTTTTTTTTTGATTTTAAACATAAAGCAGTTTTATAAACATACTGACAATGAAGCTTTACGAAAATCCTAAACAGCATCCAAATGCAAGAAGCACATCATGAATAATTTTAAAACATTAATAACTGACAGGAATACATTCATATGCATATTTCCTGAAGCTAGTTCCATTAACCTATTTCTAACGTTGTGTTAAGTGTCATCACCACAGTTCTGCACTCCAGCTGGCTAATAAATTGAAATGGATTTATATTTTAAATGCAGGACGAGAATGGATTTTTGCAGGCAGAATCTTGAATGCCAGTGTTCATAAGCGTCTAGCACCCAGTGAATCAGCTGCACGGACTTATCTGCTGCCTCAGTGGTAATCACAGTGTTAGATAAGGCCTGCCAACACAGGCACATCAGAATTTCAATAAACTATCTGAAATGGGACAGTGGTGGTGGTGGTGGAGGGGGGTGGGTGTCTCTTATCGCAGAGAGCATGTAGGGAGTCTGTGGAATGGAGGAACATGAGGCCTGAGCACAAAGACAGGCTGAAAATTAGGTCCGAAAGACTAAGATTTCGTTCTAATCGTAAAACAGTTTTCGTTGCCTCAGGAAACCAGAAACAGAAGATTTAGGATGAAAATGTTTTGAGACAATAAATGTGAGACAAATGTACACCTTGTGTTATGTTAGTTATGGGGAAACAAGAGTTTTTATCATCTGCCATTAAAGGCGAAGCAGGTGTGTGCATGTGTTTGTCTGTAGTGTTCCAAAATATCTCAAGGGTTTCTGAAAAGATTTCACTCAACCAAATTCAACATGGCAGCTACAGCTTGTCAGTCTTTTCCAACATATAAATGATTCTAACTCAGCTAATTTAAAAAAAGTGTAAATACTACTTTTATTTTGTCTATACCCACCATGGTGGAAGGTGTGGTTCCTGCCGGACCTGCCTGCCTGGCCTGGCCCATTGGCCCACCAGCTGGTCCCATCTGGCCCTGCTTGGCCTGGCCCGGCCCCATGACTTGTCCTTGGTTCGGCGTCTGCGGCTGAAGGCCAGGGGCTGCTGTGGCACCGGGCTGTCCCGGTCTGGCTGCTGATGTCTGGGCTTGCTGCTGAAGCTGGGTCCTCTGTCCCGCAGTCATGTCTGTCTGAGAACCTGGACCACCTTGTCGCCCTGATCCTGCAGGCCCACTGGCAGAGCCCTGAACCCGACCGGAGCCGCTGCCCGACCTGGAAGAACCTGAATAAAAGAAAAAAAGCGTTGATCCTTTTTTATTTTGTAATAAAACACTTACAGGTAAGTCCGAGACACTGGCTTTTATCAAACTGAAGTTGCGCTTTGCAAAACGGCGCAATGCTGTGTTTAAAAGCATCGTCTAGAAGAAGCAGGAGTGAGACAATAACAAGCAGCAAATCTTGTGAGCAAAAGTGGTATAGGTGATTTTATTAGTACGGAGCTCACAACATGTCAACAGTCCTGCCTTCAGGGAAAACATTTCCTTTGAAAAGTTACACAGGATATTGTTAATTAAAAACTGTTGATCCCTGAGGGGGTTGTTTACAGCAAAAGAGCATCAAAATTAATCTGAACAGCAAAGGCTATTAAATATTACTACGTCAGACATGATTTAAAAAAAAAGGATCTTATCAAAGGATCAGAGCTTATTGTTACTGCAGTAATTTTCCAGGCCTGACAGTGTTTCATATAAAGTTTAATGTCTGGAGGAGAAACAGTTTCTCTTTCACATTAAAATATATGGTTCAAGGTCTTATTTATGAGAAAAATGTATTGTAGCTGGTTTTTTACAATCGGTTTATGAGTATGAAGCATCTTAATCTGGTTTGTTTATATTTGCAGATTATTTTTGGCATTAATTACAACCAAAGACACACAGTTCTATATTTTCTCTTATAAATAAACATGGGTTTGGGAAAACAAGTGTGTACTGTCCTCAGGAAAATAAATTAAATCAAAGATAAGTCTGTCATTATTGCTCTTGCTATCCTGAAGCTTTCAACCTGGAGGAAAGAAACCAAACATTTATAAATGCATCTCTGTTTTGTTCTGAGTTCTTAGAAAAAAGACAAAACTCACTCAAGAGAAAACTTTTGACCTTTTGGATCCCCCATCTCGTTCATGATCTCTCCAAAAACGTTTTATCAAATATTTGTTCATCCACTTTGTATTTCTGCATTAGCAATTGAACAGGATGCTAAATGAAATTATGTGGAACAGTCACTTTGTTTTGATGGATATTTTAAGATGTGGTAATTCTTGTGGGACTACGCTCGCTGTGTGTTGAGTGTCTGTTTTTCTGACAATCCTGCTTCAGAGTATTTTACTGGTAAAATTTGCAGAAATCTACTGTGATCTACATATGTTCTATGAACTGGTGGAATGACAGTATTTTTGATTATTTATTAACATTACTTTAAAACAATTATGCATGTTTAAGTATTTTAAGCTCATAATCCATTTTGAAGTGCTTAGAAAAATGTAATGTAATTTAAAACAAATAAAGCAAATAGTAAAATAACCACTAGTTTTTATTTCATGCTCTACAAAGACAATAATTTGATGGTAAATTTAACTCAATGTATTATATAGTAAGTGATTATCTTTTATCTTTAGTTGCACAATCATATATGTTAGATATAAAGGTGTGTTATATTTACCCGGTGGTTGACCCTGCATGTCTACTGGTCCCTGGGACTTGCTGCGTGAGGACCTGTGTGGGTCTCCCTGCCTGGAAGTTCTTTGGCCGTGATGATGTCCAGATGGATCCCTTGGGTAGTCCGAAGAGTGATATCCTCTTGACCTTGACTCACCACGCCTCCCTGTAGACGAAGATCGTCCCGAGGGATCGTTGTGCATAGAAGGGTCCTTGGGGTGCCCCTTTGTTGACCTGGAGGACCTCGGATCATCAGTGTGACGTGACGAGGACGAGTGGCGGCCAGAAGTGCCATGGTGCCTGTGGTCACGGGATGATGAATGCCGCCCTCCGTGGCCATATTCATCCTGGGGCCACAGGTCCTCCTCAGGTGGCTCGTCATAATCATGGTAGGTGTGTTTGACACCGTGCCGACTTCTCCCAGACGAGTGGCTGCTGCCATAATGTCGCGAACTCGAGCGTGGTTTCTCAAACCAGTCGGTTTCTTCCTGGCCAAGGTGGTAGGCTTTGGAAACCGAGAGCAGATCACAGTCAATCTCCATGTCGTTCGGAGACAGCGGCATGCAGGCTGAAAGAAGGAAGAGGACAGAAGGAAGACCAACCGCATGCAAAAGAAAATGGAAAGTAGGGAAAGACACAGAAAGAAAGGCAAAAAATAAAGACGTTTTACATCCATGCAGTGTTTACATCACATATTGACTTCAGACAAGATAACAAGTAAAAATAAAAACTGCAAAACTGTCCCTTTTAGCAGCTGCCTTTTAAAAATTTGTATCAACCACATTATGGAACAATTTTCATGTCAAACCATTTTTTGTTAATAGATACGACAAAACCCAAAGAAAAGCTGCTGTGAAAACTGTAATAACACGAGACTGAAGTTAAATTTTAAGCATGTTGTAAAAGATGGTTTTGCAGTTTTGACATAGATTCATAAATTGAACACATAAACAAAGCATCAGTGGCAAAAACATTAAAAGAGATAGAACCATTATTGTCGTGCAAAGACCTCTCGAGCGATCAGTGTGTTGAGAAGACAAGGACGACCACGTCGAAGAACCATGCGTGTACTGAACAAATAGACGGCTGGACGGACAGGCGGAAGGACGAACAGGCAGGCAGACAGACAGACAGCAGTCCACTGATAACAGAGCTCGAAGTGACTCTCAGGAGGAAGAAAACACTGACATGCAACTGCTATCTCTGTCTCTCCTTTGCTTTTCTTTCTGTTTGCTAAGCTTAGCTTCTGGGTGGGTGGGGGATGTTCAGATAAACGGTGGGAGCAGTAGTAGGTAGTGAGACAGTGTGGGAATTCAGCTCCCACATTTACCTTCACTGTCTGACACAGCACAATGATAATCATCTATAATGTACGTATCATCCGATTTGTAGACATGTGTCCGAGGAAGGTCCCTTATGTGGTCTTGAACATCTGGCAGCGAGTGACTGGAACCATACTGGCCATAGTAGTAATGGTATCTACTGCTGCAGCTGTCATATGGGTCGGGACCTAAGCTTGAAGATCGTCTAGAACTCATGAACCTTCCCAAGGGGCTCAGCGGGCTCTCCTCCTCAGAGTACTGCCTGGTTGGGATGCGGCCTCTGTAGCCAGATCGGTAGGAGCGGTCATCTCTCTCATAGGATCGGCTTCGATATCCGTGGTAATCTCTGGAGGAGATCTTGTCCATGCCATAGCCGGTGGAACGAGAGCGGCCAGTGGAGGTGTAGTAAATCCGATCGTCCTCGTCGACCATCATGCCGTAGTATCGACTACCGTGAGTGGTGCCACCGCCGGTCTCATAAGCACTCCTCTTAAAGCCATAATCCTCGATCAGCTGGCGCCCTCGGACGTGGGAGGCGGGGCACGCTTCACCTGTTGCTGAGGTATAGGAGGCTAGATCAAGCTCCACATCTCGAGCCTCCTCAATTGGAGAAAACTTTGAAATTTTCTGCTCCATGCTCCCCAGTTTCCTGTGCTTGCTGCGCTTGGATGACATGACAGCAGGAGCCAGAAGACTTCTGGAGGATGACAGAGATTTCTGAACCCCGGAGCGGATGCTGCCATGTTTGAAGTCAAAGTCATAGTGATAGGGGGATCCCCCACCCATGCTAGCGCTCACGCTGCTGCTGCTGCCCCCTAGAGGTCCGTGCCTGTAGCTGCTCTTACCCCTGCCGTGGTGGTCGTACAGCTCTTCTTGCATCGCTGCTTCCTCCTCAGGTGCCCTGCCATAAGGGGAGCCGCCAGTTCCCCCACGTGCTGTGCTGCCAGGTGTGCTGCCATGGCCATGGATATCGCCTGGGTAACGCCCACTGCTGCCATGATGCATCATGTCTCCTGTTGTCGTGCCCAGCCCATCCTTTGCTGTCAGCTCGCTGACATCATCAATCATCATGTAGTTCCTTGGGATATTTTGCTCTAAGCCAGGGGCCCCATACATTCCATCTGCTGTGCTATAGGTCGAAGGACTGTCTACAGAAAGTCCATAAGCATTGGAAACGGTGGAGGTGTATTGTCCATAAGAGCTGGCTGTGGTGGTGGTGTAGCCATAAGTATTAGCAGTGGTTGTGGTGTACAGACCATATGAAGTAGCTGTGGTTGAAGTGTACGGACCATAAGTGCTTGGTGGCATTGTAGAGTAACCACCATAACTGCTAGACACAGGAGCAGACCCATAAGGCCCATAGGTGCTTGCCATGGTTGTTGTTCCGGTGTACTGACCATAGGATGGGGCTCCACTGGAAAAGTTAACATCTTGGGCTGTGGTGGTGACCACAACTGTGGGGTTGCTGATTGTCTCGTAGTTAGTTGGCATCTTGTGCTCAAGTTCAGCTAGTGAAGTCTGTCTCGGTCTTCCTGAATGAACTGTGAGGATGTCCGCTTGAGGCTGCCCAGGGTATGGGGTTGTTTGGCTGGGGTAGGGGGACACAGCGCTGGGATAAGGTGAGCTGTGGGTGGGGTATGGGGGCTGACCAGGTGGTGCAGGCCCGAAACCTGTGGGCCCCGATGGAGGCTGAGGTTGAGGTGCAGCTGGTAACCCACTGTCTGTCTGTGGGTATGGGGGCTGAGTTTGGGGGTAGGTGTGGGAAGGATAGGATGTTTGAGGCTGGTAGGAAGGTCCAGGAGGAGGGGCATGGCTCTGAAGGGGTACTGGTTGTGGCAGTGCCTGTGACTGGGACACTGTTGGGTAAGGAGGCTGGTTGAATGTGGATGACTGGTAGGGGACACTTGACTGCTGAGACGGTACAGTAAGTTGACTCTGGGGGTACTGACAGGAGAGGAAGGATGAGGTCGGTGGGTACTGGGCAGCTGTGTTGAGGTCACTGGTAAACTGGCTTAGTGGAGCAGTGCTTGGTCTATTTGTTAGAAGTCCATTCGTTTCATGTGACGCAGCTGCAGCTGCTAATCGCAAGTTATTCAACTCACTGTCAGACATATAGTCCCTGGTGTCACCCATACATCTCAGGTAGGCAATGTCCCTTCTTTCCCTCTCTTTTACCAAAGTCTCTTTCCTCTGGTGGATTCCCAGTTCTAAGTATCTCAGCTTAGCGTCAATCTCTTTTTCTTCCTCCTCCAATTCAGCTTGCTGCTTTCGAAGTTTGGTTGACTCTTGCTCCACAGCCTTCAGCTCATGGGTGAGATCTTTCAGTAGGCTGGCTTTTGCAGCCAGGCCAGACCTTGAACTGGGCTTGAGGCTGGGCACGGAGGACAGGTAGAGATGTTGTTGGGCAGGCGTCATCATGGAGAGGTGAGCTGATGTTGCAGTTTCATCTGGAGGAGGGCTGGGCAGGGTTCGCTTGACCTTGCGAAGCAAAGAGCTTTGCTGTAAGGCAGCCAGCTAGAGAAAGAGAAAGACAGGGAAAGGATGGAAGAGTGGGGAAAAATAGGGAGGGCAAAAGAACAAGGAGAGCATTTGGAGAGAAAAAAACACAAGAAAAGGAGCAAGAAGGGGTTGAAGAGTAGTCAATGGGACATAATTGTGAGAAAGTAAAATAGAAACCAGGTGAGAGATGGAAAATGTTAAAGGACAGGAAATGTTAGTTAATAGATTCACCAAATCAAAGTTAAGTCATTACATGGCCAGGGACCATGTAAATGCAAGAAACGATTACCACAGGTGGACAAAGAAGAAAACAAGACAACATAGTGAACAATAAACAAAAACGTGGAAGACAGAATGTGGCGATTGAGGTAATAGTTAAATTAAGATGGATGCAGGGAATAAAATAAAGAAAAAGGAAACAAAAAGTGATGTGAGGAGAATTTTAGAGGTTTGAGGGTTGAAGTTTAAGAAGTTTAAATGAATGAAGATTTGACGAAAGCAGGAAGAAGAAAAACAAACACTCAAAAAGAAAAAAACGGTCAAGAAGTTGAGAAAATGAAAAAAGGACAAAAGGGGACATACAAGAAGACAAAAGAGACACGTAGACAGACAAGGACAACAGGAAGCAAAAGTGAAGTTTGTGTTAGAAGACATACAGAAGTAAAAGAATTAGTAAACGTGACTGCAAACAAATAACCTAGTACAATAACTCTTATTAGTTGCTTTGAATGGCTGAAGTTTAAAAACATTTCTTTAAATTTTTTTCTACTGTATCTAGTGTTAAAATGTGTAGATATTGATAGAAATTGAGAGATATGGAACCAGATAACTAAATAAGTAAAATTTTAGTTGTCTGATTAAACTTTAAAGAATGTTCCACCTTTTTGATTTTCGTAAAGTTACTAGGAAAGTATGCACTGTATGATTTCATAAACTGTATAATAACAAGAGCGAGAAGTAAAAAAAATTACATAATCCAGTTTTAATGCACAGAACTATGAATGTTTTTTCCTGTCTGCTTCTATCAAAGGTCTCTTTTTAAACTGCAGCTACTTGTTTCACCATAATGCACTTAATCTATATATTAAACATTGTCATTTATCATGTAATCATACTGAGCTTGATTGTTGCCTTAAACTTTTGCAATACATGTGCACGGTGTCAAAGATACAACCTGCAGATTAGATAAACTTGATAAGTATTCCTGAGATGTGGAAAAATACAAGAAAATGATTTTAGCTCAGGTATCCCACTCTATTCTAGATTGTAATCTGATGCCAAATGAATAATTTGTGCATACTGCAATGATTTTAGTAGCTTTACCTGGTTCTGTAGTGCTTGTTGTTGATACAGGGATAGCCTGGCCTTGGTGTGCTCGTCTGCAGTGGGGCTGAGGGACTTGGGGTCTGACATGGACCTCTGAGCACTCTTGATGGGTCGGGGCACAGAGGGGTGTCGCTGTGGGGATTCGGCGGTGTAGGACTTCTGCTGAGGTGTGACGTGGGCCTTGTTCAGTCTTTCGCTTGACAGGGAGGTCTCTAGCAGGCGATGAGGGGACACTGGGGAGACAGGAGAATAGAGGACCTGTGGAGATTTCGGGGTAGTCTGCTGCTGACGGATGATGCTGGAGATGGACTCGTTGTGAAGGTGGTTGTGAGGCTGATAGTTGATGTCGAGCGGGTCGGGGCGGCGACGCTCAAATTTGGCTGCATTAGCCGTGACGTGCTGCTGCTGGCGCTGGTGGGTCAGAAGGTCAGCTGAACTGGACTGCTGTGTTCCTGTACTGACAGAGGAAGAATACGGACTGACTGTAGTTGGTACGCTGAGCTGGGGGGCTACAACACCCTGTGACTGTGCTTCTGGATCAGTTTGGCACGCAAGAGATTGTCCTTTTTGTGTTCGTTCAGGTCCAGAAATGTAGTGGACAATCTCTACTTTGTTGGGATCCGGCATTGTCACATGGATTGCTGGAGAGACTCTTCCTAGGTGCTCCACTTCTGTCTGGCAAGACACTTCCCTGATGGTCTGAATGGCGATACTGGAGGAAACTATCTTGGACGTGTCAGGTTTGGTGTCTGAGGCTGAGGTTGTTGTCGCAGCGGTGCTGCTGCCAGCGCTGGACTCAGAGTGTCGCGAGAAACGGGAACGCCTTCGGCGGACTGGATGTTCAGCCTTGTCCTCGTCATCGTCAGTCTGGACAGAGCAGTCAACGCTACGACCACGTCTCCTGGTGCGATGACGCATCATGTACCTATTGACAGCAAGAGGAAACATAACAGTTCATGTTTCTTCCTCCAGTTTTGGGCTGATTGGTAGGTTACAAATGCCAGATGTTTACTGACAAAACAGGAAAAAAAGGTTAAAGTTAAAAGTCTGTTTCCCTTTTAAAAAGAAATACAAAGTTCTGTGTTGAAAATGACTTGTTTGGTGACTTCTGCACAAATGTTAAGTTTCAGAGTTAAAAATGCACCCAGGGTTTCCTCTAGTGCAGGGGTGCCCAAACATTTTCCCTGAGGGGGCCAAAAATGAAAATCTATCCATGGCTGCGGGCCAAATGCAGATATATAATACATGAAATACAAATACTTTTTAAAGTAAAGTCGTTTATTTTTAATGATTAAGCTGTGCAATGACCCTCTTTTCTTTTAGTCTGTGCACTTGGAGAAAGTCTGCCATACGCTCAAGTAGCAAAGGCTCATAAATTGATAAAATATGAGTTTTTGTGGCCTTATAAATTGTGCAAATCTACATGTGGGGTAAAATCTGATCTAAATATTTCTTGTTGTCATTTCATGTTTCATGTTTAATCCTTTTAAATCAAAGATAAACTCAACACCATGACTGAAAACTACCTTCACTACAGCCCTTTTATATAGTCATTCGACCAATGGAAACACTGTGTTTCTACCTATAGGATAACAGGTTACAACTTTGTAACTTTGGCAACTGTTGGTGGGCCAAATCAAATGGCTTGGCGGGCCAATTTTGCCCCACTTTGGGCTCCTCTGCTCTAGTGTATTATTAGGCTGGTGGGCCACCAGGCTTGACATGCCTCCCCAGCTGGTTAAACATTTGTTTTACCAACACCCTCTGTGGATCATGTGCTAAAAATAGCATTAAAAGCTATCATAATGACCCTTAATGTGCAAAAAAAATAAAAAGTCATAGTCATCTTTAAACTCTTTCTTTATCAGGAGGTACTGGAAAAACAGAGCTAGTTTACCACTCCGCCCTGTCTCCTCTCTGTCCCGGCAGCAAGCACGGCTCTGTCCCATACGCCTAACTCCACCCCATTGAAATATTAACCCTTTGGGGCACAGATAGCAAAACAAGTCATTTTCACAGTGATTGTAATTTCTTTTCTTATGTTAGTTTTTTTAAAATTACATAACCAATATTAGATTAATAATTAGGTTGAGGTCTTTTGAGATTTTACAAATACAACGATTAGTACAAAGAGGGTGAGGTTTTAAGATTTTATAGTTAATAGATGAATAGAGCCTAGCTGCATTTGGGTGAAAGCAGGGGACACCTGGACAGGTCTCGACACAGTCAAAGACACAAACAACTATCCATACTCCAAGTCACACTTAGAATCACACAGAGGAGCTCTAAAGGAGATTTAAACTGAGTCCCTCTGCTGCTGCACAAAGTTCTAATTGCTTATTATTATTATTATTATTATTATTATTATTATTAATAATAATAATAATAATAATAACAATAATAAAAATGTATAATCTCTGCTATAATAAATTATTATTGATAATTATTGTGAGGTCTTTAACATTAAGATATAATAAAGTGTAACCAATGTGTATTTTGCACTTTGTTATAATTACACAAAATGCTCTGTTAAGTTGTTATACCTGGCTGTAAACACAATGAAAACCACTGTAGGCATGTGACCTTGTGATTGAAGCCCCTCCTTATTTCTTCTTCTGTGGDATTATTTTGTTAAATTGGTTGTATTCCCCTGGGCTCCTCCCTTTTGAATCTTGTCCTGTGGGAGAGGTGGGTGCTATTGATTTTTCATCTATATACATCCAGTTTATTTATAGATGTATCAAGTGCATTTTTGTTATCATCGTCACTGTAAAAATATATATACACACCCTGTAATGTGAATATTTGAGTGAATTTATGACTGTGGAGTAACAGGATCTGATTTTAGTTTTGTTTTATACTTTTGTTTTATGAAGGACTTGGAGTGGGCGGAGCATAACGTGGTTGCCTTTCTGTTTATTGTTTTCATCAGGTATGTTAAGTGTATAAAGTTTCCTTTGGTGATATTAAAAATAATGCGACATGGTTGAGCCCTTTCGGATCTTGTCCTGTGGGAGAGGACTTGGAGTGGGCAGAGCATAACGTGGTTGCCTTTCTGTGTCATGTTTTGGGCTGCTCCATCTGTTCCTGCCCCTCTGTCACTCTCCTCAGCTCCTCTGATTACTCCATTCCTCCTCACCTGTGCCACAGCAATCAGCCTCATCTGCCTCACCTGTCCTCCCTCCTATTTAAGCTCCCTTCCCTCACWCAGTCTTTGCCAGATTATTGAACGGTTCACACCCAGTAGATGTCCAGCACTTTTTCACAGTTCATGCCTGATCCCATGTTTATGACCCTTACGCCTGCCTCTCGACTACTGATTTTGTCTGCCCCTTATCTGCCACTGTCTCGCTCTCTGACCACCGGCTCTCGGACCTGTTTCTGTTACCTGGACCTTGCCCCTTGGATCACGTTTTTGGATTTAACTAACAATCTCGGACCACACGGTTTTTGACCTCAGCCTGCCCCAAGGAAATCGGAACCAAGCCCAAGCCCCAAAGACCACAGGACTCTGCATCCTCACCTGGACTGGTCGATTCACTCTCATCCCCAGAAGGTTAGTTGCAGAGCAAGCAATATCTCCTTGTTTGTTTTTTGGCTCCATTCTCATTCTCATTTCTGTTCCAGAGTGTGCGGTCCAGGTGTTCAGATTCCCGACCAGTCTCCATTTTAAATAAAGTACTTAAAACTTTATCTTGTTTGCATGCTCAGAATCCTTCCCACGCTTCTTGTCATTCTGTTTATTGTTTTCGTCAGAATAAATGGGGGAAACAGCTTCTCCAAAGACGACCAGTGTCACGGCAAATTATTTCTTCATAACCAGCACAACGCAGAAAAGATCCGGTTACAAAGGCAAATATTTACATATACATTTATCATATTTTCAAATTTCCTGTCTACTTTTATTTAACAGAAACACAGTGGGTCACTCCAGCTTAGGACTTAAGTCAGTTTTCTTGGGGAAACCCTGAATGCACCCAAACATTTCCTTAAAAAACAGGAATTTTACCTCCAGTAAATTTAATTTGTACTTAGTCTGAGATTCTATTTGTTTGCATAATGAAAAGGAAAAAAAAAATCTAGTTTTGAGTCATGAAGTGCCCTGTGATGGACTTGCAATCTGTCCAGGGTGTACCCCACCTCAATGACTGCTGGAGATAGGCACCAGCTCCCCTATGGCCTGGAAAGGAAAAGTGGGTAAGGAAGATGAATGGATGGATGAAAGTCAAAGTTAACACTTTTTTAAAAGTGGTAAAAATAGTAAGATAACCTAAGTAACACTTTCATAATAAATATGCAGACCAAATCAGCTACATTTAGTCTCTACCTATGGTATACATCCCCTTTTTCATTCCACAAACAAACAAACAAACACTAATATTGTTACCTCTCCTCTCCATCCTCATCATCAGTCTGGACACAGCTATCCACATTCTTGCGGGAGGAACCGTAGAACACCACACCATCGCCATCCGCAGTGTCCCTGCTCAGTCTGCTCAGGGAGCTGTGTTTCCTCATGCCAGCTCTGGTCTCCATTTGCTCTTCTTGGGTCCTTAAACACATTTCTGAAGAAGAGTTGGGGAGGGACCGAGAGCTCATCTGAGGGTCCATGTAGGGGTGCAATGGCTGTCCAGTCATATCCAGCTGGAAAAAAAATAAAAAAGTGGGGGATAGAATGTTCGGCTTTGACACACACATTTTAACTGATCAAAAAGTAAGAATCCCTCCTTCCAGAAAATGCTGTTATTGTTAAATAATAGAAAAATTATAGCATGACTTGGCGGGAGATATTTTGCATTAAACCATACATTAAAAATAAATTTTTGATTAAATTAAATCACCGGTGGGCCGCATCTGGCCACCATTTGAATAGCCCTGATGTATGAATTAAAACAAAAGTGTTAGTTTCCTTCCCCTACTTTTCAGATCATTATAAATGGTCTTAAACTCTCAGTCACTCTTCTTCTAAAGTTAAAGCCGTTTACATGGTTGCCTGTTAATGTCAATGAAGTTGTAATAAATCCAGACCAGAGTTGAGCTACACCTCCTACCTGCACGCCCTGAGCCACAGCAGCTGTTTTCTGCCTCTTCTGCTCCTCCAGCTGCTGCTGGAGCTGTTTCTGTAAAGACTGTATCTGATCTAACTGGGATTTCTGCTGGGCCAGCTGCTCCCGCTGAAGAACAAGTTGTTTCTCACGTTCTTGCTGCTGCTGATGTAGCACCTAAGAAGAAAAAAAACAGAAAAGGGCATAATACAGTAGAGATGTTTGAGGAAGATCAGCAAAGATATGAAAAGAGCAATGAGACAATGAAAATATAGAATGGACAAAATCTAGAAAGAGGAAAACAAAACAGAAAAAAGGCAGGGATTGGGTGAATTCACAACTAGCTTTTATAGATGCAAATCAAATTTAAAAAGTTTCAAATTAAATGGGACAATATATATATAATTATTGTTCTTGTGCTGATGAATTAGTTTCAGGAATGATTTTAAATTAGTCAAACTTGTATGTTTGGTAAAGATTAACAACTGAAGCGCAACTGAAATAGAATGCAGCATGTACTGGTAATTGCTGTCAGTCATATAATGCTCAATCATTCAATGCATTTTCTTTGCAGCAGAAATGACAGGTTGGTGCAAGGAAAGGGTTAGACGTTTTTGCCTCTACTGTATGTTATTATGAGATGCATAATAAACATTCAATATCGTGTTCAGTCTCATCAAAGAAGGTATCCAAACCTGTTTAACAGAGTTAACTTGAAATACCTTCAACTGCTTGTTCTATTAAAAAAGAAGAAATAGTTATGTTAGCTAACATTTTCAAAAGTCTGTTAAGGGCTGAAAGGAGCAATAAATTAAAATGATTGCTTACTAAATAAAACATTTTATTTAAATGTTTACATTTTTAAATCAAAATGTGTTTTCTTATGAACCAGAACAAGTTAAACATGACAACAGTGAAAGAAAAAAAAAATCAAAAAATTGTTTCATTCACACACAAATTACAGGCACGTTCATGCAAACACTGTACAGAAAACCTAAAGTAAACAAAGGCATGCTAACTTTATACCATACTTTTTGCAATTCAGGCTGGACTCAGAAATGTCATTGGGACCATTTAGGTTATGAGTCATTAGGTTAGAGAGATCGATTTGTCTCATGTCAGACTGTAAAAATCTATTTCAAGGAGTATTTAATGTTCTTAATGTGAAAAAAAATGTTATAATGGCTAAAAACAGCATGCATTTGCTCTATAAAGAATGCTATTAAATTTTTCTAAGGGAAAAACACAAAAAATGTCTGAAAACAGAAAAAATAACGAAAAAAAACCCCTTAAAATTCTTTATAGCTTCTACACAACAAAACAACTGTTCAAAACTCACAAACACCAGACACTGACACACCAACTGCATTCTCCAATCCACGTCCTTTTCCATCCTCTACCTGTTCCTTGATAGTCTGCAGCTCCTGTAACTCTCTCTGCACCAGTATCTGCTCTTTTTTTCTGTGCATCTTCAGCTCCATCCTTTCACGTTCCAGCTCCTCTTGCAGACGCAGCTGCCGGAGTTTCTCTAACTCCACGCGCTCTCTCTCCATCTGCAGGAGCTGCTCCTGTTGTCGGTGCAGCCTCTCTGCCTCGGTTTCACCCTCCTTGTGAATAGCTCCTGGTGGGGGAAATGGGGGAAGACCGCCTGCAATGGGCAAGCTACTAGTGGCGACTGATGAGACTGGCACAGGTTGGGTGTAGCCATGACATACTGCAGGGCCTTGGGGTGGATAGGCGTACGCTGGCTGAGGAGCTTGCTGAGAAGCTTGCTGAGCAGTTGTCACTTGTTTCTGTTGCTGTTGCTGACTGTTCAGGTGTGCCTGAGACAGGTTTATTGGCTGCTCTTGTGGTTCAGATGGTATGACAACTGCTCCTTGTACTGAAGTGACCTCTGCTGACGTCACTGTAGCACCTTTGCCAAGATAAACTGGCTCTGCCTGAATCGCTGAGCTTGTAGTTAAAGAAGCAGATTCAAGGGTCAGTACTGGTGCTGAAGTCGATGCATCTGTAATGGTAGAAGAAGTGGTTGAAGTTGTTTGAAGAACACCTGGTGCTGGGTAACAAACTGGAGCTTGTCCAACCAAGGGCATTCGAGGGCTTATTGGTAATCTGGTAAGACTGGAAAGGGGCACTGGAGTCATGCTGGGGGAGGCATATGGCCTGTAGACACCTCTCAGTAGTGGTCGAAGAACAGAGGCAGGCTGGGTTGTAATGGGAAGCGTTGAAGCTATGGGGGTCTGAATGGTGGAGTAAATCGTTCCATCTGAAGATCTAATAGCAGCAGGATACATGGCTCTCAGACTCGCCTGCCGGGCATTGATCAGGTTAGTTAATGCCTGATTTTGAGACAGTGGCTTTCCATCCAATCCAAACATAAGGTTTTGCCTTAATCCAAGACCTGCTGCCAGTCTGGAGGCACCTGGACCAGTACCTCTGCCCAGGCTGCCAAAGTGCATCAAGTCAGGGTTGCTTCCATATCGATCCATGGAGTTGAGCGCTGCACACATTCGGCTGATCTCTCTTGCAGTTGTAGCACTGTACTGAGCCAAGTTAGCTTCTTGAAAGCTAGCAATGTCACGTGCAGAATAGCCATAATCTGAGCTGATGTTAGACAAGGAATTATACCTCCTTATAGGCAATGTTTGAGCTGATATGTCTCCATCATGCCGCAAGTCTGTATAGGAACCATACTGCATCCCCACGTATCCTCCATAGCCCTGCTTCATTGCTGTTAAATCCATTGCAAGTTCACCTGAAGGTTGGAGGTGTGGTTCAATTTTAGAATAGTAGGACTGTAGTCCAGCATCAGCAAGGTTTGTATCAGACATTGATGGCTGGAGCCTACCAGGAAAAGGCAATGTGTAGGCCCTACGAGTTTCCATTGGATATTCATGGTACCTTCCATGTTGTCTTTCTTGATCAAGCTCATAGGTAATAGGAGGGGCAGATGGTGGTCTTATTCCCTCTTTCTCTGGGCCGCCAACACAACTTGCACCGAAAGGAAGTCTGTAAACAACATCACAGCAAGCTGGCTGGCTGTCAGGCTTAATTTGGCCTCCTGTCAAATCCACTGCATCTTGACCTTCTTCTACCGTCACTAGTTGAGTTACTGCCCTGATTGGTTCTGGTCCTTCATCCATCTGTACTACCATACTATGTGGTGATTTCCCTCCTGGCATTAAACCAGGAGGACTGGGCTTCCCTCTCAGCTCAATGGGGCTAGCGCCATACACTTCAGGGTTAATGACTGGTGAAACAGCACTGACCACAACTGAGGCAGCACTAGTCTGGCTGACTATCAAGTTTTTTTTGAGTAAAGGTGATGCTTGGCCTGTAAGGTTGTACTTGGTCAAAACAGCTGCCTGCTGCTGTTGGTGCTGCTGCATCTGATGGTGCTGCTGTAACTGTTGTTCAAGGATCTCTTGTTGTTTCTGCAGCTTCTCTTGTTGTTTTTGTAGTTCTTGTTGTTGGATACTAAGATCTTCCAGTTTAGCATCGATTTTTGGAATTGATGGGTCAGTCGGAGGAGAAATGGACACTTTGTTAGGAGAAAGACATACAACAGAGCCCATGCCCTGACCCAGATCCATTCGGTTTTGATAAGGGTCACCATAAACTGCAGGCTGCTTGGGCTGCATCATAAACATAGAAGCTGCTACAGTGACACTCACAGTAGTTGGTGTTGTAGTTTCCTGGGTGTTTAAGTTCATAATCAGTGGCTGTATAATTGTTGAATGTCTACTACCCTCTGGTCCACCATGATATTTTCTGCTTTCTGTAGCTAAAGAGGTAAGATCCATTCCCTGGTCAGTCATGATAATAGGAGCTGGTTTGGTGGCTGTCCTGAGATCCACAACACTACCGCCCTGGATCATACGACCCTGTTCTACCCTTGAGGTGCCTGGGACTGTGGATATTCTACAGAGGGAGATATTGTCCATTGACACAGACCCTCTGCTGTATAAGCTGGCTGTGGTGACCATACTCGTCCCTACACTTACCTTTTCTACTCTTTGTGTTTGATAGAAGCTGCGTGTTGGAGACTGTTGGTAAGGTGGCGTATCTGGGGGGCTGCCACAAGGGGAGTAATTGTCAAATGTTGACTGGCGACTAAATCGAGTAGGTGAGGACAAGGGGGAAGTAGCAGTGTTCACAGTCATTGGCCTAGCTGACCCTGGAGGAGGGGAGTACGGGGCATCCTGGGAAGACTGCTGTCTATGCAACCGTTGAGAAACGGATCTATGTGATGTCTGGGTTGCCTGAGCCGTCACAGGGGATGAAGGCCCAGAACCAGTAGGTTCAATTCTCAGTGCTGAGCTGAACGTTTGTGTAGAGAACTCTGCAGTAGCCCTTCTAGAAGGAGAGCGAGTGGGACTCTGGGGTGGTGGTGGTGATGGAGACAAAGGAGGACTGGTGCTTCTGTAATAAGTGGTATATTTAGGAGAACGTGGCTCAATAATCCTCTCAGCTGAAGATGTTGAGCTGTCTCTCACTTGGACACCTCTGGTCTCCCCAACCCTCCTGGTGATCACTTCTCTTTGACTGTAAGCCTGTGTAATCTCAGCAATCTTGCTACATACACTTGACACGGTTGCTGAGGATGTAGCAAAACTTCCCGTGTGTCTGCGAGATGTGTCAGATTGAGTAGTTGTCATGGTGTGGCTTGAACCAAGTTGAGAGAGAGTTACTGCATCTCTGGCGTAAACGCCATAAGCTGCGATAGTGGTAGCAGCCACAGTGGGAGTAATTCCATTCTTTCCTGCTTGGCTTTTGATCCTGTCTTTGTGTCCATCTTTTGCAGTGAAATGCTGGCTCACTCTCACATCTGGTATTCTACCTCCAGTTTCAGCAAAAGAAACAGGAGCGGAGATCTGCGTAGGGCTGGTCCCTGGAGTTAGGAGAGCATTGCTTTGCTCCAGCAGCTTAGCAAAAGCCGAGCCGGTGTCTAAGAGCTGCTTGTCTGGAAAAGAGCTTTCAATTTCAATTTCTACTTGCTCATCTGTAGCCTGCTGCATCTTGGTGATGTTTTGAGATGTTTGTCGAATTTCCTCATAGATATCAGTTTCTGTCTCTGCTGCTTCATTGTCGTATCCAGTCTGATCTTGCTCATAGTCATAGTCATCATCATAATTCTGTCCATTAATATCCTCCTCGTAGTACTGCCCATGTCGTACGTGTTGTTGCTGCTGTTGTAATTTCTCTCGCTTTTGAAGCATCTCTGCCTTTTTCATCATCTCCTCATAAACCTCCTCAGCACTCTTCAGAGGTTTGGATGTGGACGAAGGGGCCGTGGTTGTTGTGGTCGTGGAGGATTTCTCCATTGGTGAGTATAGAGACATAAATGTGGGCAGGTTGTACTCGCTGCCAGACTTATAGATTTTGGATTCATATCCCTCAGCCTCGGAGTCGAGACTTTGAGGCGAATATTCAGAAGCAGAAGAACGATGAAGTTCTTCCATTTCTGCTGCTTGCCTTAACTCTTCTGTAGGGGAAGCATCTTCAATTGGGGAAAGGTTGCTAGGTGGTGTCTTGGACCTTTCTCTGCGCCTCTGTGCCCTCAGCTCCTCCTTATCCCTTTTGGTCTTTCGTGCTGTGCTTCTTATTCTCTGCTGTTCTACCTCTCTCATCTTCTCCTGCTCTCTTAAAAGCTCTTCCTCCTCTCTTAGCTCATCCTCTTCTGAAGAGTCTTCAATGGTGGGCAACAGAGGGCCATGGGAGCGATGGCGTGCTTTCCTCTGCTGCTTGGCCTCCTCTAGTCTTTGCCTCCTGCTAGGGCTGCTGTCACTGTCCTCCTCCATCGATGAGATGGACGTGGGAGACTGCCCTGAGCCGTACGAGGATGAAGTCGGGGGCAGAGTTGAAGAATAGTCACGACCTGAACGCTCCTCAGGAGATCCTGTTAGGCTCTCCATTTCCAGCTCTGGTTCCCGATCGAGGCTTAAATCATTTTCATGGCTCAGCTCTATATCTCTGCTGTAGCTGTTAGTATTGTTGAGTTCAATCGTTTTGAAGCGCCTCAGGCCGCCTTGCGATGCCATCACGTCTTCCTCACCCTCTTCCAACGAGCTCTTGTACACATCAGTGGAGCTCTTGGTTTCCTCTTCAAAACTGCTAGAATGGTGCTGAAGGCGTCTCTTTTCTTTCCCTGAATCAGACATGATGTGCTTGTGGTGAATTTTCTTGGGTTTCTGGTAGCCGTAACCCTCATCTTCCTCGTCTTCGTCTTCCTCCATTTCGTCCTCCTCCTCATTGTCTTCATCTGCACTCATCTCCATTATTTGCCTTCTCATGAACTCCTCGTCCGTCATCTCGGTGGGGTCAGCCTCCTTATCCTTTTTCTTCTTCTCTTTCTTGTCATCTTTCCCTTCTTTCCTTTTCCCCTCCCAGTCTCCACCATCTTCCTCTTCCTCCAGTATATCTCCTAATTCCTCGTCAGAGTCGTACGCATCTGGTGGGATTGAAAGCGAACGTGGGCGCTGTTTTCCTCTGTCATCCAAGTCTCTGTCCCTGTGTTTCCTTCCTCTTCTGTCTGGTTTCTCCTCAGAGAAGCTCTTTTCTAACAGTGGCCTCATGGAGCTCTCTAGTTTGGTGATTTCAGAGGGGCTTGGCGGGGAGCCCCGCCCAATGATGCCCCTCTCACTCAGCTTCATCTCCTCCTCCTGGATTAGGCCTGTAATTTCACTGTGTGAGCTTGAGATCCCATCAGAGGAGTAGCCGGTGTCACTGAGGCTTTGAGGGCTGCGTGACAAGTCGTGGGTACTGTTGTTTTTTGTATCCTAAAGAGAAAAGAAGAATAGAAAAAGGTTCAGATTTGGTTATTTTATTTAGGTTACAATTTGTTGAAAGTATGAAAATGAGCTGTTGATGGACACCTATATATATATATAT
>NW_013952412.1:1668283-1674549 GCF_001266775.1 Austrofundulus limnaeus | reverse complement strand
TGTGTGTGTGTGTGTGTGTGTGTGTGTGTGTGTGTGTGTGTGTGTGTACAGTTTAAGACCATGTAAATGCAGATTGGATTTTAATTTTCTGCTAATTTCAAAAACAAAAATCAACTTAAATAGTAAATATAGCAGTTTGAGGTAAAAAAGTGTTAAATAAGTGCATATTTTATTAGAAGCAAAACATGACCAAAACACATTTAAAGAACTTTGAAATTTTTGATCTATAACAAAATAATATTACCCAAATTAGACCTAAAAGGATTTATAATATGGGAGTAAAATAATAAAGTAAGGAGCAAAACAGCATTTAAAAACACTTGTCTTGATTTATATCAGTTCTAAAACTCTATTAGAGAGATTACTCACCATCAATTTATGGAAAATGTTGAATTGATTAACAATAAATGACATTTTAAACAATAACAATTTAGAAACATAATAGGATAATAATGACAACAATACTTGGTTTTCTTTGAATAAAAAGCTTAGCATTTCTTGAAGAAACACCGTTTTTTTTGCCCAAATGTATAACTAATATAATATTATGTAAAGAAATGATAAGTTGTAGATTTCAAGCTCACACAGTGAAATATGGCAACAATCAGGAAATTAAACTATGTGGTCAGGAAGTTACATCACTTAAGCTGAATATCAACTTATAATATCCACTATTTTTATAAAATGTAAAGACAATTAAATTGATTATTGCTGATTACAAATTATACTGGTAATACAGTTCTTTTAAATTACCCCCCAATGGTCAGTTTTGTTCATCTCCTAACAAGAAACTGGTGAACGCAACGTGTTGTCTGACTCAATTCTGTCAATAAACAGTTTATCATGAAGCTAACCATTAAATCAGACATTGCGGAGGTTGAGCAGTTGAACACTGGTTTCTGTTAACATCAGCAAATTAGTGTGATGAGAAATCTGTTTAAATGTGAAGCAACTCCACTCTCACCTGTTTTAACCTCCCTTAAAAAAGATCAAATTCAGCTGATTAAAATTGCTCGACCCGTTAACCTCTCGGTCTCTGCTTCAATTCTTTCAGGACATAATGTTTGAGCTGCTTTGACATACTTTTATCTTTTCTGCTCCATTTAGCTGCCATTGTACTTTGTTGTCTTTCTTTGGCACATGTTTTGTTCATTTTAAATTGAACACTTAACTTGTACTTGGATTATTTTAGCTTCTGTTCTGCCTGTTTTACCCTTTATATAACAACTCAGTGTTTGCTTCTTCAGCAGATTTCTGCAAAGACATTCCCATATTCATGACTCTTTTTCCCAGTTAGTCATTACTTTATGCTTTCTGTGCATTACACCCCCCCCCCCCACACACACACACACGCACAGCAGACTTACGTCATAGTGTCTGGATTTTTTGATTTCTTTGACAGATGTGATCTGCTCTCCTTTAATCTGTGAGGGTTTGGTCTCTTTGGCAGTTTGGGTCTCAGGCTCAGTCTTGGACTTCTCCTCTGTTGGTTTTGTTTGTTTCTGGGTCTCGGTGGTTGGCACAGGTGTTACAGCTGGTGCTGTGGTCTTGGTGTCAGTCGACTGTTTGGCAGACGTGGGCGCAAATGGTCCACTAACACAAGTTCCCACCTGTGGTTTTTGTGTCTGGGGCTGGGCTGGTTTGGTGCCCTGCTGAGCGGCGGCGGGCTTGTGAAGAGGACTCTGCTGGCCGGTTGGGGCCTGGTGACGAGGCGAGCCCATCGGTTGGTGTTTAGGAGACGGATGAGGAACGGGAAGAGGAGGCTCGTCGAGACCGCCTCCAGACATCAGCCGCTGTGTCTGGCAGTTGAGACACAACCACTCTTTTTTCTGGAACAAAAAGAGGAGAAAGGACAGAACAACAAGTGATTAACAGCTTGTTTTCCACAAAAGTTTTGTTTTGTTTTCAAATACAGCATGGGTCAGGATGGGCAGCTGGTGGGTGAACTGTTTTTCCAGCATGCTATTCAAAAACACTCAAAGCAGCTCTTAGAATCTAAAAGCTGTTTTATATATTTTGTTTTCTAGGAGCTTAAAAAAATCTAAGACAGTTTTAATACAAGTTGCCGCTATATACACCACGCAGCACAAGGCTAAATATGAGAGGTTTACTAAAGTCGCAAATATATAAACAACAGCAACTTTTAGTCTGAACCACGCAGGAATACATATTTTCACAAACATTTGTAAAATGGCTATTTTATTATGTTTGGGTAAGTGTGTAGCACTATATGGCCCTAGTGTCAACAAATAATGTGGCCCCTTCCATTTTTTAAGTTGCCCATCCCTGGCATATGGTATGATGACCTGTGCAGAATGTTCCCTGATTTGTGCACCAACCCCTCCACTACCCTGAAATGTTAAGCAAGTGTAGACAAATTATTAAAGGGGCAATATTATGTGTTTCTCAGACATATTTTTAAATTCTATACCGTAATAAAGTAACTATGTCGCCCTGTCCCGCCCATTTCAGCAAGGGGCCAGGTGTGTGTGTGCTCTGTGATGAGGAAGCTCAGGTTGGAGACACAGCCCAGAGGAGGAGTTGATCCCAAATGCGGTTCTAGACCCACCCGGTTGTTTTTGCCCCCCTGCCTGGCTGCCTCAGGACAGCACAGGATTTCTCAAACATACATGAACAAGTCAAAGCAATACTCTGGGTATGTTTTTGATGAGAGGATAACAATATAACATGATATAAAACTCAAAAAACTTGTTTTTACATGATATTGCACCTTTAAATTAATGAATGGAAGGATATGAATAAATATGGATGAATTGGATAAAACTGATTGCTTTTTGTATCATGCACCAAAAACACTTTTGTTATGGTGCTTTTCAAATAATCTTTATTAAATTAAATGCATTGAAATAAGGAGTGATTGACAACTCAACACCACGATTAACATTCTTAACAAGAAATGTGTCATTTGCGCTTACATAGTGGACTGCAGTGACAAGTGATTGTGCACACGCACACACACACACACACACACAGCACTCGTGGAAATCTTTTTTTCAAAACAGAGCTGTCAGATATGCAGCAGGCTGAACTGAACTGACACAAGTTTCTGAAAGGCCAAGTCAGTCTGACAGCTAAACCCCATTTTTATCACATCAACTTCATTCAGATGACTTCACACTGGAAGACTGACTGTGACGCTCATGCAGGATTGTAGCCGCATAATGTGTGTTTCAATTAAGCTCCTGGTGATTCAAACTGTGATGAGCAAATGGCCCAAATAATTAGGTGTTTAGAAACAACATAAAGCTGACATTTAGAGTTTCTGTGACCTCGCTAAATAACATTAAGTGTTTTTTTTTCCTGTTTGTAAATGAAATTCCTAAAACAGAAATACACAGAAGAGCTCTCTAAGTATGAGGATTGATTGTCGTGTTAGGTAAGCAGAAACTTCATCAATCAAACAGGGCTGAGCAGGTTGAAAACATGTTTTTGAAGCTTTTACGCACAAACAGAAAATCTGTTATTACTGCAACGAGGATTAGTGAAGGAAATAATTACACACCAATGTTCAGATTCACATAATAAGTTGTGGAAGGTGGAGTAAGCAGCTGCCAAAACAGAGAGTCAGCAGGCAAAAAAAGGCCAAATGAGAGCAAATGACCAAACAGATGGAAAAACCAAAGAGCAGAAACAGGTGAGCTTTATATAACAGATAATCTGGTCAAAAAAAGGTGTGTGTGTGGGGGGGGGGGGGGAGCTGACTGAGAGAATTTTTTCTTCTTTAACTTTTTTAACTTTGACTTTAAAGAGTCATCATTGACTGAATAGGGCCTCTTCGGGGGGCCAATCAGATTTCAGCAGGGGTGCTAGCAGGGATGCTATCACTGAATTGGCTCCAAACCAAAGCAACTGTGCCTCATATTGACACTTTGAAAGTGACTAAAGTGAAGCAAAAGATTTCCAAACAAACACATACAAAATGAAATAAATTTCATAAAAAAAACAGTTTGGTGATCCTAGAAAATGAAAAGGGAACGTTTAGGAACATTGGGCCTCATGCAAGAACATGTTCATATTCTTATACTAAATTTCTCTTACTCTTTTTTGTACGAAGGATTCGTACGAACATGTCACGTCAGATTCAACAAACTCTTCTTTCTTCAGGAAAAGTGTGTAAATGAGCTGCACAAATTCCACCTGTTCGTATCCAGCTGCTCGTGCATGCGAGAGGAGATTAGCATAATTACCACCCCAAAAACACCATATAAGGCTYTGTTTCCTGCCTCAGATACAAGGAAGTGTCCATTCATGAAAAATGACAGCGAAAACTAAAAAAGAAGAACTCCCCATGACCCGATCCCGGACAAGCCGGCTGGAAGGACAATTTATATTGTTAGTCTAAATTATTACATTTAAAATTATAACTCTAATTCAAGCAGAATAGCCTATTGTCAAGATAATTATAGAGTGTAATTTATTTTCAACTCAAAATATCTTCAAACTAACGAAATATAAAGTTATTAGTGAAGAAAACCTGTCCGGATAACAGCAGACTGACTGCTCATAAAATATACGACAGGTCTGGACCACTCGTKAATTTTGTTCGTATCTGAAAAGAATCTTAGAATACGAAAACATTGGTGAATGCCACAAATTCTCCTAAATCACTCATACGCACAACTTAAGAACAAATCTGTGAGTATGAACGGTTCTTGTATGAGGCCCAATATTTCTGTAGAGTTAACTTTCTTTTCTCACTCTCCTCTCCACTCATCACCATCATGTGTGTATTTTCTGTCTTTGTGTCAGCCTCTATCCAGGACAGCTGATGTTATTTGGGGCAGAAGAGAGGCTGAATTACTGATGTAATGAATAATTGATAGATGCAGCACTCTCTGTTCAACACTTATCAACCATCTCTACTGTTTTCCACCTGCTCATTCTGTCCTCCTTCTTGTTCCTCCTTTATTTTGCTGCTTCTCTGAATCCTGTTTGAGTCATCATCTCTGATTGGATGTTTTTCAAAAAGTCAAACTCTTAAAAGATTTGGGGCTTAATCTTACAATGCAGAGAGAATAAATAAAATAGTTTAGAACTTTTTAATGATGCATAAAACGAGCGCCAAAATATATCTGAACATGAAAGACTTGCTTTTCTTGTACATGAAGCTCTGTAATGGACACAACAAACTGAGAAATGACAAAATCTTGTAACCTATGCAATTAAACTTAAAAATTACAGCTTCAATTTAGATTTGAAAGGATCAAAAATGTTATTAACTTTTCAGATATTTCTGACTTACAGTCCAGTAGCTCAATACGGAAAAGATTTATTGTTGGCTCAGGTTTTAAAGTTTAAAAGAAGCAGTATGTACAGAGTCAAATACCACAACCAGTAATTTTTTTGTTGTTGTTTTAGAAAGAACAAAACAAAACTGAGTTTCTGTTGTCTGGATGATTCTGTGACGCAATATATCTTTTTGTCAAATATCAGAAAATTGCAGAAAAGATGGGAGCGTAGCAGCTTTTATTCTTTTCCTCAGAGCTGCAGCATCTTTGCACAACATCATAAAAATATATATTTTAGAGTGGGTAAATAAAAATGTTCTTTCAAAAGATGGAAGCACAGTTTTGTGACTGTATACCCCCCAAAGTGCCACATGCCTGTACAGCCTTGAAGACAGCTCAATTCTTTTTTTCAGCTTTGAAAAAAAAACTTTAGTTTACTTTGCTAGCAGAGACAACACAGAGAACACATTGAAGCCAACAGATAATGTGTGTGTGTTTGTGAATGGTCCCGCAGCGTACCCCAGCAGTGCCCACTTAACCCATAAAGCACAAACAATCTGGCCTTTTCTCCTCCAGTCAATAACACATACTAAAATGTTCCATCAGGGCTAATTCTCTTTGCAGAGCTGCTGCTTTTGTCATGATTTTTCTTTTCTCCCCCCCCACCAAACTGTTTTTGAGAAAAACACTGCATGTGCATTTGGAAAGGTTATTACTGCTGAATGTGTACGTGCTTGTTCGATAAACATCATCTGGTTTGGGTAAAGTAAACCATCTAAACTCATATCACAGGATGAGATAAGGGTGGTCAAAATAAAATATAATAAAAAAAAACAGGTGAATCATAGAGGTTTATTTCCCTCTTAACTCTTTGATTGATAAAAAAGATAAAGAAGAAGAAAACAGAAATTTTTTAATGTAAATTCTTGGTGTATATGAGATGTGCAGTGGTTGAAACAAAGCCTTGACTGGACTATTGTTAAAGTTATAGTACATAATATTTATATTATACTATAT
>NW_013952412.1:1655566-1668019 GCF_001266775.1 Austrofundulus limnaeus | reverse complement strand
AAAAAAACAAAACACAACAGTATTCATGATCACTGCTCTATTTATTTATTTATTTATTTATTTATTTTAGGACTGGAGTCACTTCGGCAAAAGTTAAATCCCGTGGATAAATCAAACTATTTTTCCAAGCGGCTGTCATTCAACATGCTATCTACAACAGGTAAGATGCTGTTTGTTAATCTTAAAACCTCACAAGCCTTTGTTTCAATTAACGTTTCATCTGAAACACCCACATTTTGTTCCACTCTGCTTTACCTTTTGCACATTATTATCTGCAGCTTCTCTGTTCAGCACACAGTCATTATCGTCCAATCTTTACCTCCCTCTCGTTTCCCTGCCTGTCACCCTCAGCCTCCTTTTTTTCCCCTCCCTCCAACAGAGTAAGGGGCTATTTTTACCCAGAATGCCATTGTTCTGCTTGAGTGCACGCTTCCTTTGCGCTGGCTGCTGCTTCGAGAGGCACTGCGCCGCAACACACAAATGTCGCAGAAGAACACACACACACACATATGTAGACACATGGCTCACATCAACGCAAAATGGAGAAGGGCTGTGTGGCTCGAAGCTTACCATAAGGAGAGAGGGATGATAAACAGGAGGAAGGAAGAAAGGGATGAGGAGAGTGAGAGAGGTGGAGAGGAGCCCACCAGGGAGAGAAATGGAAATAAGTGGAAGTGATTGACACTGCATGTGCATGTGAGTGTGTGCACATACAGTAAGTTTCTCTCAGCCTGGGGTGGGGTGGCTCCACGCCGAGTCTGATGTAACTCACTGGAAGTATGAGAAGATTAATGATGAAAGACAAAAAAAATGGAAGAGAATCAGTGAAGAGAAGGCAGCTGAATGGAGTCAGGTGCTGCTGACTGATAAAGATCCTATTAGCTGCTTGGATAATTACAACTGGCACAGATATGCAGTATGCAGTATATATTTTTTATTACACAAAGGTTGTTTAAAAAACCTTGTGCAACAAATTTGCTGGATTTCTTCATTGCGTCTCATTTTTGACACCTGCAGGAGACCATCTGAGGCGAGCGTTGAGGTTCAAAAGCCACGCAGATTGGTCCAAATCTGCAAACTTTCATTTGAAAAGTATATTCCAGCAGAATAATTTGGAAAAATGGGGGCGGGTGCCGAGGTGGGGCATGTACACTGTGGGTGGACGGGAACAACCAAATAATGTGCACAGGCAACACTGCAGTTTTGCAAGTTCTGCACACAAAAATAGAATGCACATTTCAAAACGCGGCCCTACAAATTACTGTTCGACTGACGACAAATCCTTAGGGACTGATTTATTAGGATCCCAGATAATGAGTACTAATTTGCTGGGCAAAATAAAAAAATAGCTTGTGCTAAACATGGGAATATTCTATGTAATTTATTAAGATTGCATGTGCAAATGATAATAGCTGCGGTGGTGCAGACCGCCCTATTGAGACGAGTTTTTTTGCGTCACTGATGGAGGCAAAACTAATGCAAGAAAATGAAGTGTTCCAAGGAGTTTTTTATTCCATAGAATAGGCATCAGCAACCTGCAGAGATCACTGAGAGGTGCAGAAATGTAAAGTATGTGCTCTTATTTTCACTTTCCTAAAGAAAATCACAATCTCTATATTTGTGAGTATTGTCAGCATGCAATTATTGTAATGCTGGCCGTATTTAGGGAAAGGTTCAGAAAAGAGGAAAAAAAAACTCTGGAACAGCCTTGGAAATCAAAAATACAAACAAACAAAAACAAAACAAAAAATAAACAACAGGATTACAGCTGAGATAGAATTGTTTTCTTGCTAAATTTTCTAATTTCTATTTCCATTTTGAAAGCCACTAAGCTGCGGTTATAATAAAGTGGGCTAGTTTTAATGTTGTTACTTTGATACGCAGCTGGAGCAGAGTGCGCGACAGACACAGAGCAGTCAGTCAGTTCACACCTGACTTTCAAACAACAAATATAGATGCAAAAACAGCACCTGCAAACTATTTCAGGTTTGATAAATCACACTGTGGGTGCTAAATGATTATATCTGTATATCCTCCTCCAAATATTTTGCACATTGATAATAATCATATATTCTAAAAATTTATGTTGGCAAACACGCTAAATAGATTTTGCTCTTTTGACAGACACCTTTAATAAATCAGTTTTGTGAGGACTATCACATTTGCACACATTTTCACAGGTGCAAAGTGTTGATAAATCAGCTCCTTAGAATTCATTGGGACTGCAACAAAAAAGTACCTATTTTCTCACAATTTTTCTCAAGTTTGAGTCCCCAGCAGTGTCTAAATTTAATTTTAAAACTTCTAATACAGTCTGTCTATGTAAAATTTACTTATCACATGTATTTGTTTGTGAGAAAAAAATACAAAAGGCTTTGAGGCAATTTCTAGAGTATCAGCTGCAATAAAACAAACAAAAAACATCACATGTCTACATTTTAACATGCACAAGTGGAAGGAAGAGGCCCAGAGAAAGAAAAAAGAAGAAAAGACCAGAGAAGAAGCAATAAAAACAGGAGACAATTTATAACAGTGAGGATGGGAATCGTTTTGAGGAGCAACAAGGACAGAGGGATGAGTGAAGGACAGCATCGAGAAAAGAAATGAAGCTTGAGGAGCAGAAGAGGGAGGCCGTGAATTAAAGGAGGCAGAGGAGAAGGAAGTGAAAAAATAAATCAAAGAACGGAGAGAAGAACAGAGGTGAAGAAGTGACACTGAAGGGAGAGAAGAATGAAATAAAGGAGCTGATCCCCTGGTTTTAAACAAAACGTGCTTCCATTGAACAGATAGTTTTTTTAAAACTCACTTTATTTGATTTTGTCATCACTAACAGAGTCTCTTTAATTCTATAACCTTGTTGTGAGGGGCAGAGCGGTGAAGGCTGTGTTTGTGTTAGAGCACACACGTTATGCTTTATTGCCCACATTACGCTGTCACTTCTTCACTTCGGCTGCCAGCCGGCCTGCCACTCTTTACAGAGACTATATAGAAACCAAGACAAGGCGGATGTGCTTCCTTCTTTCCTCTGCTGAGATGACATGTAGGAGCAGCTCATCAGCATATGTTGTAAATTCATAGCTGCCATCGTGATGAACAGGGGCGATGTGACTCTGACCGGTACAGTTTGATACATTCAGAGTTACAGCCGACATCGCTTTAAGGTTTTTTACTGCTTTTTGAATGAAAAAGCATGCCTAAAGTAGCTATATCATGAACACATATTTATCAACTATGGGAGATGTGGGGGAATTGAACCTGTGACTTTCTAGCCCCAAGACAACTCCCCTCCACCACAGTTACCTCTATCAAAAAAAATAAATAAATAAAAATAATGCAGGGCTATAAGAGCTAAAAGGAAGCCGTTTTTATAAAGAGGTTAAATGGTTAAACAGGGGCGGAGGCCTCAATGTACGATGCTGTTATTGTGAGTAAAACTCAGCCCCCTGTGAACAATAGAGATAAACAGAGCACTACGATTGGTTGTTAGGCTGATGGTCCTCTTTTGCATATAAACAAACATTTTAGATTTTTACTATTAAAGTGTGTAAAGTAAATTTTAATATTTTCTTCATTAAATATTATAAATTTCACAATTGCATTGTTGTAAATGAGTAAAAAGTCTCACAACTGTAGATACTTTAATTTTGGAGGTATAGATCAATTTGTGATCAAAGGTATGTTTGTTTCAGGATTTTCTGGGCGTGCTTTAAAAGGCGGCTGCATTTCGTCACTCGGCCGCCTTAAACGTAACCCCGGTTTAACCCCGCCCCCTACTGCTCCAGCAATATAAAAACGTTTTTCGCCTCGGCCGTTGCTGTTAACTTGCTAGTCGCAGATAGCAATAGCATAGATATTTTGTTGCTGTTAACCAGCTAAACAATTCCCATTTTACTCCAGATAGTTTTACTAACTACCTGGAAACACAGTTGGGATTTATGGACAGTCGTTTGGGGCTGGTTCATGAGGCTCTACTGACCGCCTCCCCCCTGGACTCTCATCCCGACATCGTTGCCTCTCCTGCACTTGACCTCACCCAATAAACGTAGTAAGTTGCTGTTTGTGCTTATATTGTAAATATTCTAAGTGTTGGCTATTTAGTGCATGATTCAGGTTTCGGGGGCCCTCCGACTCGAGCGCGCGTTGGACTCCTTGGTCTGTGTTTCTAGACGGGTCGGTACACGGTCGGGGCGCACTGAGAACAGTTCGCTCCGGTCGACAGTCGCGCCGAGGGGGACTGCAGGGAGAGAGGGCACAGCGAGGCACTGAGTCCACGGCCCCGGGAAGCGGCGAGGTCGGAGCGGAGGGGCGCTGTAAAGCTCGCGGCCGAGACCACGAGCCACCTTCGCCCCCGAGCCCTTCCTTGCCGACCCAGAGCCGATTTTATGAAGTAAACAATGTTTTTAATCAGTCAAATTTAGATGGGTTGATTAATAACACATATTTCTGTTGTGTGACAAACTCAAAACACAAATTTAATTTTACTTTACAGTCTTTAAACTTGTCGATCTTCTATGCCAGAGGTTTTGTGTCTGGGGACTACAAAGGTGAAAAAGTTCCAGGGACCCCCTTACAAACCCCATGCTGTTTTAGAAACAGTCATTTTCTGTCAATGTCAATGATATTGACATTGACAAATATTCTTTTTACCTTCTAAATGGCATGGGAATAATGTTTTTTGTTTGGTTTAGTATGTGTGTTTTACTAGAGCATTGTACCCCATATGCATTTTTTAAAAATAAAAATGAAATGAACAATTTTTTGAAAATTTTTGAGGACCACCAAAATACGGCTCGTGGACCCCTGGGGGTCCTGGGACCTCAGTTCGAGAACCTCTGCTCTATGCAAAGCTATTGCTTACAAGACTGAACTTACTTGCAACTCCTCAGACTTGGAGAAGAGACAAAATGTTTCGATGAAAAAGAATTTGTCCAAAAGATCTACTCAGTGTTTTACTTTTAGTTTTTTTGTTTCTTTTTTGGTGGATGAAACACTGCATTATGTAAAAATAACAAATGTTATTATTATTATTATTTACCTTTTAAACTTGTTTACGTAGTTGAAATGAACCATGAATGTCAAATTTTACAATTGATTTAAAATCTATTTTTATTTTAAACAAAGCAAAAACATTTTTTGCTGGACAAGTGCCCCGTAGGCCACATCCAGCCCACGGGCCGCCAGTTGAATATTTCTGAATTAATGCATAAAAGATGGTCTGTAATGCTGCATTGTGTAGTAATGTAATAAAACCAGGCTTCAAAATGTAATAAAATTGCACTAAAAACCATATTATGCAATAACATTATTACATTTTGCAGAGATTGTTACAAAATGCGATGGTTGCTCTTTTTAAAAATGATAATGTAATGATGCAGTCAAAGGATCGCAAACCAGTGTTTTTGTTCATCCAAATCGATATGATCATGTTGCAGATACTAATGTTTGAAGCTGAAGCCTCACCTACAATTTACGTTTCAATAAAGCTGACTTTTAGATGTCTTCTGGAAGTAGTCTGTAAAGTGGACTAATTTTGATATAGAGATCAGGACAGTAAAATTGAATAGGCAACTAAATGATAAAAAAATCTATTTATTGATCCAAGTTTTAAACATTAGTATTATGGTCAATATACTGTACACACAGTACTGTAGATTGTAATACAATAATAGTCTTGTGAATTTAATACAGTAATTCTATTGTAAATCAAAATATAGTGTTGTTATTGTTAATTTAAAAATGGTTATTGTACTGAAAAGTATTGATACTGTAAATGTTTTTATTATCATTTACTAGCATTCAGTTTCCAATAAGTTGCTGTAGAATTTACAGCAATCTTTTCAGAGTGCATTTCAGATAAAACAAGGTCAAACCTCCACAATAACAGACTCCTGGCCTCTGAGCAGCTCTCTGGCAGTGGACAGAGGTTAAGCACCATCCCATTAAGTCGGTGGTATAAAAAGAGAAATCTCCACCAGGACTCCCGCTTACTGACAGGGGAGCCAAACCAATGACTTTACAAAGACGAGAACACTTGGACACAGATGCCTTTTTTTTTCCGTACGCAGACACAAACTAAAAGCATGCTAAAAGTTTGTTTACAGTTTAACCCACAAATCTGTCATGGAAGCTAATCCTAACAGGCTCAGTGTCTTTCTGAAACTCACAGTACTCACACAACGAACTGGCAGTGAAGCGCGTGGGGTGGGGGGGGGGGGGGGGGGTTGTGCAGAGCAAGGCTGCGTTTCCCTGGAAGACTTTGTGCATGAATGTATGTGTACGCAGGCCGCAAGGATCAGAGGATTTTGACTCCTGCAGTAATAGGATGGCAGCTAGCCAGCAGCAAAACAGAGCTGAGCTCCAGAAAGCGTGGTTATCTCAATGGTGGCTCAATGGGGAACATGAAGACAAACAAATCAACTAACTTCTACTGCTGCTTGGGAGAATGTGTGTTAGGGGAACAAACTGAACAAATAAAAGTGGTTTATCATATCAAACCAAAGTGTGAAGGCACACCCTTTTATATTCTTGACATTAGCAATAAATCGCTACTGTTGTTAGCGGCATGCACTGTGTTGGTATGAAAGCCGTGCAGCGACTGGGGGCTTCAGTAAAAAGGTTTTGTGTGTGTAAGCATTTTAAAACTCTCTCGGGGCATCCAGAAGTCTGAGGTGAAAGGTTTCTGCATTGTTGTTTGTACCCAGATTTAAACCTCATCATCATCGTGTTGTTGGGGGTGAGGAGTCAGGCACTGGGCGTCGTGTGGTTTTAATGGACGTGGAATCGGTCGGGTTATAATAAAGACCGCCGACTTTGAAGTGGTGAAGCGTGTACTTTGAAGTACAGGAAGCAGTTCTCACTTAGACTGGAGCATCATGGGTAGGAAAGATTACAGGTTTATCCCACAGGGGAAGAAAAAAAACCCCCACATGATCAGACAGATGGTAGAAAAGGAGGTGAGGGGGGAAAAATTGAGGAAAATTTTTAGCTGAAGGCTAGGAGCAAAGAGAAGAGAGGAGAGGGGAAAAATCCACCATGAGATCAATGAGTGAGTGAGTTGGATGGAGTCAGATTAAGAGGCTGGGAAATGGAAGGTAAGTGGAGACAGAGGGTGGGCAGGAGAGGAGACGGAGTGTTGCGGGAGGTGGGAATGATGAAAAGTAGGACAAGATGATTGAAGGAAACTACATTTGAAAGAGATGTGAAGAAACTCAAAGAGAAAGGAAAAAAGCGTTTTTCAAACTCACAGAAATTGTTTCATTTTCAGACAACTCTGTAGAAATAAAAATCTAACTCTTGTTCTGTTATATTCAGAGAAAATTCCGTTAGATTTCTGCTTGGTTTTGGAACAAAGAAACTGTAAGTCTTAAAAATATATAAAATTAAAAGAAAAAGTGAAAACAGTTTAAATGACAGCTGCAGCGGATTTATTAAAACATATTTGGCTCCAACAAATTTAAATACTTCACTCTATTTGTACTCTCCAAAATTAGACATTAAAGGTGAAAAAAAAGTTTTATATCCATGCCACTGAGTATTTACATAAGAAATAATATCTTTTTTCAGCATCAGCATGTTTTAATTTAATTGTAAAATATTGTACTTGCAGTAAACTCAAGGTCCTAACTGACGCAACCGTGTTGCTGATCCTAACTTCTCTCATTTAGTTTGATCATCTATGAAAGAACTGAACAAAAACCTTTTCTATTCGTGATTTGCAAGTGCTTGTCTGTGTTATTAGCTTACAATAGAGCCATTTGATACTACCAGTTTTCTGTCTGATTGTGAGATTGAGTCAAACTCAGCGAATCATAGATACTAATCCAATACTGATACTTTGTCCAAAAAAAACAGCTAATGTGTCTGGTACATATTAAAAAACTGTGTATTTCAAATCACTGCTTCATAAAAACTACAAGACATCAAAGTAATTGATATTAAATTGATGTAGCATCCTCATTTACAATGGAGCCAAGCTAAAGTAACAGAAAAACCAACTAGAGGACACAATCATACAAACTATGTGAAAATGGTGTTTTCAATAATAAAAAAATAAGTAAAATAATAAAACAAATAAAATAAACTATTGTTTAATTTTCAATGACTACTATAAAAATGAAAACCTAGACTGAGCACGTGCTGTTGCACAAACATATCCAGGCGGAAGAAAAAGTAGTTCCACCAACCTTGTATGATTTAGACAAGATTTTAGTTTAGTTACTTTCCACCATGTTCCTGTTAATAATTACCTGAAATGACTGAAGTATTAAAATATCAATATTTAGATTTTAGTATTGATTTTAGAGCATAACGTTCTGGTGTTTGTGGCATGAATATTTCAGTGTCAATTCACACATCACCTGTTGCAACATGTTGCAAACACAGTGAGAAACTGTGCTTTGGATTATTCAGTGGCCCCACCTGTAAGCTACTGGAGGGGATTTATAGGAGCTCCAACAAAGAAACACACGTATTTTATATGTTTTATCTATCAATATCTATTTAAAGATTCTGAAATTCCTATAAGCAGTTTTAAAGTCTGTTTTACAGGATTTTGGGGGAAAGTGATATGCTGGTCCGTCCCCATGGTTCAGCTACATCCCTGCCAACCACAAAGCTGAAGAAGGTTGTGCAGCCTAAAGAGAGCAGAGATAGTAAAGCAACAAATAAATAAATAAAACTACTGAAAGGGTCAAGGGGAAAGGGTGGATTAATGGTTCCTGATACTTTAGGTAAAATGAAGGAGGAAAGATCAGAGAAGGAGAAGAGGAGGCTGAATCGAGTGAAAGAATAGAAAGGAAAAAATTGCTCATAGCAAATTGGGCAGAAATGTCAGGGTGAAAAAGGGAAGCTGTGGGAGAAGATTAGAATATTAGTGAAATATAAGAGATGAGAGGAGGAGGAGGACGAGTGAGGGAAAAAAACGAGATCAGAGGAGGGGAAGAGAAAGAAGTGACAGATTCTCCTTAATGTAAAGTGAATTAGTTCTTCATGAGACTGGCAGCTGTGGCCGAGATTTGCTTTAAGGACAAGGAACTCAAAGTGTTGTTGCGAATCTTGCTTATATTTGCGTGACTAAACACATATGCAGTAACGCACGTCCAGCTGCTCACAGTCGTCCCCGCTGCTGCGTGTGAGGCTGTGTGCAAAGAGCATCGCTGCCTCTCCAGAAGCCAGCAGAACTGATGGGACGCTGACATTTAGACAAAACGTAAGCACCGTCGTTTAAAAGAGCAACTCTGAGAGTGAAGCTCACAGAGAAGTGACGGGGTCAGACGTGACTGAACCGAGGTAAGGAAACAATAAACTGTCTCCGTACTGAGCCTGACAGATAAAGAGGATTAGAAAGTGTCGGCTCAGATGTGCCGTCAAACCTGCAGAACAGTTGCAGTTATCATTTAAAAATAAAACACCGAAAGTTTAAAGAAGCCTAAAAAAAATAACTGAGTCTGGAAAGATGAAGTGAAAAATAGAAATCTCTATATTTTTTGCTCTTCTAGTTTTGACAGATTTACTTTTTATTTTGTGGTAAAAACAAAAGAATCCTAATTGCCATAAAAATACTGATAATGATGAACTAACCCAGTGACCCTCGTCTGCTCACAGGTTGAGAAAATATCAATTTATTGTTTGGCTATAAAAATCACCAAAACAAGTCCAAATAAAATGTTTGAACTATAGATATAGAAATACGTAATTTCTTTTCAGAATCAATAACATATTTTTGAACTGAACTGAATAATGGTTAGACATGTATTTGTGTGTGTGTGTGTGTGTGTGTGTGGATTTGTGTGTGTGTGTGTGTGTGTGTGTGGGGGGGGGGGGTCCAGCTTGGTTTTAAAATTAGAAAGGAGAGCTTTGAAGAAAATAGGTAGAGAACAACTGAACCAGTGGCGGATCTAAGATTATTCTAAGTAAGGGGCCATCAAGGGGCCCCAATATTCATAGAGGGTCCAAGAATTTGATCAGTATCCTTGCACACAAATCCCTGGTTTTGGTAAGGTGTATATAGCTTGAGCAGTAAATTCTCCTTACCAATTACATTTTTAATGTGCATAGATTAAATACTCTTAAACACAGCATGTGAGAAGATCTAGTCATCATTGGTGAGTTGAGAGACTTTTTACTGCAGGATTGTTCAAATTTTATGAAAAGAAAAAGACTTCTATTAGCTTGATTCATGCTGGATGTTTTTGTTGGTCTCATTTAGCACCTCTAGTGTTTGGACATGGAACTGCACCCAGCATCATCACTCTAGGGCAAAGGACAGATGAGTGACAGGACAAGGACACTTCAGGGGGCCAATCAAATTTCAGCCCAGGGAAAATGCCCCTGTGGCCCCGCCCCTGGAACCGCCCCTGCACCGAACTAACACACAGCAAAAAAAAAAAAAAAAAGCTACAGGATATCAGTGGTCCAGAGTGTGTTTTTTTTATTTTTACCTTTAGTGCATAAAAAAGAAGAAGGAAAAAAAGAAAAGAAAAATAACTTCACATGCTTGTAGCCAAAATATTGGGATCCTACTGAAACATGCAAATTAAGCTGTTGAAAATACAAATAATAAAGTAAATAAAACCACTCTTGGACAGAGATTTTGTTTTTTAGTAAAGACAGTAAAATGTCCTCACATGACTAAAACAGTGACATCCCCTCAGGTATTTGAAGTCCAACTAAAATGCAGTGTTAACACACACGCACGCACGCACGCACACACACACACACACACTGTATGTAGAGGTCAACGTCATCCGTCCTTCACTGCTGACTCACCTCTCCTCTCCTCTGACTGTTGGTTGGGTGTTTGACTAACAACTTGCTGAGTCATGCTCTGAACCTGCACGCAGCTCTTTTTGCACACATGTAGCGAAACATTATGTAGGTTAGTCTGTTTCAGAGTCCTCCTCTTTGGACACTATGACAGAAAAGCTGAAGCGGTTTCAGGTAAACACAACAAAAAACAAGGTTTCTCTCAAAGTAATCTGTTTTTACTCAAACATGCAGATTCGTCATCTTCTGTTTTTAAATTGACAGACTAATTTATATTTTTAACTCACTGGGTTTTCTTAATTTGTCCTTTGTTTTGTTCTCTTCCAAATCACCCAAATTCTTTCTCGACTTTCTCTCTGACTCAAATCTTTTGCCGTCCGTTTCAGTGAGTAAAGTTTTACGTTCAATATCTTTGCTCAACTTGAAATCCACTTTCTTTTATTTTTACTTTTCCTCATTTAACAATCCTCCCCAAAAGACAACTGTTCTTGGAGTGCATTGCCACCAGAATATTTGAAGATCTCTGCAGAGGCGACACAATCACTACACGCTGATAATTTGTCATCTCTGTGCAGTGATGACACACTGCCTGTCCGCCGCCGCAGCTCAGACAGACATTGATTAGATGTCAGTGTCAAGCCTCTGTGGCCATCAGTTGTTCATTTTACACATAGATGGACAGAAAGACCTAACTGTCTCACAGGAACCAACGGTGGACACAGTCAGGAGGACAGATACCAACAGGCAGATGGTTTGACACATGCTGAAGGGCGTGTTAGAAGTAGGAGAAAAAAACCCGAAATAAAAGTTCTGTTAAATAAATGTAAGGAAATTTGGGTTTGGTAGATTATTTTTGTTGTATCAATGTTTATGTATGTTGGAATGTCCCTTTTAAATGGTGCCATATATGTAAGGAACATGCATTTGTGGGAGGAGTATGCAGGTTTATTGCCAAGAAGCATTGTTACAGCAATGTAATAATCAACCAAACGCAAATTTCTTCATGTTTTCTGCTAAGTAGATAAAAAATTTTTTGATAACTCCAAGATTTCTCCATAAAATATTACCTTTTTCGAGTGAATTAAAGGAATACGATTATGGAATAATCTGGAGAGTGATGTTAAAAATGCTGGATCAATATGTTTGTTTAAGAGAATGATAAAAGTTGGTTTGTTGAAGAAATATGAAATAGTATAATGTGGATGCATGCAAATTTTTCTAGAAGGATTTGATGGTTGTGGTTTTTTTATTTTTTGCTATTTGTAGATTATTGTTGTTGAATTTATTTTTTGGTCAAAAAGGGCAGATGTAAGATTTTTTTTCTTCTTTCTGCTGCCTTTCATTTTATTTGTGATTTGTATGTTACATTGTATATGGAATTTATTTTTTAAAGAAATGAATAAAGTAATTATTATTAATAAATAAATATTAAAGATGAGGTAAACAAATACTTTAGAAAATGACAGATTGTGTATTTTGACTTTCTAAAGGCTTGTGTGTCTATAATTACACTGGAAGCACTGCAGGGGCACGCTGACATTTTACAGAACCCATTTTTTTTCTTTTTGTCGTCCGTTTTCTTTTCATTTAGCTGTAAAACGAAATGCAAGAAATAACACACACACACACACACACACACACACACACACACACACACACACACACACACACACACACACACACACACAC
>NW_013952412.1:1653095-1655011 GCF_001266775.1 Austrofundulus limnaeus | reverse complement strand
CACACACACACACACACACACACACACACACACACACACACACACACACACACAGATATAAGAATAAGTATTGATTAATGTCCCAGAGCGTTGACCTATCAATGGTTGAAATTCTACTCCCACTGCCCTGAGAGAAGCCTTCACTGTAACCTGATTTGCCAAAGTGCTCTGAGGGTGTTTTTCTTGTTTCATGGTTGTGTGCACCATGATGTGTGTGAGCCGGGGAGACAAAATCAATCCACTGCCCTCTCCCCGGGGAATCACAAAGAAACTTCAAATCCTTTGCTTTTAATTTGCTTTTACCTTATTTTTTTGACAAACTTAAAACAGTTTATTTCTGTTTCTTTTTATTCCCTGACCCCAAAGGTGAAGGCAGGTGATGATCTCTTTGGATCAAATCATCTCATTAACCGAGTGGACTTTAAAGAAACTTGAATATGATACAATTTGATGCACTATATGTCAACTGATCAAATTTTATAATTAACTGGATATAAGATGGCTGCCACAGTCAGCTGAGCTTTAAAAATGTCTCAAACTCAGTCAGTTGTTCAGACATTGATCTGAACTTTGGTGTGGCAGTAGCTGAGACTGATCCCAACACACAGTCTGAAGGCTAACAAATTGTGTCACATCGTTGTTTAGAATTTTCCACATCATCTATTAGGAGTCAACTATCTGCAAAATATCTCACGAACCATCAAACAAATCTTAATAAAATTTTCAGGAAATGATCATGGATGTGCAGAAACTTTAACTGAACAACATTTGGAGTCAGTTTAATAAATATGGCCGCTCCTTTGAAAACACATATATGGTTTTAGCTGAGTCAGTTCTGCAGATATTGTGCTAAAATTTGCTGTGGTCATTCACAACACATGGTCTGGGTGTTCCTGCCACCTGATAATAAACTGCAGACACTTGGTCTTTCAGGTCCCATATTAGGATCCAAATCCCACCTTTGGGAACCAATTTTCTTCTTTATCACATGTAGGCAGCATGTGTCTAATCAGGGCTGCCAATTTCCTTTGATTCCACTCCTGAGGTGATGCACTGAAACAACACAGATCATAGCTTTTCTTTGCTACTTCCTATCTTTTATGTCCAGTTATAACAAAAACACATTATAAACATGATAAATACTACATTTATTATTAAGATTTAATTAATTAAAAGCAATGTTTTAAAAAGTTATGTTTAACAGTAATTCACACACCCATTATGTATATATATATATATATATATATATATTTATATATATATATATAGTATTTGCAAAAACAATTTAAAAGGCATTAAAAATGAAAAATGCCATTTTAAAGATGTAAGCTGTTAATTTTACTAAGCAAAACAACAAGTGTCATCCAGACATTGTTGCAGTTTATCTTCATAAAGGACATAAAAAGTGATGGTACAATAAAACATGTGTAGTCCAAGGTCAGCTGACTGCAGTATGTCAGAGGGATTTCACTCTCAGCTCAGTATTTTATAATGCAGCAGCACTGAGAGAAAAACAAGCTGAACAAATGGAAGGATACTGTGTGATGGGCTTTAACACAATCATTCAAAACGTTATTATTCATAAAAGCACCAAAACAAACTGATTTATTCCATTTATTAGCAACAATAGGGAGCATTTAACTGTCTAAAATAGTTTGAGGAAACATCTTTCCGTTTTTGAGGACTTGATGAGAACAGAGGGGATAAATCAGGTAATGTGGGACTAAAAACCTCTTCATACATGTAGTTACATGCTGTCACACTGTGGCTTTTATTACATTCTTCAGGCAACTTAATATTAAAGCAACCTTAAGACCAACATGAATGCACCACCTTAAAGAATCACAGTGCACACGCACACGCACACACACACACACACACACACACACACACACACACACACACACACACACACA
>NW_013952412.1:1621569-1652464 GCF_001266775.1 Austrofundulus limnaeus | reverse complement strand
TGTGGAGCATGTCTTTTTTTGCGGCCTCTGTGTGTGTGTGTGTGTGTGTGTGTGTGTGTGTGTGTGTGTGTGTTCAATAGAGGCTGTGAGGCGTCAGAAGGCACTGCGCCTATATGCTGCGGAGGGACATGACACATAATCACACACAAACACACAAGTCTTTCCACCCCACCATTAGTCATCGTGTCTCCCACTGAGCGGAGCAGATGAACAACATGCTAGTGACAGGATTAATTCAACGGCCCACGCCTGCGTTACACAAGGAGACATTATCTAAAAATGAGCACAAGAGCGTTCGCTTCAAACACTCACAGTCTCTGGGTCTCGCGTTCAAACTTCAAACCCTTTGGGAAGTTAAAGGCCATTTAAGGAATGCACATCACCTTATTATTATCATCTTATAATGAGAATGGACAGAGTTGTAGCCGTTTAGCACAATGCCAGATTCAGAGGTGGGACCAGGTCATTGTTTTGCAAGTCACAAGTCATAAAATTAATGAGTCCAAGTCATGTGACTCAAGTCCCCACCTCTGATCAGATCTAAAGCACATGTTGTGAATGACTCTTCTACCCTCTGACTCTGGTGTTCATTCCAAAAGTTTAAGAAGATTTTGAGGCGCCTTTTCGGTCATTTCCTGATCACCACCTGATTTGTTACATGATTATCAACCTGAGACACTTTGTCTGACTTTTATACCTTTTAATTTATTTATAGTTATTTACCCAGGCAAGTCCTGTTGAGATCGCAGATCTCTTTTTCAAAGGGCAACCTATTGTACATTCTTTTAGGGGTGGGGGAAACTAGAGTACCCAGAGAAAACCCACGCAAGCACAAGAAGAACATGCAAACTCCACACAGACAGACCCCAGGTTCGAACCGGGGATCGAACCCAGGACCTTCTTGCTGTGAGGCTTCGGTTCTAACCACTGAGCCGTCATACCGCCATGTAAGGTTTTGGGTCAAACTTTACGTTTGACCTAAATTAACCAATTCCATCTCATATAAAAATCAACAAGCTTCCGAGAAAAGTGCATTTATCGCATTAATGCAGCATTCTGATGGAGATTGATACTGTATTTCTGCACCGCCTGATATTTAATTTATTTAGAAAGTCAAATAGGCTGAAAAGCAAAACAACCACTTCTATAATGCTGTGGCATTTACCAATTAAAATGATCATTCAGGATAAATCTATTTATCCCAAGATTTCAGTTGAGATGTGCAGAGGTGGTTTTTTTTAGCACATGAGGATCAGTTGGATTGTTTGGCGTATTTGTACTGTTAGAAGGTAAAATTTTAATTTCAAAATTTCAAAAATACAAAGTTTTTTTGAAATGCACGTTAAAAATGCCAGGGCTGGATTTGACTTCAGAACAAAGGGGAAAGAGGAGGCCCATCGACAGTTTAATAAATAAGATGTTTGATGTGGTTTTGTTTGCTTGAAATAATCATATTCTGAGTGCAGAAGTGCCTGCATAAGCATACTTAATCCCATGAATACTAATGTCAATAAGGCAACATTGCAGAGAGAGATGGGCTGGGGTAGATGGGTGGGGGGCATACAGGAGAAGAAGATGGAGAAGAAGTTGTGATGATTTGACCGAGGGAACAGCTGGAGGGAAGGAAAGAGGGACAAATGGGGGCGGTAATGAAGCAGAAACATGACATGAAGCTACAGTCTTGGGGTAGGACAGAGTGCACAAAAGGAAAAAAAATTTTTTGTAAAGATGCAGTGAATGGTACAGCCTGCCTGGGAATCATCCACTCAGTAAGCAGCAGAGGGGTCCGGGTATATTCCCTTCAGTTTAGTTGTTTTTTTTTTTTGGTCCCCTGTGAGACGTCTCCCTCACTAACGGTACTGTGACCTTTGACAGATTAGCTTACTCTGTCAGATTTACACTTTTTCACAGCTGACTCATCATCAGAGTCATTCCCCTGATTTCACTTTTCTCTCAATCCTTCCCTTTCAATCCCTCTTATCCTCCAGTGGTCATTTGGTGCTTTCTATCAATTCACTGATGCTTCCACTGACTGGACTCTGAGTTTCTATACAGTCCATTTTATAAAAACAAATCCACTAATAGAATACTACTAGTACTAATGAACATATTTCTGAAAAATATATTAGTGTTGAATATTGCAACAATTAGTTGTCAATCGTCTTGCATAATCAGTTGGTGCTTAAAGTATAAGTTAGGGAGGAGTCTCATCTACAACCACACCATATTTCTAGCTCAAATTCTGTAAAATTAACTGACATACATTTTACTGACAGTACAGGCAAACACACACAGAGACTACTCCACTTTGTCTGTAGTGGCCTGCCTTAAACATTAATGCAAAAAAAAGGGCATAAAGGTTGAACACTGAAACCCTTGTTAAAGTACGTTTTTCTGTTTTTCTGTTAGAACACTAGAGAACTCAGTTTTTATATTACAGATGTTTTGTATTATTTTTAACATGGATTCTGAATTTTAATTAATGACCTTTCAACACATAAAACAATAGTTTATGTTTTAAAGCAGCACATCTGAAAATCTATTAAGCAGTTTTTTAGTAATACATTCAACTAAACAGACTGAAAATCAAAAATAAAGCTCATTATATACTATTCCTACAGTATTTGGGACCTAAAGTCTGCAGAAAATCCTCTGTTTTGTCAGTTGTTTAAAGTACCTGTGAGGCGCATGTCCTTCAGATAAAAAAAGTCAGAGAAAATATCTTTATATTTAGGAAACTTGGTTTATTACATGATTGTACCCATTTTGTCACATAAATGGCCTATTTTCTTTTGGATTTGGCCCAGCCAAAGAGAAACAGGAAGTGACATCAAAGGGGAGCTCATTAATAAAATAAACTCTCTGGTCTTTGTTTATTAAAACAGTATCATTTAAACTTTAATTCTTCATCATCTGTTTGATAGTGTCTCAAAATAATCTAAAGAAACATCAGATTCTTCTCTGAAGTCTGTGTTGTTAACGGTTGTAACAATGCTCTGTTTACATGCAGACATTCCCCTTTGACATCACTTCCTGTTTCTTCACATGCAAATATTTCAACAACTGTTCATCTCTGTGGTGTGAAATTTGTTTTGCAATATTTTATCAATGTTATGTCTCCAAAAATGCATTCACATTTATTACAAAAAAACTGATTTCACATGCCCTTTAACCAGGAGCCATTACTCCATGTAGGCTACAATGATGCTAAAACAGGAAGCTAAGGCAGCAAAATGTGACACAACTGGTTTCTTTACCAAATGTTATATTGTGAAGAGTTGAGATAGAAAACATTTCAGTGTTTCTCTCATTCCCCACTCATAAAACTAAATCATGGAGTTAAACTTGTTCTTTGACACGACTCATCTGCACACAATGCGCAGGCTTTCTGTAAACACATTAACTTCTGCTTGTGTGTCTTATGTGTGTACCATCATGTGTGTGCGTGTGTAGAGAGAGGATACAGGTTAAGTGTTTATCTCCATCTACAGCAAACACACACACAGTGTGTGAGTGATAGACTGTTTACATATGCTAACACACATATCTTCATCTGAGTCTGTGTGTGTCACGTCTTGTCGTTTTCTTGTGTCAGAATCGGGCGGCTGCACGCACACGATTTGACAGCTGATTGGCAGAAAGACCACCAACATCCGTCATGGCAACCATGGAGGACATTGTCAGGCTGTCAGGAGGCGTTTAGACATAATGCAGAAGTTATTAAAGGTTTGCACTTTTACCATATACATCTGTACTGGTGACTCACGTTAAAAACTCTTATGTGGGTTGAAAAAAAAACACAATTTTTTTCTGGTTTAACTTTGAGGAGGGAGGGGTCCTAACAGAGAGGATGTGTGACTTCTGTGTTTTTTGTGCAATATTTATCACCTGCCACCACCAAAGGTGAAAGGCAATGTTTATGTCTGTATGTTTGTTTGTCTGCAGCGTTAGCAAAAATCTGAATTGATTTTAATGAAGCTCTTGGAAAAAAATCACTGGATCTACAAGTGAGAAGCATTTCTTCAAGGATAGGTTGTTAATTTTTTTATGTTAACAGGGAGAAGAAAACACGTCACCAGTTTTAGTGGTACAGAGTGAGAAATTACATCTGCCTTGAAATACTGCGGGGGAAAAGACCACTGCATGTCCTTTGTTCTGTTCAAAACAAACCAACAACAATGCTTTGCCCATAAAACTGAAAAAAATTGTTTTATTCATGAGAGCTTTTCACGACTTTCTGAGACAAAATGTCTCCGCGGCTCATTAAAGAACCTGAACTTCTATGAGCGTTCATGTTGCAGCCTTTTGAAAGGTCAGTGTCAAAGTGTTCACATGGAAGACGCTCACATGGATTTGTAATTGCTGATATGAACTGCACAAGATCAATTTATCCATTAAAGGCCCATGTAGGAGTCCTGTGTCCTTGCCTCCAGGATAATCAGTTCATCGTCTGGACTTGTTCCAAAGGCTGTGGTCCTGTATTAAATACAGTGTAGTTTGGTTTGCTCATGTTTTAACTTGGGTTTGGATGCAGGAACAAGCTTTGTTCACTGCGTTTCTACTGTTTGATGTATGTTGTTGCACACTGATCGTGCCAACACGAGCATCATATGACTCATTTGTACATATTTACAATTGATGTCTAAATGCTATTTTGAGTTGCCGTCTGTTTGAATGTTGCACATAAGCTGAACGATTAAAAAAATAGCGTGAATGAAAGGAGGTACAGAGCAGGGAGGGATGTGAAGTGCAGCTGCCCCACTTCCCTCCTCAAACACAAGCTCATTGATGACATGGGAATATCTCCACCTATTCACACACATGCACTTCCACTGGCTGTATGAAAACTGAACACTGCGTCAAACAAGAATCAAAGCAAAAAAATAATAAACAAATAAATAAAAAAAGTGAGATAAAACATTTGGATCGGATGTGTGTCTGAGTCATTCACCTTTTATCCTCACTCAGTACTCAAAGTGAATCATGGCTCTGTTTGTGGATTTCCTTCCTTTGACAACCGATTTTTTTCTATAATGTACTGTAATGTAATGTGCACATGTCCAACCCACCTCAATTTAGATTTTTTTTTAAACTCAAACCCAAAACACTTTGCTCATGAGTCATCTTCCTTTTAAAGATAAAAGGAGTGTGTGAGAAAGATAACATTGAGAAGAAACAAACAATCAGCGTGTTCGTCTTTGATAGGAAGACATCAGAACCCTGGAGAGCGCTTCGGGCAGAAACGTCCCCCTTTTTTCTTTTACTTCAGCACACGCCCACGCACAATTACACACAATGCCAACTTTCTCCAACTCAGAGTTTGTCGTCTGCTGAAGGTAAATGCAGAACATTTGGAAAAGATTTGATTGTCTCACATCAGCCTGAGTCTTGTTGCTGCTGTGTTCTGTTCTCATTAGCAGTGAGGATTTGCTTTGTACCGTCCTACATCTCTGGAAGGATTTGCGTCATTTTTGTTTTTCTAGACAGCTCACTTATGTTCACTTACACGTTTTATATTAAATATGGTAATTGGTTGCAAATATCCTTTTTCAAATATGTATATTTTCCCCCTCCAGTTTATGATTTTCCCCCTCCTTTAAATAGTAAACTAAAAACCACATAGCAGTAACATATATGACCCCCGCACATCGACTAAGCACCAATGCACCAGAACTCAGAAGTCACCAGAATGGACTTATTGTTTTGAGTGGGGGTCCAGAGGGAGGTTGGGGGGCTCATTGGTGGGCCTGATGAATAGCCCTTCATCAGAGCTAAAAAAAAAAAAAATCTGACGCTCCTATGTTGAATAGTTTTTGAGTTATAAGCATTTTTGTATGTCCAGTCACCCCCTTTTCAGATGGAGCCCCCTCCTCAAATATGGGGTCTATCGTAAAACCGTTGGTTGGTACAGTGCAGGCCGGACACATCTACATTCCTACTAAATTTCACAATCAGTGCAGCCGTTTCTGTATTACAGTTGACCAAAAACCTCTGAATAAAATAAAATATAACGAAACTAAATGAAACGAAACAAAACAAAACGACTCCCACTACTCGGGGGTCAAAACAACCTCACAGATTTGAAACTAACCAAAGTCGACCAAATATTGAATATTAGATTTACAGGAGGTCAAGTGTTATTTTTCCTGACAGAAAGTGATAGTCATGTCCATCTCTGTTTTTAATATATTAATAAAAATGAATTATATTATTTTCCTGACTTCTCATAGCTTAAGAATAAAGAGTCCATCCTCTCTACAGAAGTCTCCACAGCTTGTTCAGAGTCACGTTCGGCTTCTGTGGGAGTCTCTTTCGGTATGTATGAGAAGGCCTCTTAATCAGCTGTGGAGCCCAGGGAGGGAACACTGACCCATTTAAAGGCAACATGGCAGACGGGATTAAAAGTAGGACGTAAAAAAGCAAAACTCTGCAGTGCTAGATGCAGACAAACACACATTTCTTTAAATCTTCAAGACCTGTTGTTTCTTTACCTGAGACGATTGATTTGTTTTTCCTCTGAACACGAGCCTTCGTATCAAACACAAGGTGCACAGTTGACCAGGAGAGATCATAGCTCCATATTTTTTCTGTGCATTTGTTTTCTAGTCTGTGCAGCAGGACATTCCCCTGAGTAATATTAAGGCTCACTTAAAGAGATGTCTCTCAACAGCCCCCACAGAGGCCATTTCTACCTCATTTTAAAATAACAGCACTACTGCTGACTGCAGGGGGTTGGGGGGGGGGGGGGACAATAACGGCAACCTGACTGTAGGAAAACACAGCATCACACACGACTGCATCAGATGGTCAATTTGAAGCTGAAACTTACAGTCCAGTTTCTGTCAGTAAAACTTGAAAAGAGCTGCTTGCGATGAGGGCAAACTTTTACAGAAGACTCTATATATAGATGAACACTTCACCTGTGCTGAAAAATTCAGTGAGACACTTTTGGATGAGTGCATTTCTTTTTAATCCTCCCCAGCTGCTCCTCTGTGGCTGTAAGAAACAAACTCCCTGCTCTCGTTATTACCCTCATCATTTTTTTTCCTGCAATATTGTTTTTGAGTTTCTGTGCGGTAAATCTAAAATACATAATAAAGAAATTAATACTGACAGTAAACAGCATATTTTCACACATGGTGTATTTGTTTCGTTTAACTTGTGTACATGAGCAGCTTGTGCATCCTAGAATATCATTTTCAGCAACTGAAAAGTAAATTAAACTTATTTTACTTTGGGGGCCATATCAACAGAATCCTTCCTATGGACATATTTATATAAAAGCCTAGCACGTCTCAGAATTTCCTATTGTCTGCTGCCTTTCATGTCAGACTTTTAAACTAAGATTATCTTGTGATGAGAAAAAGTTACAACAAACCCTAAAATAATGTTTTGTGCTATTTGATTGGTGCTCAGAGTATCTATTGGAAATGGCTCTCAGCTTCTTCTACATCAAACTTTAACTGTGTGTTTGTGTATCTTTGACAAAACTGGAGGTAAAGTGGGGTGTGAAAGTTTGTGCAGCCTTATTAATTTTCTTGATTTACCTTTATAAATCATCGATTGTTTGGATTAAAAAAATCAGTTAAATTTATCTTAAAGGGGACAAACACAATGATATTTGAGAAGTGAAATGAATTTTATATGATTTACATTAAGTGTGCAATAATTGGTTAAAAAAATTAGGCAGGTGCATAAATGTGGGCACCAAAAAAAAGAAAAAAAAACTTTTGTTTTTTTTTTATCTTTCAAATGTTCTTGAGAAATTTTACTGACAGACTAATAACAGTGCTAACTATGAAAATTAAATCCAAAGTTTAAAGCAAAGATGATGTGTGGGGTTCAGCACTTAAAAAGTGGGTTTGAATTAATCATATTTACTACCAGACCAATACTTATTTTAGTGTTTATTTAGTGATGATTTATTTTAGTCATTTTCATGTCAGCTAATACTGATTAGCTGCGGCAGCATGTTTGAATTGTGTTGACCTTAAATGTATATGAATTGCAGATGCTCATCTAATGGTTACTTTGTGAAAGTTTGATTAAAATCTGCTCAAAGATTCATGAGATATTTTGCTAACAGACAAGCTGATAACAGTTAATGGTCAAGATTTTAGGCAAAGACCTTCTGCAATGTGTTGTGATGCTCAGCTACTACTAATGCTGGGCGGTATACCGTTTTGTACCGAAAACCTTTTTTTTTTTTTGTTATGATATGACTTTTCTGAATACCAGTGTGAATAGTCTGAACACGTGCGGAACATTTTGTCGCGGCCGCCAGTGAACTGTTTCCCTGGGGACACGTTTCCTCGTAGCACCGCTAAGTGCATTAGCATGCTAACATTATTGTTGGGACAGCTGGCGGTGGGTGGTGTGTTTCAGCGGCTTATGTGGTCTGACGTAAAAAAAAACATCCCGTTTTCACCATCGTTGAATAGTAAACAACTCTTCAATGACTTGCACGGTTAGATTTAACGCGCTACGTTATAATGGAGATGTTATTGCATGGAGACTCTAGCGTGCTTCTATTGTGAAAAGCCCGGGGGGAAGTAGTTTTGTAGTGTAGCGGAGTTGACTGGTGTGTAAGGTGAGTCGTCCTTTTAAGTTTTATTAACACATAACACTAGACCAGATAATGATTTTTTCTCAATCCTTCACGATCTGACCTAAATGCATGATTACTGTCTACAACCAAAGAAGAAAAGACATGAGGAGGGAAACAGTGATACAGAGGTACAGTAAAAGAAAAAAGTCAATAAGCAAAGTTTGTAGGCCTACATTTTATTATCAGATGAGCCGTGAGGGAAAAAAATACCGTTAAATACTGTGAAACCGGTGTAATTGTTGAAAATACCTTGATATAAAATTTGGGTCATACCGCCCAACTCTAGCTACTACCATGTTATGTATGTACAGCAATTTTTGTTATTATTATTGCCTTTTTCATCACTGATGGCAGGTGATCACTCTAAATCCAGTCACTGCAGAACATTAGGAATCATATCTCAGCTTGTGTGTTTTATAGACTCCAGTGTTCTCAGGGTGGAGCTTACTGCAGATGTTTTGTTGCACCTGAGAGCTCAGTATAAACCAAAACAGTTACAGAAAATAGGACTTGTGAGACACGGAGCGAGATCGCTCTGTGACAAGTGGTGAAAAGTGGCAGAGAGTGAGATGTAATTCGTCCAAACAAAACCATAAAACAGGAGGAAGAGACATGACAAAGAATTGTGGAAAGTGGAGGAAAAGATGATACAAAAACAGCTGGAGCAGCAGGAGAGGAGAGGATGTGCGGCATTTCAGGAGACAGAGAGAGGCTGAAACTAAAACATACTTGGCCAAAATGAAAAATTGTAAACACATTCAAAGGAAAGGAATCATATTTTTTGCACCCACTCAGTTTTTTTACCTGAAGATATTTATAAATCTTATCATAATGACAGACAGATATTAAAACGGAACCTGTTCCTTCCAGCTCACTGAGCGCGAGCACTGGGTTTCAGCACACGTCATTTGCAGGTATTTAAAGAACTGACAGCGACTGTCAAACTGAAGCACGCAAGGCCAGGCACCAACGTCAGGGAATCTAAGTAAAAAAAAAAAAACACAAACTGAAAAAGTTCAAAGAGTTCTTAAAAGATAATAAAAAGCCAAATTTCAGAGCTCGCTCATTTTGTTGATGTTCAACCAATGATTTCTCAAGCTCGCTGTCCTAAAAGCTTTCAAATGCACGTCAGGGCTTTAAGAACACACATGTTGTTGAATAACAAATTGTTGTTAGAAATGAGTGTCAATTGAGATAAGAGAACAAATGAGATATGTTTAGCTAAAATGTGTGAAGAAAACAGAATAACAAGGTGAGGAATACATGTAGTTAATCCTGCAAAGAGTGGGAGGTTCTAACTACAGTTAAAGTTTAAAAGGTAAATGTTTTTAACTCTCTTGGGCAAATATGTGACTGAAAAGATGGATAAATGGGCAGATAAGAAACGGTGAAAGATAGAAGCCAGACAAGGACAAATAGGGAAGAAGGAACAGAGAAGGAGATGTATTATTAATTGTCTGAAGATGTTTGGAGGTGCAGCGGAGAACTGTCTGTCCATTAGGAGCAAGGAGTCGTTCCTGCGGCTGCTCTTATCCTCTATTTTTAATACTTTCTTCTAGCTAAATATGGAAACATGACTCCGGTTTTATTTTTTATGGCTTTACGTCACCATGCTGGTTCTATGTTCTGAATTAGAAAAGTAAAAATCATTTTAAGGCATTTGACTCAATTTGCTTAGATTTTGTTTTAGATCAACACAGATAGTAATAAATGTAGTAGTTATATTTTTTTTAATTGACTGTTGATTTTTATTTATATTAAGTCAAAAAACTCTAACAAAGCCTTTGTTACTCATCTGCTGTTTAAACTAGGATAATCCTAAACACACTTAAAACAAAACCTCTTCATCGTAATGAAAGTGGAAGAGGGCAACTAGCAGGCACGTGACCATTGTTGGACAGACCTCTGGAGCTCCTGGGACGTTGTGCACAAAGAATTGTGTGGATTTCTTAGTGAAACATGGCGTACCCTTAAAAAATAAATACATAGCACTGTTATGTATTTAGTTTTATGTTACGTTACTGTTATGAGTAATAAAAAAATCTGCATTTGCGAAAAAAGTTTAGATGCATAAAACAGTTATTGTGCATAAACCCAAGGACATTGCCTTTGCACATCCTAATCAATAATTATTTGAGTGCACGAAATGCCTCCCTTGGCACACCACTTTTTAAATACGCAAAAAGATGCAAATAAACCTAGCGAGTGTGATTCTCCTCTTCTGCCAAAACTCATGTCTTCACATGGAAAGAAGACAAACTTTACAGAATGTGAGTTGGACATGTTCCTAAATAATGTGGAGGCCCGGGAAAACATTGTTTGGCACCTGTACTCAAAGAGCACAAGAGGTTTTTTTTCCAGTTTTTCAGCAAACCCAGGTGTCACCAATAGAATAATTATTGTAGAAACTTGCTATAAATTTGACATTTCCAGGGTTTTTCCATTATTGATGCATCTGAATAGTTTTGCAAGGAAAAGGGAATAAATAGTGTTCTGCCCCAAGTGGAGGAGTTCAAGTATCTCGGGGTCTTGTTCACGAATGAGGGAAGAATGGAGCGGGAGATCGACAGGTGGATTGGTGCTGCATCTGCAGTGATGCGGGCGCTGTACTGGTCTGTTGTGGTGAAGCAAGAGCTGAGCCAGAAGGTGAAGCTTTCGGTTTACCAGTCGGTCTATGTTCCTACCCTCATCTATGGTCATGAGCTTTGTGTAGTGACTGAAAGAACGAGATTGCAAATACAAGCAGCTGAAATGAGTTTCCTCTGCAGGGTGTCTGGGCTCTCCCTTAGAGATAGGCTGAGAAGCTCAGTCATCCGGAAGGGACTCAGAGTAGAGCCGCTGCTCCTCCACGTTGAGAGGAGCCAGTTGAGGTGGCTCGGGCATCTGGTTAGGATGCCTCCTGGAGGCCTCCCTGGTGAGGTGTTCTGGGCATGTCCCACTGGGAGAAGGCCCGGGGAAGGCCCAGGACACGCTGGAGGAACTATTTTCTCAGCTTGCCTGGGAACACCTTGGGATTCCCCCGGATGAGCTGGCCCAAGTGGCTGGGGAGAGGGAAGTCTGGGTCTCTCAGGTTAGGCTGCTGCCCCCGAGACCTGACCCCAGATAAGTGGCAGAAAACGACCGGACGGACAGATGGACGGACTTGTAGTTGGGTTCCATGAAAAAAATCCATTGAAAATTGAAACATAAGGAGCCTGCAAGGAAACGGGGGATTTTTTATCTTCAGCACTCCCTTACAATACCTTTGCGTTCCAATGCAAAATTTTAATATTTTGTATTAACTGTACTGAATGAGACTTTTATTTTGACATATCTGGTTACCGAAAAAGGTTGTGACACTGCAAGTTGGGGAAATTGACGGTGATGTTGTGTTGATACAAAGAGGTAAAATATCTGTATATTACATACAGTATACCTCCATGCGTGGCTGTGATATATTCATTCCAAATCTGAATTAAACTAGTAGGCTAATAATTGTGAGCATGTAAATTTGTTAATAAACATCAGGAACAGCAGTAATAAATGATTTTTTCATTCCCATGCAAGGTGATGCAAAAGGAAAAAAAAAACTTCCATATCCCTTTGTGGGCTCTGTAGAAATGCAACTTTGCGGGGTTCACTGTATGTTTTTGTGTGTGTGCACCCGTGGTATAGAAGTTACAGTATTTATTTATTTATTTATTTATTTATTTATTTATTTATTTATTTATTGTAAACTGATCCAGTATTTTAGATTTATTTTGAACTAGTTTCTTCTAGAAAAATATTCAGCAGATGCATTTATGAAGTGAAATCCTCTCCATGTGTTCGTTGTTGACGTGCTATCTGAAGCATCCTCGCAAACACACACTTGTGTAGGATGGGTGGGGAGATGTGTGGTCTGTGCACACATGTGCCAAAGAGCGGGTCTTGCACGATGTGACAGCTGCTTCTTTTACTTTGTTCTATTTTCAGCTGCTGACCAGCAAGTCTGCTGATCTGACTGTAGAAATTGTTGTGACACACAAAAACACACACCATGCATAAAGGCCCACTCAGCCGAACACACACATGCCAAGTAAATTACATACGTTGTGCACACGTTACACTGCTCTCTCTACTTTTTCAAGTCACACATGTGCAGACACACACGCACACACACACACGGGGCAATAGCTGGACATTTGAGGATGATTATTGTGACTTTGACATGAAAAGCTGCTGCTGCTGCTCATGATGATGATGATGATGATGATGATGATGATGATGATGATGATGATGATGATGATGATGATGATGATGATGTGTGAGTCTGTGTTCAATAAATGAGACTTGGCCATCCTCTTTCAGCTGCAAACATTAGTTTGATTTGTTTGCTGTTGACTAAATGTCAGGCAGTTTAATGCTACTTTATGCACTTTCTGTGCTTTGTTGGGTTTTTTTTTTTGGTTGTTTCTTTGCTCCATTACCTTTGTGCCTCTCATGTGTCTCCTCTCACCTCATTAATTTACAAATTGTTATTATCTTATTAATTTCACCCACTGGACCGTCAACGAGCAGGACGAACGAGTGAAGATAAAGACAAGAAGATGAGATTAAAAACTGTGATGAAGGATCAACAAGACCTTGCTTCACGCTGGCAGCTGCAGTGACCTGGACGGAGCAGACAGCTGAAATCAGAATCAACTCTGTGGGAACGACCAGGTTCTGCAGGCTGTGTCTCAATTCAGGGGCTGCGTCCTTCGAAGTCTGCAAACGCAGCCCACAAAGCCCTAAAAATACTGGCTACATCGGAGTATCCTTCCCTGAGGATATCCCAGGGTTCACTGCGTCGTCAAACTATACAGGAAAACAAAGATGGCCGAGTTTTTGTTTGTATCATATCGGCATAGTTTGAAAAATCGTCACAGACCGGATCATTTGTTTTTTAGGTTTAGCAACTTAGCTGATGAAATTTATGCTGCAGTGATAAGTTAAATAAAATGCAACTGCAAGTACTGATACTGGAGCGAACCTCAAATTATCAATGTTTTATTTTTAATTTACTTATGTGTAACGTTTTTAATTGTAAAGATATTCTTCCTGTGGAAAACATGAATACATGTCCTAATGCATTTCAAGTCAGAAGGCACGTGATATAAAATATATCAACATGGTAACGGGGTAACGCGTGGTCAGGCAAACATTCGTTATCTGAAAACAAGACTGTCACAAGCGTGTGGCCTCCGTAGGCCGCATTCTGGCTAGGCTGCAGCCACAAAATTCAAAATGGCCTCCACATCTGATTGACCCTAAAGAACCTATAATAACTAAAACAATAACTAGCTAAGTTTGGTATGGTGGTTGCTGAGAGTTATACTTCATGTGCTAACAGATCAAAGCAAAATTAGAAAAATCACACATGAGATCACATACTTTCATTTTTTAAACATGGTTTGAACAAAATTTTAATTTTATATTTTCTCTAAAAATGATTTTAGTTTAAATCTCCAGTAATAAAAGTGAACGGACAATATGTTCCATTGTGGAATGCGAGGTCTCTGGTTATTGTATTTTTCTAATCTGCAAAGCTTAGTTAAAATTCAAGACAAAACCTTGTTGATTGAAAGTAAATTCATTGTGAGGCAGTAAAGGTTATGGTGTTGCATTGACTTAAAAATTAACCGAGTTTGGGTTTTTCATCTTATTTATTCTTATTTATTTATTCTTATTAACAATTCTGTTGGTTTATTAGATTTTTTTGAGCAGCATGAGTAAAACCTATGGTAGAAAATTTAAAATCATTTATTATTATTTTTACTACTAGACTCAAAAGTTTTCAAAAACACCGGTAAAAGTCTTCATGATAGGACTAAAAAAAACCTTGAATAGTTTTTTCTGTAATTGTTCAGATATTCACTTATTTTAGGACTCCTGTTACAATAATTGCAGCTAAGCTCTGCTTCTACATCTTGACTGCAGTCCACTTGTGCCTAATTGAATTCTTTGAATATAATTAGGTTCGTCTGACTGTGAAAGCTTCTGGAAAAAAGAGGCAAAGAAAAAATAATTCTGGTCAAACTTAATAACAAAGCATAAAATATTTGAAAAGGTAAAATTTGAAAAAAATAAGTTGAACATAATTTCACAGTAAAACACAGAAATTGATCCGTCCCACTGTGCACTAATTCACCTCAGCGGCTCACATGTCAGATACTGCGCTGCTTCTCTTCAGGTGGCAAACACCAGCTCTCCTTTCTGGCATTCATCCGGGTGAACTGGTTGCAGTTATCCTAATAATTGTTCCAACAGCATGTGGCAACAGCTGCAACGGCCTGAATGATAGACTGGCTCGAGAATTAGCCTCATTCACTCGTTCATTAACACCTGCTTATATGGTGGAGCTGTAATATACGCAGGCGTGAGCACAGAATCAGCAGGAGGATGTTTGCATCGCAAAATGTCCAATTACAGCTTATTGTGTTATTTTTGAAGCGTTTGATCAGGAAAATCAGAGTCGCAGGCAAAAGGACAAATAAGGAGCTACAAAAAAACATTTAAAAGTTAAAAAATTAAAGGAGAGAAGACCTTAAGGATTATTAAGGGCCAGATTAGCTTCTTATGTCTCAGCATATTTTTCAACTTCTTGTTTTCTGTTTCTCTCCCCCTATCAGAGCCAAGCCTGCAGTTGGATCGATAAAAGGGAGGTGAGTGTGCAGCGTACCTTTACACCTGTTTCTTTGTTCCCTGAGCAGAAGCACTTTGGAGGACAGGAAGAAAAGCCAAACTAGAAAAGATGTCTATATTTTGTAATTATGCTTCTCTTGAAGCCGTCATTCTTTCTCATTCTGTTTGCTTGTGCCCGTGCTGTGTTGACAATATTTGTCTTTATCAGTCTCCTGCCCTTTTGTGTGTTGTCAGCTTTTTTATTTTATTTTTATTTTTTTGTCTTTTCATCTTGTGTCATCCATCCTAATTTTAGGCTGGTTTTATTTCCACCTCTGAACATTTGTTTCTTTAAAGCACCCTTCATATTTCTTTCTTCATTGTCTTTTTAACCAGCTAGTTTATAAAATAAACAGAATATATTCCAAGTTTTCAAAAACTTGATCAAAATGTAAAACCAATGTGTTCCCAAACACTCCATATTCTCAGCATACATAGTGTTTATCCATTAGAATGTCGTAAAAGTGGTGTGAAAATGATGCACCTCTGTGTTTTATGAGGCACCAAGTGTAAAATAAAACATTAAAAAAGACTGCTAAAGATAATATTTAAAATCTAAATTCAAAATATGTTCATAAAAAACAATAGGGGTGGTACCTGTGGTCCAGCAGTTTGAAGTGCAGCTCAGACACCAACTGCAAGTTTGATGTCTTGTAGGGAAGCTTTAGCTGCATTGGAGCTAGTGGTTGCTATTGTCTCAGGATGATGACATCATGAACATGAGCCGAGCACCAACAGCATAAGCTGCGTTCCATTTTAAAATACCCAAATGTGAACTTCAACTTTTAAGGTTTAACTTTTAAATTCAGATTTAAACATTTAGATTTAGGACTTCATATTTAAATATATTTTTAAAATTTAAACTTAACATTTAGTAAATATTATCTAAATGTAAGAACAGTGAGCTAAATAATGAAAAATATGTTAGTGATATTTTTTAACATTTCATTTTACACTTGGCGCCCAAAATAACCACATTGTCCATGCACATGTTTTTTCCCTCACATGCCAATTTCATCACACAATGCAAAATTGTACACATTAAACAAGTGAGTGTTTTGCTTATCAAATGTGACCCATCACATCGAACCCTAACACTAAGTCTCAAAGTGGATTATGGAGAAATGGGCAAATTGTTGCTATAATTGCATTTTTCAAAATTTTGAGCAAAAACTCCTTAAAATTTTGAGATTTTTCCCAGTGAGCTAGCAAAGTTTTTGTTTATTTCCAGCTGGGAGATCTCAATTATCAAACACTATTTAAGATTTCCTCTTAATAATGACATAGACAATTCCTCATTAAAATCACATATAATTAGGATTCAGACCAAATATTAATGTATTATCATGATTAACAAGACAAATGCAGTCCTATCTCTGGAGCCTCTTATGATATCAGGATGATCCAGGTCAAAATCAAAGCGTAGCTTTTAAAGCCAGAAATCTGAAAACGTGATAAGATCATTTTCACCAAATTTGACTTAATCTTTGGTTTGATGTGATGGGTCACAAATGTACTTTTTGCGACATTAAATGTTGATTTTTGCTTATGATGAAATCATTAGCAGAATAGTCACTTTTAGAATGCAAATACAACTCCACAGTTTAACCCCACATGTTGTTTGTCTTTTAGTTGCTTCCTTCGACAGGGCTCAGCACAGTCAGTGAACTTGCATGAAATGAATTACTTTACACCAGATGCCCTTCCTGACACAACCTGGGCTCAAACCTGCAATCTCAGGATTACAAGACCATTGCTCTATCGAGCCGCTTTAGCACGACTTGTACCCACTGTGAAACTCGACTTTTATTGAGCCAACATGCAATGAAAACTTTTTAACATAATTTTGCCTTGTCTACCACCTGCTGGCTGGTTGTTACATCATGCCATTGTTTTTATCACTGGTGTGAATAAAACCTCAGAGGAGCTTCCGCTAATAAAAACAGCCACTGTGACTCAGAGAGATGGCAGAGGAGATTCATGTTACTATCATTTTATTTTAATTATAATTACCAAAATCAAGCAAGACGGGATGCATAAAGTACTTCAAATACCCACTTGTGAGCCTAGTTTCTCGTGTGTTTTGATACGACAGGCTTTGATAGGTTCTTGTTGTTTTCTGAGTCAAAGTTGTCAGAAAAATTAGCTAATTTTAATAAGCTGAAACTGGTTCAAGCAGGAATTGAACAAATAACGTTTCAATTAAAAAATACTTACTGCAGATACATTATGTCTAAGAAATTCAATCCTCAATAAAAAAATGTGCATTTGTGTGCCCTGTAAATGGGTGATATTCGAAGATAATTAAGTCGCGTGAACTGTGAACTTAAAGATCATGGTGAAAGACAGAAATGGTGAATAAAAAGCAGGATGTTTAACTGAGGGAGAGCTGGCTATAGAAGAAAGTAGAGCTGTGGTGAAATGGTAATGAGGTAAGAGGGTAAAAAAAACAGTGACTCAATGCTAGCAAAGAAATGAATAGTTGGTGAAAGAGCAAAAGCAAGACGTTTGAAAGAATGTGCAATTAAAAATGCTTCAGCAAGCATCATGAACAATGATAGCAGAAGAGCAGAGAAAAGAAAATAGCTCGGGGCAAACAGCAGCACGAGAGGTTCAATCTTACTGTATCTGCTCAGTGAAGAAGCCCAGCAGAAGAAGAATGTTTCTTTTCCCACTGATGATACTGATTTGTCTGGGATGTAATTATGGAGTGTGTGTTTGTGTGTGAGTGTAATGTGTCTTTGTATGTACAGTATAATGATTTCTTGTGAGAAAAATAAAATGTATTGTGGCATTTTTCCATGAATTTGTGCGTGGGAGACCTTCTCTGTACATTTTACTGCTTGTATGTTTGCTTCTCTTACCTCAACCAGATGCGGCGTTGGGTTGAAGCCACACAGGTTGCACACTTGGCTTTGACACTGCGTACAGGTGTTGTAGTTGGGAGGGTCAGAGCTGCCAGTGTTCAGCTCCGTTTTACAAAGAGGGCAGTTCACTTTGGGCTTCACCGGTTCCGGAGCCACCACAGGTGCTGTCGGTGGCTCCTGCTTCTGCAACCCTTTCTGCTGCTGAGCAGGTGTTTGCTGATGCTGCTGTCCTTGCAGCTCCTTTTGATGTTGAGCAGGTGTTTGCTGTTTTGGCATTTCTTTTTGTTGTTGGGTCTGCTGCTGCTGCTTTGAAGTTGGTGCATGTGATCCACCAATGGTACCTCCTTTTTCACCTGGCACATGTGGACCACCTGGCTGACTTGCTGCATGAGAACCCCCCATTTGGTTTGGCAGATAAGAACTCCCCATTTGGCCTGGCCCACAAAGATTTCCAGTTTGACTTGGAACATGAGGACCTCCCATTTGACTTGGTGTATGTGGACCACCCATTTGACTTGGCGCATGTGGACCCCCCATTTGACTTGGCGCATGTGGACCCCCCATTTGACTTGGTACATGTGGACCCCCCATTTGACTTGCTGCATGTGGACCTCCCATTTGACTTGGCCCACGAGGACCTCCCATTTGGCTTGGAGCCTGAGGACCACCCATACTGAAAGGCTTGCTGCCGGCGGCCCCTTGCTGCTGCTGCTGCTGCCTGTTTTCAGGAGTTGCATTGCTGAACACCACCTTGCCTCGAGCAGGGCTGGGCTGTGTGGGGGCAGTGGGTAGGGGGTCAACATTTATCAGCGTGCTAGCCTGATTGAGGAGCGATGCCCCAAAGCCAAACAGTTTGGTCAGACCATCCTGGGCAGGTGGAGGGATCTGACTCGGAGGTTTATGAGCTGGAGAGGATCCAGCACTTCTAGTCTGGTCATGGTGCCGTGACACAGATTGATGCATTGGAGAGCCACGGCCCAAATCAGGCTGCGAGGGTGCCTTTGTCAAACCAGGGAGTGGTACGGCACCTGGGTGGGGAATCCGAGGACCTCCCGGCTGGCTGAAGCCTCCTGTTGTCCCTCCAACACCTCCTGGAGCTCCAGTAACTCTCTGGGAGTATTGGTCAGACCTCACACCCTGCTGGGAGGGCCCTGTCTTAGCTTGGGGACCACCAGATCCAGGATGTGTCTGTAAGCCTTGTGAGGTGTGAGGCTGTGTCTGGGCTCCTGGCTGTGACGAAGGGTATGGCTGTGGCTGAGACTGGGGATACTGCTGGGACTGGGTGTAGGGTTGAGTCTGGCCGTAAGGCTGAGAATGAGGTTGCTGCTGCTGCTGCCGGTGGGGAGACTGACTCTGTGCCAACGGTTTGGACTGTACTGCTGCTGTGGGCTGTGTTGGCTGTGCTGCGGGCTGCTGAGGCTGGACAATGGGTTTGGCTTGGTGCGACGGAGAGTGAATCTGCTGTTGGCTCTTAGAGCGAGGTGTGGTCATATCAATGCCAAGAGCTCGCTGCATCTGACAATTTAGACACAGCCATTCTTGGACCTGCAGACAGAAAACACACAGAGAGATGATGTTTCAGCAACCTTTCAAAATCCCATTCACTTGGACATATAATTGTATTGTCAATGTGCCAGTGTGTTACAAATATGTTTCTTGTCAGACAAGAATCAATCAAATCCAAGACTCTTTACTTGCTGACCATCAGTCCTCTAAATGGAAAAGTCCAAATGTGCTTAGACACAATTCATTACAAAATGAACAAGACATATCCAATCATGGGGTATGAATAATGGCTGATAAAAGATGCACACAATCATAAAGTGAGGATGAAGTTCTTTGATTTCTCTGTGCAGTCTCAGCACTAAAACAAAAGATGAGATTCATTCATATTACCTGCCAAAGTTGCCATTGATTCAGGTACTCTATACATCCTTCCTTACTAAAAACAAGATGCTTCCTATCATAAATGCAACACAGCACATGCTATGCTATATACTATGATGAAAAGAATGCATGCAGACGCTACAGATAGATCCTTCTTTAAATGGAACAGGGTGGCGTGATCAGTAGAAATCACCATCAAGAAAAGCTGAAAGAGATCAATCAACCACCAACTGAAAACAAAGCTGAGTGATTGCATGAGCTGTAAGTGCAACCTAAGTGAAGCGCATTACATTCCTCAAACATCCAACTGCTCAAATCCAAACCGACACTCAGAAATCAAGTGTGAACGCTAACATATAGCGAGACACGTTCCACATAAATTAATGCAATAACACCTGTCATCGTCTGAAAATAAATTCAAGCTTTTACCCATCCTTGTCTTTTTCTGTCCTCCTCCTTCCTTCTCTTCTTCCCTCTGATGAGAACTGATGCTCCTTTTTGTCCGAACTGTTCTTGGCTCTCTCTAATTTATCCCGACTGCAGAAAGCCCCACAGCTCCTGAGCTCACATTGACAACCTGCTCTTGTCCTGTCTGTCCCGCTGAAGCTTTGCATCCCCCCACTGCAAGCAAACGGCCATGAACAGCACTGCTTCTTAGCTCTGCTGCAAAGCTAGTAAATCTCTGCACATTTCACGACGGTCTCCCACCCCTTTTCCTACCCATAATGCAATGCACAAATATATTAACCCCCCCACCACCACCACCACCACTGCTACATAACGCCCCAAACACATCACAGACAAACTATTAGTACTTCAGTAAAGACTGGAAGAAGAGGTGGTTTCTTGAAATCGAGGGGGAAATGGTGAAACAGTAGAAAATGCTTGCGTCAGTCACATATTTCAAATATGCTGTTCCACCCACTGTGCTGTCCCAGCCAGCTTTACTGCCTGGCATTTCTAGCTTGAAAGCATCACTGATCCTATTTTCTGTTCTCACAGCGGCTGCAGCCATCACTACACCCTGACATCCTCCTTCCCTCCCTAACGTATTCTTTTCGCAGCTGTCCCTCCCATCATCTCCACTTTTCTAGTTCTGGCGCGCTCTCTTCACGATGCCTCTTCTGTTTGTGTTCTTTCCTTGATTTTCCTTTTAATCGAGTGTGTTGCATTTCTTGCAATCTCCCAGATCAGAAATGTCAAAAAAAAAAGGGAGGGAAATTTGAAAGTGTAATTTCGCTGCGTGAGCTCCTTTTGTGCCGTGCTGTCATGCTTCATCTGATGAAGACGGTGGAAACGAGATGAAAAGATGAAAACACACAGGAAGGTAAAGAAAGAAAAGGAAGGGTGGGGAGGGGGGGGGGTTAATGAGTGCATTTCTACCCCTCTGCTCCGCAAACCTCATCACATGAGACACTCGAAGAAGCGAGGGATATACTGAGGGATGTGGAGGAGGGAAGAGGTGGAGAGAGAAAACGATGGAGGGAAAAGGAGTCAGCAGTTTTATAATCCAAGCAGCTCTTCAGTTCTCAATACGTCGAGCTTAATCAAGTGCACGGCAGCGCAGAATACACTTTTGTGCAACTGTTAAAGCCAGTGAACCCTTTACTGTGTGTAGCAGGTGAGAATGAGGGCCAGAAGGATCAAAAACACACACATTATCTTAGTGGCTCCACTTTAAGTTGAAATCTTTTGAGTTGAAAAAGCTTCAAATAAGAACATCTTTAAGGTTAAATAGAAACACTTCAGTTTGCTTCTGTTTACACTTGAAGGATTACTCTGACTCGGATGAGTGAGAAGCAACACAAAAGTTGAGTGAAGCTAAATGTTACCTCTTCAAGGTTTTAAAAGTTGTTTTCCTGGATTATGCAATTTAATCTGTTCCTCAAAAAGCTGCTGATGGTGTAGACAGTTTTGATTTGGTTAGTAGTTTTAAGTCTAAGTTTCCATTGAAAGTAATAGTTTAAAAGTGGTCAGGCTGTTCACTGGGAAGACAGACTTTTCAGTAACTAAGAATGATAAGTTTTTTGAGTTTTTACATAAACTGGATCATTGTTGTGGCTGTGAGCACTTTTTGCATCTTTACTCAGAAAGGGATTTCAAAACTTTGAAATGTTCAAGGTCAACAGTCCTTATACAGTGGTGGTATGCAAAGGACTTTTAGATAAGGAATTATGTAAAAAAAAAACTAGTACTGCAATATCAGATTTTCACATTCCCAAAGTAATTAAGACATAGAAGAAACTTTTAGTCCTGAGAACATCTATCACCTCTTTCGGTTATTTTCTGGTGTGCCACAGCGGGGAGGATGGAGAGTAACTTCACCTGCAGATGTTAATTTTATGTGTGTTTATTCTGACAGCTCAACTAAATGACTGCTTCATCTGCACCCAGTGTCCAGAGACAGGCCCATTCAGCATGGCACACTATAATAAAAAAATACCCAAAGCAAACTCTCAAAAGAAGATGAAAACGCTAAATGCAGACAAGACCAATCAACGTTTGACTCAATAACACTGCAGCCAAAATCTCATTGGCTAGGCTACATTTTACGCAGACGAAGCTGTCTTACAGCCTGTATTAGTGCCTTTGAGCCTTGCATGCTTCCAAGTATAGTTCACATTTCAGCATGTCAGTTTGCATGTGGTGTGTCAATATAATCAGGTACTTTCTGTCCCCGTGGAAGGTATTATAGACATAAATGGCTGAAAATACCTTTCTCAAAAGGAAGATGAAATTCTGTGAGAATCTGCAGTCCTGATGAGTCGGCACATTTCATCAGACAAAAACATGAAGAGCAATGAGTGGATCATTTTCAGGAAGACAGAATAAAAGTTGTTCACTGTCACATTTTTTATGAATCTTACTGCCCTATATGAAACGGTAAATCATGGAAATATTAATGGCTTCAAAGGGATGGAAACACTCGCACCATGACATTTCTCTTATTTGGTATTGGATCTCATTTTGGAAAATAAAATCCTAGACCGAGTCCTATTTTATTACAGAGGCAGAAATCTCTGCAGCCACATAGTTCTACCCAAAATAATAGAAAAAAAAAACTATAGCCATACAGAGTAGACTCTGACCTGCTCGCTGTGTTTCAAACCTCGCACGCTCACAAACAGATGATTGCGGCGTCTCCTCTCGGGCTTACAGTCAGAAGCTCTCCTCATTCTTTTTGCTGCCTGTTTCTGCTGACACCTCTACACCCAGTCCTCTGCCCACACGTGCACACAGAAACATGCTGGTCTGAGCTCCACTTGCAACAATCATTAACCTGAAGGTCGGCTCCATCTACCAAACGCCTGGGCTGTCAGGACTGTGTCTAAAACAAACGCACGCAGACACACGCCTGACAACATGTTTTGAAACCGCTGAGAAGATTCTGTATGGCAGCTAAAGCTTTAAATGGATTTCATGGTCAAATTCAATCAAATATTACTGCAATTAGCATAATGCATTGAAAATGTTTTTAATTTGAAAAAAGTTAATAAAAAAAGAATGCTGACATGCTTGAGTAGTAATAACTGCAGAAAAATCCAGTCACTTGGACTGATATTACACAGTTATGTATTTCAAACCACTGCCAGGTGAAAAGAAAAGGGTTGGTTTTGTTTTTTCTCGGGGTGTCTCGATAACAGTTTTTCTCAAACTGAGTAAGTTAGTTTAGGTACTCTCTGATACCGAGTACCTAAACTTTACACAATGACTTTAAAAATCAATTTTTATTTAGAACAAGGTGGCTCTCCTTTATTATAGGCCTAAATCAAATATACAGCATAATGTATACTGTTGCAAAATGTAAAATTTTTCTTTCAACTTGTATAGTCTTTTTTTTTACCATGTCAGTAGAAAGCAGTACTAAATATCTGAATATTAGTATCTTAGCTTCTTCATCATCAGTGGCTTTTTTTTAGATAGACAAGAAAGAAGAAGAAAGAAAGGAAAAAAAGAAAGGAAAGAGATGTTACAATGTAATGGAAAAAGTGAAAGAAAGAATTGATGATATGTGAGATATATGTCAAGAAAACAATACAATACATCCAACTTCTGTCTGCACACCAGCAAAGAATTAAGGTTACAAAACTTAGCAAAAGCATACATGTATACATTTAGACAGATAAAAAAAACACCCACCTATATATACCTGGTGATCATTCAGAACCCCTCGGATCTGAACACCTGTCTGCGTGCGGTTGTGAGCAAGCATAAATTTACAGGATTTCTCCAACGGAATGTATAATAGTGACTGTGGGGGAGTCCCAGAGCCAACCCCCGAGGCACGAGGCAGACATAAGGGGAGGCCAGAGCCAAAGACCCCAGGAGGAACTCCAAGCAAGGTCTATTCAGGGATCCTGGAGAGGATGGTCAAACGGATAGTCGAATCTCGGATTCAGGAAGAGCAGTGTGGTTCTCGTCCTGGTCGTGGAACAGCAGACCAGCTCTACACCCTCAGCAGGGTCCTGGAGGGTGCATAGGAGTTCGCCCAACCAGTCTACATGTGTTTTTTGGGCTTGGAGATGGTGTTTGTCTGTGTCCCATGTCCCTCAGGGAGTCCTGTGGGGGTACTCCGGGAGTATGGGGTACCTGGCCCATTGACATGGGCTGTTAGGTCCCTGTATGACCGGTGCCAGAGCTTGGTTCGCATTACCAGTAGTAAGTCGGACTTGTTTCCGGTGAGAGCTAGACTCCACCAAGGTTGCCCTTTGTCACCAATTCTGCTCATAACTTTTATGGACAGAATTTCTAGACGCAGCCAAGGTGTTGAGGGGATCCTTTTTGGTGACCCTAGGATCACATCTCTGCTTTTTGCAGATGATGTGGTCCTATTGGCTTCATCAGATCATGATCTCCAGCTCTCACTGGAGCAGTTTGCAGCTGACTGTGAAGCAGCTGGGATGCGGATCAGTGCCTCCAAATCCAAGACCATGGTCTTGAGTTGGAAAATAGTGGCGTGTCAACTCCGGGTCGGGGAGGAGGTCCTGCACCAAGTGGAGGAGTTTAAGTATCTCAGGGTCTTGTTCAGGAATGAGGGAAGAATGGAGCTGGAGATCGACAGGCAGATTGGTGCTGCATCTGCAGTGATGCGGGCGCTGTACCGGTCTGTCGTGGTGAAGAGAGAGCTGAGCCAGAAGGTGAAGCTCTCGGTTTACCGGTCGGTCTACGTTCCTACCCTCATTTATGGTCACGAGCTTTGGGTAGTGACCGAAAGAATGAGATCGCAGATACAAGCGGCCGAAATGAGTTTCCTCTGCAGGGTGTCTGCCTTAGAGATAGGGTGAGAAGCTCAGTTGTCCGGGAGGGACTCAGAGTAGAGCCGCTGCTCCTCCACGTTGAGAGGAGCCAGTTGAGGTGGCTCAGGCATCTGGTTAGGATGCCTCCTGGACGCCTCCCTGGTGTGGTGTTCTTGGCATGTCCCACTGGGAGGAGGCCCAGAGGAAGACCCAGGACATGCTGGAGGGACTATGTCTCTCGGCTGGCCTGGGAACGCCTTTGGATTCCCCCGGTTGAGCTGGCCCAAGTGGCTGGGGAGAGGGAAGTCTGGGTCTCTCCACTTAGGCTGCTGCCCCCGCAACCTGACCCCGGATAGGCAGAAAATGGCCAGCCGGACAGAAGGACGTACTAAACTTTACAGCAGGTATAAAATCAAAAGGAAGTACTCATTTCTAACATATTTTTCAATTATAACTTTCCATTTTGCTCTCTTGTGCACCATTTTGCAGATATTTCTTAGCATTTTTCTTTCACAAATCATTCAGTGAGATGTCAGGTTTAGAAGCTAAACTCACCGTACTCATTTCTGCTAAGGGGAAATGAGGAGGAGAAACCAGGCAAAAAAGAGAGCAAATTTAAAAGATTTAATTACTTGCCAATTGCTTGATTCACTGTGGTGGCAAATCAGTCGATTTGCTTTACAGATTAGAGGAGTGGAGTGGAAAACAATTAATTGGATGCAACTGCTCGCCATCAGCAACATTCAGCAAAAAAAAAAAAATTGTGGAATATGATTCAAGCAACTCTCCTGATGAGTGCACGGGGAGAGTGGAAGTTATACAAAAAATCACTGGGACTCTATAAGAAGTCTGGTGATGCAAAAGGAAAGAAGATGATGGTGGGATCATCGTTTATCTATTTTTCTCATTATCCCAGATCACCACATCTCTGCCTGGGATTTCTCAATTTTCTAATTAGGATAATAACGAAGTAACTGCCTGAAAAAACACTGCACCTGGTACTAAATATGCTTGTCATTGATTGGACATAACTATGGGTTTGTTCAGAAGACAGTGGGAATGGGTACTTGCACAGCCAAAGTTAAATCAGAACAAATAAATAAATACAAAATATTATATTTCGTTCATCCTTCTCTGCAGTGGTCCAGCCCTGTGGTGCTGACCAGGATCCATGATTAGTTGTAACATTAGACTTTATTTGATAAACATATATTTTATCTGTAAAATAAAGACTAAAAATACTGTAGGCTGTTTAGTTTTGTAAATATTTAAAAATATATTTTAGCACAGACTGAGCCATTTTATTTACCTGCAAAGCATTCTGGGTAAGTGATGACGTCGACAGGTCCTCGGTGCGAGGCTGCTAGCGAGCTATATGCACCTTGAAGGTTAATTTCGGATAATATCTAGCGATTGGCTCTTTTAAATGAAACCAGAGAGCGTTGACAGAGAGGAGAAGGTAGAAATGACTCAGACTGTAACTGAAAATATGGATGGAGGACAACAGAGCTGCTTCATGGAAGAAGAACCCCAGCTTAGCTTGTTAGCTTTTGCGCCAATGCTATATTGCCTTGTATTTATTAGCTCGGTGCTAGTGTGACAAACTAACAAGCTAAACTGAGGTCCTCCATCCATATTTTCAGTTACAGGCTGAGTCATTTCTGTCTTCTCCTCTCTGTCAACGCTCTCTGGTTTCATTTAAAAGAGTTGATCGTCAGATATTGTCCAAGATTAACCTTCAGGGTGGATATAGCTCACTAGCAGCCTTGCACCAAGGACCTGTCGACGTCATCATTTACCCAGAATGCTTTGCGTGTAAAAAATTGGTTAAATCCGTGTAATATATTTTTAAAAATTTTGTTTAAAAATTATGAAAACTAAACAGCCTACAGTATTTTTAGTCTTTATTTTACAGTTAAAATAAATGTTTATCAAATAAAGTCAAATGTTACAACTAATCGTGGATTCCTTTAACACTTACTGTTGATTGACTTTTCTGACTCAAACATTCCCAGTTGTCCTGTAAGATGAAAAAACAAAAATGGTAATTTTAGCTTCAATTTTTCCTCTGGCTGATGTGTGCAAAGTGCAACAAGGACATACAGAAAACACAAGAGCAATAGACTCCTAACACACACACACACACACACACACAGCAACCAGCTGTCAGCATCAAATATTCATGCAACAGATCTCCAAACACTACAAGTCTGGAACAGGTGTAGGAGCCGTTTGACAGAGAAAACTGGACGAGTGAGTCACCCATTCCCACCAGTAAATCAGGCGACCACAGACATTTCAACTGTGCTCTTGTCGTCCTAAAATAAAATGAAACTGCATCTAATCTTTTATGTCTCTCTTGTAAAATTCTAAGTGCTTTGGTCAAACATGCATGCAGTGATCCCTGACCATCCTGCAATCCTTTCACACGTGACCTGAACAAATTTCCCTGCAGCCTCTGAAGAGTCCAACACAGATGCAGATTTGGGAGGTTCTGGGCTTAAGTAAGTGTAACAATATGTAAAACTGGAACCAATTTACAATCGTCTTGCATTGATCTTGCCCTAATTTAACCATTTTGAAGATATAGAAATGTTTCAACTTAATTCATAGTTTGACTCTGCATTTTTAAATTTATTGCAACAAGCAAGTGCAAATACTTCAGCTACCTAGATGAGGTGTTTCTACACTAAACTCAAAAATAAAATGATCAAGATGTGATGGGATAAATAAATATTTGGTAGGTTCTCGGTTTCTTTTTTGATTTTATATAAATAAAAAAGCAGACTGATAATAAAACAAGCACCTTGCTTTGTGAGGTGAATTATTGAATTACATTGTTATCTGACAAATTTGCTTTAGGTTTTCTTGGATTAAGAGAATGTCAGCTGAGACGAGCTCCAGCTTTGTCATGTCAACACAAACAAACATGTTGGATTAATAAATGCATCATGACATATGTATATTCTATACACTTCTGTTTGTAATAACAGATTAAAGCCATTAGGTTTAGAGCATGGCCACATAAAAAAGTTTTTGTTTCACAAAAGTAGCTAAAGTTGTAATGGGGGTCTGAAAATGTCACATGGAAAGTAAACAAGGCCCCCTTCAGGCATTCTAAGGTTAAATTTGTTTTCAGTTACTTTTTCTAAACGCTGCAGGCCTCAAACATTAATGCTTATACATCCATCTACATTTAATGTGTTCACAAATATGCTTGTGCAGCTAATGTGTCCTGTTTATGCACCTTTGGCTGAGAACATGACGTTTTTAATAAATCTGTCAATCAACGCAAGGTTTGGTCAGAGATCTGGAGGAGTGCAGACATTCAAAGAAAGAATAGTTTGTCAAGGTCATAGGAAAGGCTCAGGATGTTTCAAATTGTATATTAAAATTTTACAATAAACACAAAATTAATGTTCTAATCATCACTAAACAAATAGTGGTGAGTTAAAAAAACTAAAAGTTTTAAAGTGGGTCCTTATTTGTGTTCCGTATAATAAATCTATAAATTTATTTCCAAATACTTACAACCATATCCCAATCAAACCAGAAGGTTGCTCACCATTTTCCTCCAACAAACAAATTGAGATGTCCATTACCAACGCTGAGTGCTTCTAACAGATTTTGTGAAGCATCTTCTAGAAAAATTTGTTTAACAATGTCAGTGAAGAACGTGCCGCTCAGACTCTTGTTATCAGTTAGAGGACAGAATTCAGTTTATTCCACTCCCAAAACCCAAACAAACCGAAAAATATGTTAAAAGTTAATGCAATAAAACAATTAAATGCCCCTGGAAATATTGCACCTCAAGACACAATAGTTAAAATACAAAAAATGAATGATTTAAATGTAAGCCCACCAGTGCGCGGGACACATGCACGCTCTCCTGTGTATTCATCTTTGAGAGTGTATTTGACTTGCAGAGTGACTAAACGAGTGCACACTTTGTCTGGCGCTCACAGTCTCGGCTGCAGACTAATGTCCTGATCAATATTCCACACAGCAAGCGGACGTTCCAGGAAGTATTTTCATGATGAAGCTCTGAGATTCTGCAGCTAATAATGGCCGCACACCAGCACTCAAGCTTGAGTATTTCTGTTTGTGAGGATGATCGTTAATCAGACGCTTTCTCTGATCTCTAAAATGTGATCATTGCAGCCACGTGCACCAAGTGACAACAGTCCAAATCATCGCCTTTTCAAATTTTCTACAGATTTACTAATAAATTAAGGTGAAGTAAAAGTAAAACATTGATGTGAGACAAGAAAAAGTTCATGTATTGCAGTACTAATAGCTGGTATCAAAAACAATATAGTGTTAAAAAAATCAAACTAAATAAATGATTATCCAAAAATTATTAGATGAAACCAGCATTCCTGGAAGAAAATGTTTTAAATTGCATTTAATTGAGAGGTTGTAAAAAGTCATGCAATCTTGCCGCATTTTTACAAATCCATTTTTTTTGTTTTATTTGAGTAATTTTTTTAGGAGAAAGGTCACTAAGTTTGACAGAAGCACTGTAGAACACTTTCACAGATGAGCTGCTCAAAATAAAAATGATGTTGAATTACCAACTTTAATAAAATTGAGTACATAAGTCAGGGATGGGTAACTAGTGGCCTGCGGGCCACATGTGTCCCACGGGTGGCTTCCGTCCAGACCACCAATGAAGCTCTTTGAATCTAAAAGCTGCTTTATGAGGGCACTTGTAAGTAAAAAATAAAAAATTGTTTTAATTTTATTAGGTAGTCTATCTGTTCACAGAATTTCAAGGCAAACCTTTGTGTTCGGTCTGCTTAGAGACACTGTCTGCCATGAGGGATTTTAATATAAAGTGTCACCACAACACGCTGCACAAAGCTAAATACGAGATGTTTAGTGAAGTTGCAAATATATAAACAGTACAAGAACCAGGCAGGAGTCTGCACCCAAAGTGTCTTATGCTGTCACACTTGTTAAGTTTGTTAAAGTATTTCTTGTTTGTTCGCTTCAAACATTTTGTATTCATATTTATTAAACAAGATAACTGTTATGCATGCATTTGGGCATTAAATAATTAAAATTACTGCATTGTATATTGGTTTAATAAGCATAATATATACACAAAAGATACATTAGGGAAAGTGTGCAGCACTATGTGGCCCTCTGTGTCAAGAAAAAATGTGGCCATCATTAAGTTGCCCATCCCTGGCACAGGTGATAGCTATTTTTAAAAAAAAACATAACCTACTAGATCTCTTTTCTGGACAGCTCCATTAAATTGTGTTCCTATTTTTTAATCTGGTTCAACAGCGTCTCTCACTTCTGTCTGAGGAAGAAGTTATTACATCACCAAAATCTATGAACAATATGTGTGTTTTAATGTTCGGCCAGCCACACAAACATCAGCAAAAAGTAAAAATAATAATAATTATAATAAAAAAAACAACAACAACTGTATGAAATCAGATTTTCACTTGGAAAACAGTCCAGTGGAAAATGCCAGAAAACAATTCTTGAAAAAAAGTCTTCTTCATTCAAGGCCTAATGGCACTGCAAGTGACAGTTTATTCTCTGGTTGGTTCTGATGAATGGATTACACACACACACACACACACACACACACACAC
>NW_013952412.1:1614049-1621084 GCF_001266775.1 Austrofundulus limnaeus | reverse complement strand
CACACACACACACACACACACACACACACACACACACACACACACACACACACATCCTTGTATCTACATCAAATTGAGCACTTTGTATTAACTTCCATTCATTTTTGTAACTGCATTTATGCCTAACCCAGACATTTCCCCTAACTCTAATCGTTACTAGTCTTTTCCTAACCCTAACCTGAATCAAAACTTAATTCACACCATACCTCTAAACTTAACTAGTAGAGTGAAGTAGAGCTGCAAAAAAAGGTGAAAAATGGAAAAAATATCCTCACTTCTCAAAAATGACCTCACTTTGTTGGTTAAAAACACATATCGGTCCTCACTCTGGAGCAGAAACAAGTACACACACATTCACGCAGAGCCCCACAGAGCCTCTCTCAGCGTGATTACCATCTGCAAGCTTCTAGCCAAGAGAAAATCATAAAACACCTGCGAGCCTCACGTCTGAGGCTGTACATAAACACACACAAAAGCACACACTCGTGTCCATGCCAGTTTCATAACTCTCGCTCTTATCGTGTCTTATTGGGACACACTGCGCTGTCACAATCTCTGCCAGCCCCCGCTATCATCCGTCTACACAAACACACACAAACACACACATACGCCTCCTGTGCCATTCATCCATTTATTCACCTGACTGAATAACAGCCACTGGTCGATTGCATTGACCACTATCACACTATAATGCATGTTTTTTAATTAAAATCTGCCTCAGCACTTTGAGCTCGATCCAATACAGTCACACGAAGCCTGTGAGCGTGTGTGTGTGAGCGAATACGCACAATTGTGCATGAACAGAAAGGGCTCGGAAAGGTTTAAGGTGGAAGATAGGTAATATATCATGTGTCAACAGCCGTGTCTTTGTGGTATTTTACAAGTTCTGATTAAACGCTCGTTCTGAAGCCTATACGGTCAGGTCGATAGTTGATTCAAGTATCTGCTCATAAAACATTTGGATGTGTTTAGAATGCATGTAAAATGTAAATACCTTAAACAAAGAGGACTTACTGTAATTAAAATGTGGAAAATGATGAGATGGAAATGAGAAGACCAAAGAGTAAAACAAAGTGACTGATTTTTATGCATTTTGTAATAAAATGACAAATTGTTTCCTGTTTGTTTGCTGTGCTTGTGTTACACGGCCATGACAGTGTCATTTTATTAGAAAACATTTGTTTTGTTCTGCAGCTCTAACAGAGAACAAGGAGCTCATTAGTGACCAAAACAAGCAGTTTATTTTCAAGAACCCGGCACATTATTAGCAAACATCCTCACCCGCTGTCTAGATATTAAAGTAGACATATCATGCTTGGAAATGCTTCTTTTTCACTTTAAATCATTCAGTTGGGGTCTATATAAAGTGGAACTGCAATGCTCTGTTCTGATTTGCTTCTTATTGTAACTCCACAAGCCCCTCTTTCACCCCTGTCTGCTTTCTAAAAGTTCTAAAATAATAAAGCTACAATGCAATGCCAACTATAAAAATGATAAGTATTCTTTAAACACAGCAAGTAATTGTTAGTAATAAGTGATTTTATGTAATGTACATATTTTATAATCATATATTCATAATAAATTCAGAATAAATCAATTCATTTATTCTGTAAGCAATAAAAAACAATGAAACATTTTATGCATAAACACCTACATTTTGTTTCATTCTTGTTTCCAGACTACCGTTGAACACGTACTAAAGCTTTACAGAGTGGCAGATGGTAAACCACTGAAGCACAGACAGCTGTACTCGCTCTTTAAAAACAAACTCTTTTTTTGATGGACGAGTAAAGTTACAGAGCAGAAAGAGAGAGAGAGAGAAGCCGGGGAAGACCAGTGCAAACCTTGAGCTTTTAATTATTCATTAAAGAGAACTTTGAGCATTAAAAGACTTCAGAAGTTGTTCTTTAGAGCAGAGCGATCCAATCCCGCTACATATTTGTTTAAAAGAGAAGCTAGATGCTCCTGATGGCAGTGCCGTTGGTGCTTGAATCCAGCCGCAAATCTCCTGTTCTGTTTTATTTTACCTCATGAACAAAACCCAGAGACACTTAAACTCCTCCACTTGAGCTGGTAGCTCATTTCCAACCAGGAGATTGCTTTTCCTGCCGAGGCCACGGCCTCAGACACGGGAGTACTAATCAGTTTCCCTCTCAGCTGTAAACTGCTTCAGTGCCTGCTGAAAGTCCTCGCTCAGTGAGGCCAGCAGGACCATGTCATCCTTCAAAAGCAGCAATGAAACTGAAAATTTCTGTCCAAAAGAGTTACGATCAAAACTGGCCATAGTGGGCCAACCTGGTGGAAAAGTCAAGCAGGACCTGGCTGCAGAAAGCAGAAAGGGGCGGGGTCAGATGTCAGACCCATACCATATTTGGAAAGGGCTCCAATGCACTCTAGAAATAAAGGAGGTGCTGTCTACAAACACTTACAAATGCCGTAAAGAAGCGGGCTAACTCTTTGGTCATATGGTTTTCATTTTAAAAAAAGAAATTGTTCTATTGCTATTTTATACTCCAAAAACAAACAAAAAAAATGCGTTTTTATTTTTGTCAAGCTGAAACCTTTTTTTTTCTTGTCCTGTGGAACCTCCTGCAGCTTTAAGAACCTCACCATGGACCTCTTGGAGAAAGGCTTAATGTAAAAGCATCAGAAGCTCCAGGAAACAGTTTGAAATCATCAGTGATGTACAAACCATCAGCTGACACCTGTTAAATAAATGTAAAACTTAACACCTAATGTTTATTCACGGCGGTCGCCTGGTTAGCTAGTTATATAGGACAGCGTGTTTATTCATCCCAATAACAGACCATGTAAGGAGATACATACGTGTGTTCTTTTATTGGCTAGACTAGCTATATATTAATAAAAAATACATTCTGCAAAAAAATAAATAAAAATTATTCAAACCTTAAATGGTCTGATATTGACAGTGGTAAACTTTTGGTTTGGAAAAAAAAAACAGACTGCTTTCTCGTTTATGGAGGGTGAACATTTTAAACAGAGTATTTATCTGTTTTCATTTTTTATTATTTTCTTTAACAATGTTTGGGTTATATTGTGTTTAAAAAAATGAGGAATACAAGGACAGTTTAGTAAATAATACTGCAGAATATAACAGTACCCCCTTCATTTCTAAAGTACAATAGTGTCATCTCCAAATAAGGTACGGGTCCACCGTGTGACCTTACCCAACCCCGTTCTGTTTTCTGCAGCCAGCCTTGGAAACATCTGACTTAGCTCTCACTGCGGTGGTACAGGGACCACCGTCACCTCGAAACCATTCCATCCTTCAAACAAACTCAAATATCCCGATGAGTTTAAAGGCTGGTCCAGTGTTCCAAAACCAGGATAGATTTGATGGTTGAAAATGGTTTAAAGCAAAAGCTTTGCATATGTCAAAGATAATGAAATCTTCGAAGTTAGACATATGCACTCTTCTCAGAGGGCTGGAGCTGACAGAGTTTTATTAATGGATTTAACATTTTAATTTTCTGCTTTGATTCATTCTCTTTGATGACTGGAGGCAGGCATAAGACTGATGACTTGAACCAAAGCATGTCTGTAGTGTTTAACTGAAGAAAGCCGATAATGCATCTTTTCTCCCAGGGAGCCAGCCAGTCAGAGGCAAAGCTGTCTGCAGACGCATGACAGTCTGAACAAGTCGTATCACCTCCACCTCAAACACTCTTATCATTCAGTGACAGCACCCAGACATCCTTTCTAAAACCTCCCACGGCCGGTTCCTCCCCCTTTATCCACGCTGCTCTCCCTCCTTCTGTCCTCTTGTCCTTTTATCTCCAACCTTCTTTCCAGTGAGGGATGATGGGAGTTGATATCTGTTGCATGTTTGAGTTTGTTCTTTGGAGGGAGGATTGTTAAAAAATGAGCAGACAAATATGCTTGTAAGAAACCAGTAACCCAGAATGGTGGAGTTTTTTGGAAACTCAAATACATTTCTGTTCTTTAAAAAAACTCTGTGAAATGAATGCCAATGAAACTAAACTTGTTCATACATTCCTGCAAACCTAACTAACGCTGTGCCACAATTTTGACTTTGACGGAGTTTCAGGGCCACAAGAGATTTTAATTATTTTTATTACGAGAATAAAGTCATCATATTACAAGAATAAAGTCGTAATTTTACAAGAATAAAGTCATAATATTTCAAGATTAAAGTCATAATATTACAAGAATAAAGTCATAATATTACAAGAAAAAGTCATAATATTACGAGACAAAAAGTTAAGAGAAAACAAATGATATTATGAGAAAAATGTTGTAATTTTACATGATTTTCTGTCCTGATTTTTTTCTCATTGCCTCATCATTTACCTAACACCTGCTGTGGACAGTCATGCGTGTCTCTGGTTATAAAGTAGTCCATGATGGCTTTTTGGTCACTGTTAGTTTAAAATGCTTTCATTCAAATTATGTGACGACTAAATCTGTCAATGCATCCATTAATTACAATACGGCTTCAGTTTATCATTCAGTCGTTTGCACAATCGGTTCAAAGTCCTGCTACTGATCATGTGAAGCTAATGTGACCAATACTAAAGAACAACTTGACAAGTTGCTCAACATTCCTCAGTTTAATGTGGTAAGACAGCTTTTTCGTGTAAATGGTATAGTATGTGTTTAATCTATTATGACTTTAATCTCATAATATTACAACTTTAGTTTCATACGACTTTATTCTCGTATTTAAAAAAATTGTTAAATCTCATTGTGTGACTAATACTCAGTTGTTAGAAACATATATTAGATTGTGTGAAATGAATAAATTTCTCTGAAGATCATGTTTGTTTTTGTTCGGAGCAGGTGCAGTGTGTCTCTCCGTCCATCCACAGAGTTCTGAAAATGCCAGCTACAGGGTATTAATCATTTAAAGCAACTTATAAATTCCTGCAAACTCCTGAGCTTGCAGTTGCACTCAGATGTGCACGTGTGTTTCAGCCCGAAACAAGTCATTAAGAATAAGCCGACGTCGGTCCAACGACACACGGGACTGGATGCTCACAGGTTTGTCTGTATCTCTGTGTTTTGTGCAGATTTGTACAACACGCTGTGTCCAGGTCAGCTTCTAGCTCGAGGTGTCTTTTGCCCCCCCACCCCACACCCTACCCTCCTGTCGGCTGGCTGGAGCCTCTTGATGCTTAGCTCTCATGGTTAATGCATGAGTAGGGAGAACCCTGGTCCCCTTTGTTTCTCCCCATCTCTGCTTCCTTAGAACAGACCTGATCCTCACCATCCAACAGAGAAAGATAACACTGCTTCACTCTCCAGCGCTCGACTCAAAGGATGAGTTCGAAAAGCTAAGAAGCGAAAGCCAAGATGTGGATAAAAAAAAAGCCAGTGACACCGAGAAATGAGGGCGTACGGCCTTAGAAATATGTCAGACAAAGAGTTGCACTGAAGTTCCTCACAGCAAGACACCTGCAGGTTCAATTCCCATTAGGACCAGGACGGATGGGTGAGATAAAATAAGAACAGTTGCAGAGGAAGAGGAAAAAGCAGGTGAATAAATTTTTTTATAAACAGATTTTGTAAATCTGCCCTCCAAAAAACTTTAATGCTTTTCTTCCTGTTAAAAACCTTTGGTGATGTTTGATCATTTTCCAATATTTGCTGTGAACATCCACAAGACCGAAGTTGGCTTTTAGCTGGAAAGTCATATAAAGTTCATGTTTAAATACATCTGAAATGAAATATGAGGAATTTAAATATTGAATTGCCTCAGATCTTTGGCAAACAAGGAAAGGATTAAGCTGTGGCCTCCAAACGATTCAGTTTTGTGCCTTAATTGTTGTCAATGTAGTAACCCTCATCTGACTGATCAGATTTTGCCCTTCGGTTGTGTTTCCTACATTTTCCTTTGCCAAGGCTCTGCTTCAACTGGCGCCAGGTTAAAAAAGACAAAACCGGCACAGGCCACACACAGACTTTGGGCAGCTATCAGTGGGATACTTCCTTTGGGCTATATTAAGAGATAATCCTGAAACGGCCTGACATTGGCACAGACTAATACCTGTCTTTGAGGGGGAAATCTATTCATCTACAACAAGGATGGCTTTAGGCAGATACACTGCTGTTTGATGTAATGCTTTACCTTGTCGGTGCCTAAAATCAACATAAAAATGTGCAATTTGACACATTCATGCCACATAAAACTATATTTTTATTCATTTACTTTCAACGTTTTTAATGATTTCTTATATTTCTCTGTCCAATGCATGCATGCTGTCATTTTTTTAAATTTAGTTTTGACATCATAGCGTGGTACTGTATGTCAGAATGTTTTTAACCCTTCTATGGCTGCAAAGTTGTTGTTTTGTTCCAGAAAGTGTTAACATTTTACAGTTTTAGAGTGAAATAGGTGTCAAATATCAACTGGTGTACGTGAAAATAACTTACTTTAAATTTTTCTAATAAAAAGTCTCAATGAATGTGGATATGGCAGTACCTGGATGAAGATAAATGTTACAGGTCAAGGGTGAATGAAAACTTAATGCTGTCATGAAAACGGTGTTGAGTTTTTGACTTCTGCCATACAAGTTAAAGTGCAGAAAAGGATGACACACAGGACCAAAAGGAGGAAGTAACAAAGTGCAGCAGCATGGAGCTGTGGTGGTGTAAAAGAGAAAAAAGTTGATAGTCAGGAAATTCATCGGAGAGCAGCAAACCGCTGAAGAGCTCAAGGTGGGGAAGCCGAACAAGTCCAACCTGCTGTCTGAATTTCGGCCACTTTCCTGACTTCTCTCTGCTCCAAAATCAATTCTTCCAACAGAGGTATTGGTGGATTGATTCGCATTTATAATTCATTATAAATTTAATATTTTTCATTTAAGAGCAACTGTGCTTGGGGAAAGGATAGTTTATATTTTAATCAGTTTTCCTGTTTTTATGATGTAACACTGTATGATTAACGATTGCTGTCATCTGCTAAAAGCTACCAATAAATTCTAAAGCATTTATAAAATCCACATAAACTGGGTGGACATTCGATTTATTACAATTTATTGTAATTTTTTATTC
>NW_013952412.1:1607009-1611959 GCF_001266775.1 Austrofundulus limnaeus | reverse complement strand
CACACACACACACACACACACACACACACACACACACACACACACACACTAAAAAACATGCATTATAGAAACAGCAGAGCTGACGCTGGTTGACCTGTTCACCATGACATCAGTCATGTTCACCTCCACAAAAGAAGCTGCATTGACAAATTCATAAACTTCTTCAACACTGAGCTGTAAGTGTGTCTGTTGATGGTTGCACTTAAGATTTAGTACCGTTTACATAAGGCAACAACCTGCAGCTCATCTGCGACTCATTTTATTCCCCCTCTATAGTCAGACATAAACCAGCACAGCGATGACTTTTTAGTGTCGTTCCCAGGTGTTCTCGTTTTTTTTTTCTCCAGGCAATGAATAACTCATACAAATGAGTTGCAAAAACATGGAGTGGGTGTTTCAATATCCCTCATCCATATTCATTGGCACCGCAACACTCATGGTTTACCCTTTTAAGGTGCTAAACTGACAATTCACCGCACTTATACAGCAGCAAATGAAACGACAGCTACTCCTCTGTTAAAGGAACAAAAGTTTGAAAGTTTCAAAACGTCAAATTCAAACCTATTTCAAAAGAAATAGAAGCATCTTGTAATAACGTTAATTCTTATTATTTTTGCTTTTAAGGTCTTTATGTTTTGAGCTGTATTGCTGCTCTATGCAAATCAAGAAATGACTGCCGACATGCTTGTTTGTCATGTTTGCAGTCGTTATATTAGCATTACTCAGCGTTGTCACTATCAAATTACAGCAGAGGAGGACGGGAATATCTTTACCTTCCAAAATATTTGGTGATAAATATCTTTTATCTTTGAATTTACCTCATCCTAAATGAAACATGATAGCAAAATGCAACATTAATATAGCTCTTTTTTTTCCTTTGTTCCATCTTTATGCCTTGAAAACAATATTTGTGAGTGCACTAGCTGCTGCTGTGTTGATTAAGGTCACATGTTTCAAATATTTCAGCATGAATTAATCTGGTTTATTAAGAGTTAAATGTAAAACTAACTGATGACTGTTGATGATGGCTGTGCTACTTCAGCTGAATAAAAGATGTCACTCCCTTGATTTATGTTTGGTTGTTTGATGCAAAGATCCAAGGTGAAATGATATGAATGCTTGTTTTTAGGATAATAATTACAAAGCTGAGGAAAATAATTAAAGGGGACACATGCAAAATCCACTTTTTTAGCTGTTAAATGCATTTTGTTGTGTACTTGGAATCTCAAGGAGTGCAGAAAAGTTTAATTTAGTTTGTCCCGGTGATGCTAAGATATCTTTATATTCGGTTTGGGTCATATTTTTTATCCTGTTCATTTTTCTCTATTTTATATGACGTTTTCTGAACTATTACATCACACCAACGCATTGCAGTTCCAGTTTAAATAGACCATAACTGAATGATTTAAATGTGAAAAAGTAGGATTTAAAAGCATGTTATGTATTCGTTAACTTGTTCTATGTTGCACACTAAAAGAAGACAAGAACAGTTATTTTAATAATAAAGCATGATGGTTGAGCCTGACCTTAAGGCTGTGGCCTGTTAATTAACAAGATAATACAATGTGGTTTGCATTTAAGATAAAATGCAAAAAATAAATAAATAAAATAAAGGGCACACCAGTAATTACTTCGAGATTTTCCTTATTATGTTTTCCTGTTAGGATGTATCCTTCATTTATTCAAGTCAAAAATATTTAAATGTGCATGTATTTGTGCTAAATGTTTGCTAAATGTTATCTTATCCTAATCTCTGATTCCATTTGCATAACAAACCTGGAGCCTTGTGCTGCTCATTAGGCTGTCAGGACACACAGTGCATTTATTAGCTATGATGATAATAATGGATAATGTTCAGCTCAAGTATTAATCCACTGCTGCAGACAACAACAAGGAAAGAGCCCCCCCACAAAGAAAGTAATTAAGGCCTTTAAGTTGTTTGCATAGTCTGGCATTTTGTGTCTTTTCTAATTAAAATAACTAATTTGGAAATTTGAAAACAAGTTTACATTTTCTTTTTTTAAGTTACTGACTTTTATGAACATACAGTAGTTTATACACACTAATAACTGACAGAAGTTTAAGTATTGTAAATCTGATGCAGCTTTTCAGAACCTGTCGAGCTTCATCACCTTAATGTGGTAAAGGGCATTAGAGCAACAAGGTTTGAAGATTTCCAGAGAACATTGATTTTTAAGGACAGTGATGAAGAAAACAGTGATTGATAATAGGTGTGTTGAGCTAATCTATAATTTAAACCAACACAAACAACAAAAAGACCACTGCAGGTTTCTGAAGAACCTAGAGATTAAATAAAATGCAGCTAAGCTCCATGTGAATAGAATTTGTATGCTTTACCCAAATGGATTCATGTTAAAGTGCCTATGTCGTGAATTTTTTTGTAATGTATTTGAATGCATTTTTGGACAGATAACATTGATTGGTTTATTGTAACAAAAGTTTCGAGCCGCTTGTGATGAACAGTTGTTGAGATATTTGCATGTAAGGTAACAGGAAGTGATGTCATAGGGGAATGTGTGCATGTAAACAGAGCCTTGCTACAATGACCAACAACAAGAAGAATGTAATGTTTCTTCAGAATATTTTGAGTCACTGTCAGAGAGATGAAGAACAGTCAGAATTATAGTTTAATATGGTTTCTATAAGCAAAAAACGAAGGTTTTCTTTCTTAAAGAGTTCCCCTTTGATGTCACTTCCTGTTCCATTTTGGCTGAGCCGAACTCATAAAGGAAATATGCCATTTATGTGACAAAACGGGAAAAATCATGTGTATTACGCGAGTTTCTAAGAAATAAAGATGTTTTTTTTACTTTTTTGTATTTGAAGGGTATGCATGTCAGAGGCACTTTAAGGAACATATTTATTATAAAAGGCAGTTTACGTCGAAAACATGGACACACTCTTCATCTGTTTGATTATGAAGGATGTAAGTTGTGTATTGCAGAAAAAATGTTTGTCTTTTTTATGTTGTTTTGTTTTTATTATTTTGACCTGCACATATTCCTTTGGGTTCTTTCATTTAATTAACGTTGCTGTTTATTTCATCACGCATAAATTGTGTTGCGTATATTCTGTCTTTGTGTGTGCGTTTCTACTGTGAAAACATTTGCAGCGGCATGAGAAAAGAACCCGCTGTGGATTAGTTGTGATTTGCAGGTTGAAAATCAGGTTTAGGTTGACGTGACGTTTTATCGCCGACTGTCCTCACAAAGACAGTAAGTTAGCGTTTGCGCGTCCGTTTGTGTGTGAGCACACTTGACGTGTTTAACATTGTGTGTTTTAATCTTTCACAAGTGCAGCGCAAATCTCTAAGTGAGAGGCTTATCAACTCCTCTTTCCACTTCATTAGCATCATCCAGGAGTATTAAACTGTAACGCTCGCTCTGTTTCCTTCCCTGCTCTTCCACAAACGCTCTCTGTGTGACTGTGTGAACAAAGTCTGCACAGATCAAAGTTTGGCCTTAAAGATGATCCGACATAATCCGGGCAGAAACTGCTGCACTGTAAATACAGTATGTGAACGACAAATAACAACCAGAAAAACTGTGAAGTGCTGAGAACAATGGCTTTTAAATTTTTAGAAAATCAAATGTCTTTCTTTCCTCTCTTCTTTTTCCTTCTGTGTTGAATGCAGCACAGTGCTATATTTCACACTCAGACGCTATCATGACCTGTCGAACTCGTTTCAGCACAAAGGATTCAAAGTTTCAGCGACACGTTTCTTCCTCAAGATGAGGTCTCAAACTGTCTATCCATCAAAGTTACACGCCATGTCTTTCTTGCTCTTATTCTTTTACAAATGTATGCTTTTCTTTCTACTGCATCTTATAATTTTGCTCGTTCATTTGAATTTGAGAATTAATTACAGCTAAAATGTACTATTTGCATTAAAATCAAAGCATCTGCTGCCGAAGAAAACTATCAGAATAATTATTTTGTTTTCTGCAACCATTTCGTGTTTCATTATTAAGTCTTTAGTTGCCTTTTAATTTAAGATTAAATTTTAAAATGTCAACATTTTGACTGGTCAATGGATTCAACATTGCTCATAGAATCGTTGCCTACCTCAGTAAGGTGAGGGTTGGGGTTGAAGCCGCACTGGTTGCACACGGTGGCCTTGCACTGGGTGCAGGTGTTGTAGTTGGGTACAGCTGGCGGGTTGGACAGCTCGGTGGTGGTGCACACTGGGCAAAGTTTGCTGCTCGGCATGGGCGCGATCTGCGGCAGGGAGTAGGGCGAGGTGGGTGTCACCCCCCGGTCAGGAGACACAGATGGAGACCGGCCCGTCCTCGAGCCGCTCGAACCACTGAAGTCAACTTGGAGGTTGCGACGGGAGGCGTGCTGGCCGGGACTTTGACCTCCCTGGACTCCCATGCCGGACCCGGCTGCGCCGTGACCCATCCCGTGGCCAGAGCCCGGGCCCTGCCCCATGCCAGAACCCTGACTGGACTGCATGTGTCGTGGGGAGGATGGACTGTCGTGAGCAGCCAGGCGGTAAGGCTCTCCGGCTCTGGACCCGATTCCCCCAGCAGTTCCCATCCCTCCTCCCATTCCCCCAATCCCTCCTCCTCCCATTGTTCCCATCCCTCCTCCCATTCCCCCCATCCCTCCTCCTCCCATTGTTCCCATCCCTCCTCCACCCATTGTTCCCATCCCTCCTCCCATTGTTCCCATCGCTCCTCCACCCATCCCTCCTCCACCCATTGTCCCCATCCCTCCTCCACCCATTCCCCCCATCCCTCCTCCACCCATCCCTCCTCCTCCCATTCCTCCCATCCCACCTCCTCCCATTCCCCCCATCCCTCCTCCCATTCCTCCGCCGCCCATTGTTCCCATCCCACCTCCTCCCATTCCTCCCATCCCACCTCCTCCCATTGCTCCCATCCCACCTCCTCCCATTGTCCCCATCCCACCTCCTCCCATTCCTCC
>NW_013952412.1:1605339-1606824 GCF_001266775.1 Austrofundulus limnaeus | reverse complement strand
ACCCATTGTTCCCATCCCTCCTCCCATTGTTCCCATCCCACCTCCTCCCATTCCTCCTCCTCCTCCATGTCCTCCTTGTTGCATGCCTGACTTGAGGCTACCCATCGGACTCACTGGACCCCTAAAAGAGAATAACACAGAAAACAATATTTAGTTTTAAAGTTAATAACTTCATAATAACATGTATATTTCTTAATTATATTTTTTAATGTAATTATATTTTTGCTATTGATGAGTAGATCAGATAAACAACAGCAGCAATGAAACTTTTGTTGGTGATCATAGAACATAGTTCCAAAGCAAGCTACTTACTGAAGCGTTCATAAATTTATGCTACATTATCTTTTATTGTAAGAGGTTACATTAAAAACAGCAGAATAATATCCAAAGTTGCAAACATTCTCCCTGTTTCCATTTAACTTAATTTTCAATTACATCCTGCAATGTTTCCATAACATTTTTACTTTCTTTTTTTTATACCAAAGTCTTTACTTTTTCATTGCCCAACTTTCCATTTCTTTTCAGTCAGCACTAATAATAGCCTTGTTATATTGCTTTTCATTTCTTTTTCATGACAGTATCTCTTCTTTTTATCTCTTGACATTTTTCATTTCCACTCTTAAAAGAGAAGCGAACCCTTACTGACCCCCTTTTTGTTTTTCTGGTACCGAAACTACCTGTCAAAAACGTACAAGTACCAAGGTGGCAAAGGAAAAATATATTCTTTTTTGTTCCTTTATTATCCAAGTCATGGGAATTAAGAAGCTTTTCTAAAATAGAGATCTTGGTTCCTTACAGATGATTGAAATTTGATGTAAAGCAGAACTTCTGTTATTGGTGAATTTACTTTTCATTTTGTCTGGAAAGTTTTATATGATCACAGTGTTTTAAAAAGAGGGGTGGGGTTGATTTTGTGTTCTATTAAAGTGATTTGAGTTATGAAAATAAATAAATGAATTATTAGGAGGCAAAAATCAGAAAAGTCTCTCTATTTATTATATAACATGATAAGTCCAGTACTTTAAAAGTCATAAATCTGTTTATTTGTTCCTTCAAAAACAGTTCATAATAAGTCAAAATAACAACTTAACTGCAAACATCATTAGAAAATCCACATCAGAAACACACAAGGTTTACTATAAACTATAATTAACTATAATAAATCACTCACAGCCAATACGTCATCTCAAAGTTAACTGCAAACATAAAGTCGTGCAAAGCAAATGCCCAGAGAGAACTTACAGCATGAAAGCAAATCTGAGTAAAAAATACTTTGACAACTTTGTTTTTGCTTTCCATCCATCCATCCATCCATCCATCCATCCATCCATTTTCTTCCACCTATCCGGGGTCGGGTCGCGGGGGCAGCAGCTTCAGAAGGGAGGCCCAGACCTCCCTCTCCCCAGCCACTTCTTCCAGCTCCTCCGGGGGAACTCCAAGGCGTTCAACAAGATCCCCAGATACTTAAACTCCTCCACTTGAGGC
>NW_013952412.1:1603718-1605142 GCF_001266775.1 Austrofundulus limnaeus | reverse complement strand
CCAGCCACCCTGCGGAGGAAACCCATTTCGGCCGCTTGTATCCGGGACCTCGTTCTTTCGGTCATGACCCAAAGCTCATGARCATAGATGAGGGTAGGAACGTAGATCGACCGGTAAATCGAGAGCTTCGCTTTCTGACTCAGTTCTCAGTTCTGTTTTTGCTTTATTAAAGATTATTCCCTCCAAGTCTTATATTTAAGTTTAAATCAATTACAGCGGTAAACAAACACTTTCATAAGCATCAAGCATTTCTTGATTGATTTGGTCAGGATTGATCAGGTCTAACTCACTTCAGATGAAGACATTCCTTCTTCCACCTCCAGACCTGCAGCAAAACAAGTCTATTCAGGTTATTGGTGAACCCAAACCAAACATCTATTTCCTCCACCTCCTGCATTCCTAATATGCCTCCGTTTCTTCCCACTCTGGGCTGTTGACAGAATTGCTTTTGTACAGCCCATTTATTTCCATCTGCCTGTTCTCCCTCCATTCTCTCCACCACACCTCCCATTATTTCTCTCTTCTTTTCTCTCTTTGCTCTCGTCGACTCCCTATACCCAATATCTGAAAGTCAGACATTTTGCACAAATTGTTAATTTCAGCCAAAAGGAAAGTTGCATTCATAGTTTCTCCACCCACAAGAAAATAAAATAAAACATAAAAATCATGCTTGGCGTATGATAGAGTTTAGGAAATTTACCTTTAAACTTTATTAGCTTTGTTGCATGTTTGAATCTTGTTCATTACAGTCAGCCATTTTGTAGCACTGTTTGAACTTTTAACTGTAGTTTCCTATTGGATATTAGAAACTTGTCATGTGGTACAATAAAGATAGTACAGTTAGCTGCAATAAACTTTAATGCAATGTGGTCTAATGTTATGTTAACACAACAGCACTATTACCAAGGAGTACTGCTCAAGTCTTTGTTCAACTTTGGTTTTTAATAATACTTATTTTCTCCTATCTTACAAGTTATTTCTCCTTCCTGCTCTTTCTTGTTTTTTTATCAGTTCATCCCTTGAGTCATAACTCTGCTCATTCACAGGTTTTTTTTCTTACCTCTACAGACATGTCTCCACACTGCCTACTTTTTTTCTATTTTGAATCTATTTTTGTCATTTTGATCCACAATTAGCATCATTTCTGGTTTTCTGCTGTTGAGTTTGGCAGCCAGTGCTCTTTTTCTCCTCCGTGTTCCTCTAGCAGATGATTCACACACTGCTGAACGCAGTTCCTACGGGCACCAGGATGGATGTGTGCAAACAGAATGTGCGTGAAAAAGAGGCGGCAAAAAAAAAAAAGAATGAATACATTAGTGGTGTTGCAATACTGATACCGATATTGGGCCTGATACCAGCATTTTTAGAAGTACTTCCTCATTCAAAATGTCTCGATACTCGGAACTGATACTAAATATGTATAT
>NW_013952412.1:1590945-1602481 GCF_001266775.1 Austrofundulus limnaeus | reverse complement strand
GTTATTATCATTTTTTGGTGGATGTTCACATTATATTTTAAAAATTACATCTAATAAACTCCAGGGTGAGTGCTTTATGCTGTAAATGTGAACCCCATGTGCAGAAGAAGATGAGGTCCCAGCACCCTGTTTACAGAAGTAAACATGGATGCTGAGTGTTAGCATATTGGTTTTGAAGTTGTTCAATCAGCGCAGATTAAATAATTATCTGACATGCTTGTTTGGTTTACTGTTTACATGTGACCCTGCCTCTGGTCAGCTGCTCCAGTGCAGCATGGATTTATGGAGCGAAGCGGCGTGCTGGATAGAGAACTAACTAAAATATCGATCTAGTAACTTTAGTAATGATGCAGCCCAACACCAACGTTACTATCATCTGTTTCTGTGGATTCTCAGTCATCAAGGACTTAGAAAATTAAAAGAAAAGAGACGAAGGAACTGGACTTGTGTTGTGTAGCTGAAGACGTGGAGCTACAAGATTTAAACTGCATGACTCGAGGTTTGTATCATTATTATACTTGGATCAATCTGCTTACCCCCACCTCACCGATATAAAAATCAGATGAAATGAGATGAGCATTTAGACTGACGTCAGATAAGTGTCTGATTTAGTACCAGGGTCTAAATTAAAAGAAATGTGTTTATATTATCATTGTGTAGTGTATAAGTCCTAACTCAGTAAGTATTTGGTATCGGTACTCGGTATTTGCAAGTACCAAAACGGAAGTAGTTGACTCATAATCAGTTTGAGAAAAATTGATATCAGCACACCCCCAGAATACACAAATGTGAGCAGAGACATACTACAGCTAATTACCTCCGCCAAGGGTGAGGTAATGTTTTCGGTCACGTCTGTCCGTCTGTCTGTCTGTGGTTCTGTCTGTGGACAACATTACTCAAAAACTTGTGGACGGATTGTCATGACATTTTTACAACATGTGGGTACTGGGCCAAGGAACACACCTTTGAACTTTGGTGATGTTCTGGATCACGATGCGGATACAGGAATTTTTTTTCTTTTAACACTCTTGAAATTGGCAAAGCTGTGATGCTTTCACAGGGCTTCTGTAAAAAAAACAGTGAGCTGGATTGGACAGCACGGACTTCAAACTTTGCAAAAGTAATGTTAAAACCACATTTAATGATGAATCATTTTTGCCATAATATGTGCATTTACAGAACGTTTTGTGACCAGGAAGTGTGTGACTGCACCATGAAACCAATTTTTCCCATTTCTTCAAACACACCACATTTTCGAAACAACCAATCAAAACCGTTTCTCTCTACTAGGCTTATAAACAGAGAGCTGCCGGGCCTCAAATTTTGGAGACGGGGGGAGTCAGGAAGCACTTTATAAAGAGAGTCAAACCATTACAAACTCATACAAGGAGATAAAACAGAAGTTTTAAATGGTGAAATGTGACTGATGAAAACTTAGGAGCTTAATCCGACACCAGTTTGATGATGAATAACGTTGGATGACGAGTCTGACTTTTTTTTTCACATTGGATTCCACTGGAAAGAAATTCTGTGCATACTGCCTGCTTAAATGTTCCCTACGTCACAACTTATTCGGCAAATGTGTTTCCATCTCTGCTTTTGGCATTAACTCTTACATGATGGGGGAAATTGGTCTTGGCGGAGGTTTGCACTCTTCGAGTGCTTCTAGTTGTAAATGAAACTTGACTGAGTTTAGAGGTGGCTTCTTTAGAAATGTTTTTTCTCTCTCTCTCAACAGTGTTAGTTTCTAAAATGACATCCAATATTTAAGTTGAGCTGAATTCTATTTATTTATCTGGTTAGTTTGTTTCATTTGAGCTGGTTTGGCAGCTCTTAGTAAGCACCTTTAAGGAAAACAAAACCCTAGAGCAAAAAAAACATTACTTATTCAGTCCAAATTTTAATAACATTATTTTTCCATTTAGCTTTGCACCGACCTAAACCAACTTTTAAAGCATGATCCCATAAGAACGTATGCCTGCCGGCCTCTTACTAAGTTTTATTACAAAAGATACCCAAGCAGAAAATCCTTAATAGCAGAGCAGGTTAAGATTTTGAGGCTAAATTATAATTTGATTGTTGCAGTTTGATTTACAACCAGAGAAGGTGGTGAACAGCGTTAAGCCTTTAACTACAGTAGTTTCTACAAGTCTGCAAGTGTTTACACTTTGTTTTTCCTTTAATATGCATGAAACCTTCTAATTCTGTGTTTAAAAAAAACTACCAGAACTAATCTTTTTTGCAAGAATGCCCTGATCAAAATAAACTTTAATGAATTCCTTTCAGGAGCTTCAGCAGCTGCAGTGTTGCTGAAATGTGTGCAGAAAGGCGTGAATTTAGATTGAATTGTGAGATGCTTCTCTTCCCTGCACCCCCTGCACCACCAGCACCACCAATGGTTTGATAAATTGACCGAAACATGTCCACATCTACACTGCTGAGAACAATCTCACTGTTTTCAGTAGTTAGGGAGGATATATGTGTCTCAGTGTGTGTTGGGCTGTTCAGTATCAGCCAACCAAACAGACACAGCTTCCTGTCTCTTTTCTAAGAGCTCAAAATCAAATATTCTGGTTTTAAATCCAAATGTGCGATCCCTGAACACAACAGCACACACAGAATAAAAAAAGAGCATGAATTGGATTTAAAAATGAGATCTGTCAGGCTGACTCTAGTTGAAATTGATTGAATGACTTCTTTTTTATTGTCACTGAAAAAAACTATTATGCTGCTTAACATAAGCTTAAAAGAATCCTGGTTGTCTGGAGACAAGTAGTCAACATATTGACAAAGTGACAGGACGACTGAATGTATAAGTGATTAACTTTGCAAGTTTATTGAGCGCTAACGCGTCCGGCGAGCTTAGCAAGGGTTAAACAGCTAAATTACAGCTAGGATGGCTGATTGAATGTTCAGGATTTGGGCTGATTTAAGAGCACACCGCATGACTGGATGACAAAAGCAGAGCTGTGAAACAATCTGACTCACGCTCCTTTTTGTCAGCTCAGACCCTGAAACGAAAGCAGTCAGATTCTGCCAAATGGAGGCTGGTGTGAAAATAATCAAACTGAAGCACAGCGAGATGCAAAAAAGGAAAGAAGCACGATACAAAATGCACCGGTTAACATGCTGGAAACCAATAGTTTCTCTCTGCAAACAAACATTCACGTGTAGTTGTGGACTTGTGGAAATGGGAAGTCGTTTGCTCTGTTTGCAGTTTCTGCTCTTGCATTATCACTTTTGAGCACATAAGGACTGGATTTTTCAGTGGCTATTACTGTGAAAGCAAGATTTCATTACCTCACACTGAATTTTACAGTTTTTTTACATTGAAAAAAAGAAACCTAAAAAATTATTTATGATGATTTACAACTGATGATGACCTCTGTCCGGCCTGCTAATGAAAATCTTATTTTATTATTATCATTATTGTTTTTGTTTGGTATTTTTTTTACTCAATTTATTATAAAATACATTTGAAACCAATTGTAAATGTTACATTTAGCCTACCATGCAATGCAACAAAAACTAATTTAAAAGGTAAAGGATGAAAATACTTGTTCTTTTACATAATGCAGTTGATTTGTAAAATCATTCATTACCCATATTTATTTTTTATTAAAGTTATCAACAACCATTCAGAATATACTGTAATAATTTCTTTGTTTGTAACTAGTAGATATTTTAACCTAATTTGATTGGAGGAATTTTCAGTCAGTTTTAATCTATCGAAAACACTAAAAAAGCCCCATGACAAGATCAATATTTTCAATAGATTTTGTTCAAATGTTTCTAAAAATGTAGCATAAATTTGTTGTTCTCACATTTTCTTCTCCATTTTATGTTTTTCTGCCCGTCTCTTCTTATTCCCAGCCCTCTCCACCACAGTGATGTTTGTTTACAGAACAGCTTAATAATGCCCAAATCAGACTGACTTTATAATTACTCTCATTAAAACAGCTAACAGGCTCGTGAGCTGATCAAACAACAACAGCATCGTGCCTCCAGTAAACAAGCAAATCACAAAAAAATAACAACAACAGCGACACAAACCAAAGCTAAACCTAACCAGGAAAATACATGAAGTTTAATCTAAACATTACACATCAACACCAAGCTTTGAAGGATAGTATTGAGTTAAATCAAGTCTGCTATCCTCAAATGCAGGAGAAACAGAAGAAAAAAGTTATTTAAAAAGAAAAATGAATAAAATCCCATATTGATTGGATAAGAGTGACACTTTAGACATTTAGAGGTTGCTGAAAGCAGACAATAATGTTGTATTCTAATTAGGTTTTTCTCATTGAAGGAAAAAAAGGACAATGCTTGTGTTTTATGTAAGATTTATTTCTGTCTTTATGTGTTGCATGTTTAACCTTTTAATTTAGTTAAATGTAAACTTTGACAGCAAAAAAATGTTCTCAAACAACAGAATACATAAAGTGAACGGGAAAAGATTTACATCAAAGTTACAGTAAGGAAGACTCGTTTGGAGTAAGACATCATAATAACAGACACCTTTGCCTCATTCGCAGCAGTTTGTGTCCGTTACTAGAATTGTTCCTTGTGAGTTTCTCTCTACTTATTACCTTATGTCCCATTTTCTGTCCTTTTGGAGTCAGAGAAATCCTTTTATTCGACACCCAGCATGAAATAACCTGCTGCTGCTGAAGCAAAAGAGTGCTGGTGTGTGTGTGTGTGTGTGCGTGCGTGCGTGCGTGTGTGTGTGTGTGTGTGTGTGCACGCGCGCGCTAACGTTTGAATGTGTGGAGGGGAAAGAGTGGGACGTTTCCATACCAACACCCAAATTGCTGAGCACTGAATTTTTGACCTTGTTAGTGACTGCCGAATTAGTTTGAAATCAAATTACTAATTTTTAATTAACCAGCTGAAGATTTGGGGGAAATTTAATTACTGTCAAAAAGAGAGTGAGAAATCAATCCCCAGACTCAGTAACTCTGGTAAAGATGTACGATTCAGACTCGTTTCTGGTTTTGTTAATTATAAATTAAAGTCCTGGCGTTCCTTAAGGGAATTCATATCACCTGCCTCCATTTTAAACTAACACCTTATGTGGAAAAAATGACAAAGCTGGAGCCATTTGTATCAAATCAGAAATAAAAAAAACATAAAGCACAATTTCAAGGGACGTTATGAGATGTGGTGCTCTCAAGGTATGTGGGGAATAACTCTCAGCTACTACCACAGCAGCTCAGTATCTGGACAGCAGACTCATTTGAACATTTTTCTATTTATGAAGATCAATTGGTTGAGGTGGCTAACTGGTTCAGGTTGTCTCAAAATGTTAATTAGTTGTAGATTTAATGATAGTTTTCTGTAAGTTTTGATAGATTTAAAAGTTTTTGTGGTGGTACGACGGCTCAGTGGTTAACACCGACGCCTCACAGCAAGAAGGTCCTGGGTTCGATCCCCGGTTCAGACCTGGGGTTTTTCTGTGTGGAGTTTGCATGTTCTCCTCATGCTTGTGTGGGTTTTCTCCGGGTACTCCGGTCCCCCCCCTAAAAACATGTACAATAGGTTGCCTTCAGGTCGCCCTCGAAAAAGAGATCTGAGATCTCAATGAGACTTGCCTGGTTAAATAAAAGAATAAATTTATAGTTTTTTAGTACTGATGTTAAAAGCACAACACCATATTTTTAGGTTTTCCTTTTTATTATGGTTAATCTATAATGTGTTGATTGATCTAGATTAGTTACGTCCGAAATATCTATAACAACACATATTTACCCGTTATGGAAACGTCAGGGAAGAATTGTGTATGAATGCCCGTGATTCAGCCGTAGGTCAGTAGGGGGCGAACACGGGCATTGAAGACTATAAATGGATCAACTTCCTGGTTTTCCAGCAGTGTGTGGTTTCCTGTCAGATCCGAATGACATTAAATCCTCACTCCCAGAATTCTGGTTTTGTATGGTTTTATCTCGTCCAACAATCATATTATTTAACATTGGTGGTTTTCTACTGACTTCAGTCTTTGAACATGAATATTCTTACATACAGTAAGGATAAATAAAAAAAAATTGTCCAGTGGCTCAAATGATATTTTCCTGACACACGAGTGTGCCTTTGGCCGCTGACAACAATGAATTCAGTTGTATAATTACAGTGATTAAAAATGGATTAAAATAAGCATATAAGTTGATCCAGACAAAGCTCTGGACTAAATCAAAATTATAACATGATAGCCAAGTGAATCAGGCCTCGCTGCATTAGTGAGTCTAATATGTGACAGACTGTGATTCACACAGCAAACTGAATTACTCTGCACAGCCTCAAGCAAATTAATGGTTTTACAGCCACCTAATAAATGAAGAGGTAATTTATAAACTACCACAAGAGCAACAGCCACTCGGATCAAATGAAAGAAAAGTGACACTTAAATCCAAGGTAGAAACTTTCAAACTGATTATAAATGTATAAGTCCTGGGTAAAACTGAAAAAACTGATTATATCTCCTATATGAGTTTAATACTCAAACAAGAAAAAAAAACTAGTAGGATTTTTGTTTTGTGTACAGTCGTGTGTGTAGTTTCAGAATGGTTACCAATGAGAGAGTTATGAAGCACTGGCTTCAGGAGATTTGCAGAAACAAAATTATCTTTTAAGTTATTTCCAATAGTGTATTTAGCTTCAACAGTTACTTAGTGACAAAAACAATAGTTATGTAAAGAACAATAAAATTAAATCGTTAAATTACTTTATTATCAATGTTTGTACACTTTAACCAACAATAGCTGAAAATTTGGTGAAACCAGATGTTCAAAACTGAACATATGAGGCCCAAGAGAAAAAAAAGATTTTGCAGTAATCTGGTAACATCATTACACGCCAGTTCTTTTTATACATAAGCCTTTTGCTGTATTTGAGGTTTTAAGTATTAAAACTTTAGACATATTTCTAAAAGCCACAGCTTTTATTTGGAACCATGTTGTTTTTAAAAAAAGCCTTAAAGCTGGAGCGATGTTTCCTGCCTGAACCTGGTGCAGGGCGTTTACGAACACAGAAACATTCACTTTGTTTGCCTGCACAGCATGATAAGAAAATACAGTTTATGTTGTGAATTCAATTTATGAAGAGAGCAGTACTTTTTATACTTCCAAATACAGCTTGATCAATGACTTAGTTAAACTTTATTTCCCACCTTTGCCATTATGGTGATTGCACTCGTGCAAGGCTCTAAATTATAACCGCATCGCTCAAACACGGAGCAGAACTCAGACTTCTGCATCGTCCTGAAAATGTGTTTGAAGTTCATTTATTTCTTTATGCTTTTAGGCAGCCATGCTATATGACACACGCTGCATTCAATGTACTTTAAAACTAATGAAATTATCTCATTTTTCAACTTACAAAGTAAAAGGGACGACTGTTGTCCTGGATTTACTTATGACTAATTCTCATCTGGTAAAGTACTAATTAAAGTGGAATTTAGTAGTAGTAGTAGTAGTAGTAGTAGTAGTAGTAGTAGTAGTAGTAGTAGTAGTAGTAGTGGTAGTAGTAGTTCTTAATTTGGTTACAAATGAAATGAATAAACAGTTAAAAAACATGCAATCAAAATAAAATCAATTAAAATGAAAGGCAGCAGAAGAAGAATAAATCTTATAATATCTGCCCCTTTTATACCCAAAATATGTTCAAAAGAAAAGTAAAATACAACAAAAATCAAAACAACTTAAAACACTTAAAAATGAACTAAAAACAAAATTTAATACGCCAACTTATTAACCAATTTAGAATCAAATTAGGAAAATTATATTTCAAAACACTTCGACTTCAAAGTTTATTAGATTAAAAAATGTATTTGTAATCACACGCTAGGGCACTTTTCAAGAAATGTATTAGGTAAACTTAAAAAAGAAAGAAACTTATCTTTGTTTTTTTAAATAACTGATTTAGAAGTTTGGATTTCAGAGTTTCCACAGCTTTTTCAAATTGAAAATTTGGATCCTGCACCTTAAAGGGGAAGGGGGTGATTGTATCAAACTTTTTTGAGCATCTCCTCATCAAAAACACTCAGTGTTGCTTTGCAATGCATGTTTGAGAAATCCTTGGTAATCCTTGGTAATCATGTGGAGCCGCCTAAACAATACTTCTTATTTGTACAAAGCTCCTCCCTTAATTTCAAGGCGTTTAGATACAACTATGACGCAAAGTCAGGTTTATTTTTGATATATACAGCGTTTTCATAACAACTTAAGGTAGCATAGTTACTCGATTGTGGTGTAGNATGCAATCAAAATAAAATCAATTAAAATGAAAGGCAGCAGAAGAAGAATAAATCTTATAATATCTGCCCCTTTTATACCCAAAATATGTTCAAAATAAAAGTAAATTACAACAAAAATCAAAACAACTGAAAGCATCCATGTCTGCCTAAAATGACTCAAATAGGTTGTGAGAATTTAAAAATGTGATCTCTGAGTCCACCTGGAGTAAATGGAAAGAGGATTTTTTTTACATGTTGCAGTTTGTGACTTAATTTCTTTAAACCGTGTTTTGATAATGAGCAGATTTCGATTTATGTGACTTTGTCTGAAACAAGACTAAGTTTGAATTAAAGATGCCAGAGAATCACTTCAGTTCGCAGAGTTAATAAGAGATCGAACCGCAGTCGGGCGGTTGTGACAGCGAGGATGTGAGAGCCACAACAACAGAACCGTTCTGCTGGATTCGCCTCCCTCTCTGCCTCTCCTCCTCTGCTCCTTTTACTCTGCTCATTAGCTGTCACGCCGGACTGTCAAACAGAATCAGGACCCAGCAGGTGGACAGCTAAAGGAGGCCGTCAGAAACACGGAGGTGTCGTGGCTGAAGGGCTGGAGAAACAACTGCTCACTTCACAGCACAGACAAAAGCTCCTCGTGTTTGTCATTCGTTATTTTAGTTTCATCACTGAGAATTTTATTCTGGATGTCCGTTTGTTTTAGTTCATAATAGGCTTACAGCTGAAACTGTGTGAAACTGAAGGAGTTTTAAATGTAATCAAAAAACAACTCATTAAAATGTGGTTTATGAAGCAGAAATATTGAGGCAAACTCACTTTTGGAGATAAAGGAAGACACAGCAAGGACATGATCTGAATGCAAGACATTCAAGGGGGGATATTGTCATTTTTTTCTTCTTCTTCTTCTTGTTTTTAGAGGCTTTATGATTGATTTTTACGGTTTTGTTTTATTTGGAAAACACGTCCTTGGTTCGGTTTGAAAAACGTGCTGTGAACCTTGAGGGGTTCTGAAATCAGCCTCCAAAAAGCGGAATGTTTTCCAAAAAAAATATTCAATAAGAAAGTCAATTACTGGCTTTGCCTTTATTTTTTTATTATTATTTGGAAAACAAGTATTTTTTATGGCAATGACTGAAGCAACACTTTCATTCCAGATGAGAAAGGAAAATAAAATAATATTTTTCATAAAGTCTGAATCTGGTAAAAACCCACCAGTGCTTATAAAATGTTGCAAATATTAAACAAGAAGGAATACTGGATGCTACTAATGTATTATTGTTTCAAATATACATTTGTGTATCGTTTCTTACTATGCAGTGGAGGATGACAGTTTTCCCTGTGTTTAATCAAACCCTAACATTTCTCATCCTGACAGCAAAACATGACATTTAAAATAAAACTGTGTAAACAACATGTTTAAAGTGCCTGTAGAGGCATGCTATTATCATGTATACTGCTGATCAAAACATCACTTTTCAGTGTGTTAACCACATCAGACAGGAAACGTCCCCGTCAATAAGAAGTTTGCCTTTTTTTATCTGCACAGCTCATCAGTTTGTACACAACCACAAGAAGTGATTACAGCCAAAAAACATCAACACATTCTACTATTTGAGACTAAATTTTTAAGTTTAGTTTAAATGAATGTGAGAATTTTTTAATTTTAACTTTATGTATTCATGTATGAAGAGTTGTTTTCATACATACTTATGTATTAATTGAAATTTAGTTGAATAAAACATATTTGTCTCTCAATTAAAAGAGTTAAAGAAATTATACTATTTTTAGCACCACTAATTTTTCCACTGATTGTTTATGATCATAAACAAAAATCAAACTTTAAGGAAATCTGCTTTACGAGATGAATTTCCCAAATAAGCAAAATATTTGACTGCTTCACAGCTTTTGAAAAATGGCTAAATATCAGATGGGAGGAGAAATATGGATCTGCTTAAGCTCCGAGATATTAACAATAAATCTTAGATTTGACAAACGACAAATTGCCCACAGGTACAATAACATCATATTTTATGTTTCTGTCTCATCTTGCTTCTGTGAATTCTTCAGGCTGCTGAGAAAACTAAAAACACTTAACTGTTAATCAAAGTTGATACAGCTCAGTAAGTTGAACAAAAAATGATTTTTTCTCCCACTGCAGAAGTGTTTCCTTAGACCTGTCCAGGATGTGCTCCGCCTCCCGCCCAGTGACTACAGGAGCGAGGCACCAGCTCCACGTGACACTAAATTATTTATAGTTAAAAAGATGTTGCTCATGACTGGACTGATGAACAAAGTTAGACAAGAACAGACTCTATACCTCTTTGAAGCGGCTAAAAAAAAAACGAGCTTTAAAAGACATCATCCAAAGTGACCTACTTTCAAAAAACCTCAATTTTCCCTCAATTTCACACTGACAACAACATAGAAGTGTTTTTTTTTTATGCCAAACCCCTGACTGAGTCTAAATGACTGCAGGAAGAACTGAACAAGAAGAAAATGTCACTTTGTTTTTGTCAGGGAACAAACACGATAACAAGTGCAGATTTTTCTAAAAGGATAATTGAAAATTATGGATCTCAAGTCCTGCATTGAAATATGTTGTTATGGCCACCAAAGGGCTGTCATTCTTTGCTGTATCTGGAACAAGTGTTGGAGTGTTTGGTGTACTGTGTGGGCCAGATCTAGGCCAGACACATTTTGCCAAGTGGGATGTTTGCTTAACAGAAACATTTACTAAAATGTTGTCATTTTGTTTGTTTTCATGATTTTTGTGCAAACAACAGCAAAAACCAACAAGCTATTGTGCGTTCTCAGTGATCCTGCAGTTTCTGTCAGCCTGCTCAGACAGCCCCATCATATCTCTTCAATCCATTCTTGGCTTTCATTTATAAACTCCAGCAGATACATCTATTTGCTGAAAACTAATGCTGTGTTTGGTTGTCATATTGAGCTTATTGCCATCTTATCTCCAGGTGCAGAAACCCAAGACACATTTGGAGTCTCCAAACACTCTCCATTTTTTATTTTTTATTTTCATTTATTTTTATTTTATTTAATTTAATTTTTTTTCAGAGGACCTCTGTCTGTTACTGTTTCACCCTTTCAGTAGCACTCACTGGGCCTCATGCAAGAACCATTCGTACGCACAGATTTGTTCTTAAATTGTGCGTACGAGTGATTTAGGAGAATTTGTGGCATTCACCAATGTTTTCGTATTCTAAGATTTTTTTCAGGTTACGGTGCGCAGTGCTGTGTCTTCTGAATAAATGAAAATGATTTAACACAGTTGTTTAT